>NC_045450.1:49577378-49934812 GCF_002776525.5 Piliocolobus tephrosceles
ATTCTTGCAATAAGCTCATGACACAGACAAAGAACAAACAGTTGTCTTTTTAGAATGTCATGTACATGCATTCCACTGCATGTCATTTACAAAAAAGGAAACATGGCATTTAACCAAAAAGACTCATAGGTGTAACAGCAAAAAGCAAAAAACTTTGCCTTATCCAGGATCACAAGGCTGGAAAGCCAAGAACCCAACTACAGATTTCTAATTCTAAGTCTTAAAAACTTTTCATCACCTGCCCTATATCTCCAGCACTAGAGTCATCAGTGTTGAGTCATCAACTATTGTGGGAAAAGTCAGCTTTGAAAGCAGAGGAGTTTAACACAAAGCTCTTCCAACAGTGTGACCTACAGTTCCTTACACACCTCTCTGAGCTTCAAGGTTAAATTTGCCTGAGATCCACATGTGCAGAATATTTTGGAGAAACAGTAAGATATATGATGCTACTCTCTGTCCCCATCACTTATACACACATACATCATTGCTTATGAGATTATAAGAGAGCGGACTTTTTGCTTGGGTTTCTGTTGAATCTGTCTGGAAATAACATCTTCAATGATGAAAGAATGGAATTTGTAAAGCATATATTAAATACCTGAAAGCCTACATGTATTATTTTCTTCCTCTTCTATGTTTTTATTTTCTACATATTTTATTGTAGAAGGTTCTAAGGGCCTGGATTTATAGTCTACTTTGTCTGACTGACACAAAGTCCTCCAGCCACCTCAGCAGAAATCAAACACACGGGATGATGGCACATCCGTGAGGGACAGCTGGTATTCGAGACAGTGTGTAAATAATAAATTTAGCATTTAAAAATCTCACATAGGTCTTCTGATTTTATTAACCTAGACAACTTATAATAATTATGATAAACAGACATTGTCATTAAATATAGCAACCATTTGATAAGATTAAACATAATGCAATACATCTTCCTTTCCTCTCATTCAGTATAATAAATTACCCTTAGGCTTCTAAATGAAGCATTTTATAATTGAGCAAAACAGATCGACTTTTAGGGGTCCTTATTTATATGCAAAACAGACTTCTTGAGAATGGTAAACTTGATTAAAATCTCTCTAATTGCAAATCACAAATAACTTTTCCTCCCAAGACATAACTATTCTATTAATGTATAATTTATGGCATACAAGGATAGTAAAATTCTAATGTGCTTATGATCCAGATGGAAGAAAGAGTTAAATAGAGAAAACAACAAACTATATAAGATGGGAAGAAAATGGAATTAAAATTTTTAAAAAATATTGCACGAGATAGTGTCCCAGCTGTTACAGATGCCACAAAACAACAGAGATTGGTATAGAATATAATAGCAGAATCAGCATCAGGAGACTTTAAAGAGGTTTCCATGGAAGATCTAGATTTAGAGAGGAAAAAAGTCCTCAGAAAATGCATGAACCATTCATTGGTTATGGAAAGCAAGTTGGCAAATGTGACCTATTTGGGTCTGTTTGGGAGCCCATAGGTGCACCCCTACTCAAAATCACAAGTCTGTTCTGGTTATTAACCAATGATTAAGATATTAAATCCTAGGTGAGTGGCCTTTTACCTAACTGCATGTCATTTACAAAAAAAGAAAAAAAAGGAAACATGGCTTTTAACCAAAAAGACACATCTGTGTAGCAGCAAAAATAAGACCCCAATTGATGTCAGTCATGGCCTCTGCAGATATCCCCTTCCCCAACTGGACCAATTCCACATGACTCTTTCGGGTTCTACTTTAGAAGTGAATCCAGTGGAGATGTGGAGATGTTCTCTTGGGGGGAAGACTTAAAGATTCAAAGTTTCTAATTTATGGCCCTAATCAGTTTCCTCACGGGCATATATTTTATACTTACTTACAGTTACCTTTTTTTCTAGTCAGAAACTAGCTTTATTTCCTGTTCAGAAATAGGACTACTCTTAACAGGGATACTTATTGTTAAGTAAAAGTACATGATGTAATTTCTTCTCTAGTAAAGGTGAGTATTTAAAAAGAACCTCTGAATTCTCCCATGCTTGTAGGAAGTTGTTCCCACAGGGAGATGGACCTGCATGTTGGTTTGCTTTCATCTAACCTTGAGAATATTGCACTCTTCCGAGTATAACATTCACCTATTTGTTCAAAACTGCTTATTTCTCACCAGTATACATAGTTTCCATTCCCTTGTCCTAAGAGAAATTGTTTTACTGTAAAATATATAAATTATAAACTATTTCAATTGTGCACAAAGAACAAAAATATTCTAAATATCAACTGTGATTCATACAAATACATTTTATTTCAGGTGTAATTATTGGGCATATATGATGGAGTAATCCTGCTCTGGGCTTCAGTGATGAACAAGGTGAGCATAGCTCCACTCTTAAAACAGACAATTATGAGAAGACGGATAATGGATTTTCATAAAAGACATGATAGCCAAAGCCCAGGGGTGATGAATCTATATGGAGGTGTGAAGGAAATCTCCCTGGGGGGTGAAACTGGAATTAATGAGGCTGATGTACTTTTCCTTCTTCTGGACTCAGCATAATAAGTTACCTGTAAGCTGCAGAATGAGACATTTTATAATGGAATAAAACAAGTCAATTTAGAGTCCGTATTTATAAGGAAAGTAAGATTTTTGCAACTGATAACACTGGTTAGCACTGTGGAGAATTCCCCAGGATGGTTCCTCTCCCCACAAGATTCCCCAAGTAAATTGTGATGGGGGAAGTGCTCCATGTTCAATCTGTTCCTGATCATTCTGCTCTTGCACAGAATGAGATGCAGGAACAGGTGCTATCAATCCAATAACCGTTGGTTCTTTTCAAATGGAAGTGTCTCAGAAACATTTCACCTATCGATAAGCCCAGAACATGATATTTTGATAAGTTCTACCAGCTTAAATTTAAATATTATTCCAGAACATTAGTTTCTCTGGCTAACAGTATTGTTAGATTGAGTGCTACTCTTTTGATTGAAAGCAACAGAGCAAGGAATCATGATACTGCATGCCTTTGAAGAGTTTCAGATTTGGGTAGCTGTCTGCAAAGGGCAGTTTGTGATGGTGTCAACAGCATGTGGGCTTTAGACTAGGCTGACGTGAGAGGCAGAGAGAGAGCGAGCCGGACCTGTAGTTAGAAAGCCCAGGTTAGGGTTCTTCTTGGCCATGGATTCTGTGTGATCTGGCACAGATACCGTTTTGGAAGCTGTTATCTCATATGCAGGATGCACATAGAAATATATTCCTCATCACAGGGTTTGTAGGAACACCAAGCAAGAAAGA
Source organism: Piliocolobus tephrosceles (assembly GCF_002776525.5). NCBI lineage: Eukaryota > Metazoa > Chordata > Mammalia > Primates > Cercopithecidae > Piliocolobus > Piliocolobus tephrosceles. The sequence goes on from NC_045450.1 coordinate 49,580,654, forward strand.
CCTGTATGATACATCTACATTCTAAAGTAATACAAATGTTTTGGAATATTGGGTACATGTCACAGTTCCTGAGGGAACAAGATTTTCTCAAGCTTATAAAAAAAGCCTATGGACAATTCTCAATTGAGGCATTCCACAAGAGACCTAACCAGTACTTCTCAAAATTGTCAAGATCATCAAATCAAGGAAAATGTGATAAACTGTCACAGTCAACAGCCTCAGGAGATGTGACAGCTGAATGCAATGTGGCATTGCGGCATTCCGGGTGGCACTGTGAAACAGAAAAGCAACATTACATAAAAACTAAGGAAATATGAATTAAGTACTGACTTCAGCTAACAAAAATGTTTCAATGTCGGTTCATTAATTTTAGCATATATACCATATTATGTAAGATTAACAGGGGATGATAGTTATGGAGTATATGAGAACTCTGTATCTTCACAACTTTTCTGTATATCTAAACTGTTCTAAAGTGAAAAATTTATTTAATTTTGCTGAATGGCATTATAAAGTCCCATTTATTTATTTAGCCAACACATATGCATTGAGTAGCCGCTGCATGTGCCAGGCACTGTTCTAGGAGCTGGTGATACAGCAATGAACAAGATAAAATGATGAGCGGTCACTTAATGGGTACCATGTATGTTATTTGAGTGATGAATACCCTAAAAGCCCTGAGTTTACCACCATGGAATCTGGGTGTGTAATAAAATTGCACGTGTACCCCATACATTTCTACATGTAAAAATAAACGTAAAAATACAAAAATAAAATAATTAAAAATAATAATTAGTAAAAGCAAAGTCCTGGTTGTTAGTTTGTACACCAGTAAGGAAATGAAAATAAATAAAATGTAAATATATTTTAAATGATATCTTGTGCTGCTGAATGCTGTATGAACAAAGAAACACAGCATAACAGTGAGGAGGAGATATTGACAAAGTAGAAAGAGGAGATCTCTTGGGGGAGGGTTCAGAGGAGACGTGAATCAGTAGCGGTGCAGAGAGAGGATGGCCATGCCAAAACGTGGGGTGGGAGCATCCTATGCAGAGGTCCCAGTAAGTGTGAGACCTCTGAGACCAGCACAGGCTAGGGGTGCACTAGGAAAAGCAAGAAAGTCACCATCACTGGAAACAAGCTAGAGAGGGTAAGCGTGGGAGCAGATGAAGCCAGAGGGGCGCCCGTCACTATATTGGGCAGTGCCTTATCATCAAAAATAACTACCTTAGATTTTGCTCTAGGTAGGTTAGAAAGCCATTGGAAGATTTTTGTGGAAGAGAGAAAAGAAATAGTATTTCTATTTCTTAGCGTTTTATTATGAAAAATTTCAATCATACAAAAAAATTGAATAAATTGTACAGTGAATAGCCTCGTCCATCCATCACTTACATTCTGTAATTGTTTTGCTATAGTTATTTTAGAACGTATCTATTCATCGGTTTGTTCATCTATCAATATATCTTATTTTTTGAGGCATTCCAAATTAAGTTTCAGAAAGTAGTCCAATTCCTATCAAATACTTTAGCACAACATCATTAAACAAAGTTCAGCATTTGTTTACTGTTCTTTTTATTTAAGATAGAATTTATATATATTAAAATGCACAAAGGTAAGTGTATCAATTCTAAGAGCTTTGACAAATATACACACCTGTGTAATCAAACCCTTAATAAGATATAGAATAACACATCACCCCCAAGAGTTATCTCATTCTCTTTCTCAGTCCATCCTCCTCCCCACCCACTTTTAGAAGCAACCTGTGGCCCTGTAATTCTACTTCCAGGTATATATCCCAGAAAATGAAAACATAGCCATGAAAAGACTTGTTCAACAAAGCTTATAGCAGTTTTACTGATAATGCCTCGAACAGAAAACAGCCCAGTTATCCATCAACAGGTAAATCAATTTAAAAAGTGGTATATTCATACCGTGGAATTCTCACAGCACTAAAAGCAACAAACTACTGAAGCACAGAATAATATGGATGAATCTCAAACACATTTTACTCCATAAAAGAAACCAGACACAAAAGCGTATACATACTGTCTGTTTCCTTTCATGTGAAGTTCAAGAGCAGGAAAAGCTAACTCCTGGTTAAAGAAGTATATAAGAAATAAATGAGAATTCAACTTTAAAGGATCCTTTACCTGCTTTGGGCAGAACAAACTTCACTCCAGATGAATGAAGGCAAGAGAGAGCTTCCTGAATTTGCCTTAACTTCCTCGATTCTAAAGTACAGAGTTCAGTAATTGTGGAATGAGTAAATGAAGAGCTGAATAAAAAGACCTGAGATCTAAGGAATCTTTCTCTAAAGATGGGACTCTCTGAAGTGAGCCCACCTTCTAACATTTGTTGACAGCAATTCTCCAATCTGAAACCCTTGAGACGGTACTTATACACACTGCCTTTTACTCCCTCTCAAATCTTTACCCAGTACCTTTATTCATTGACCTGAAACACACATGCTAATTTCCAGAGAGTATATGTTGATGCATCTTGGTCATTTCTGTCTCAGGCACTCACCAACAAGTTTACAAAGATATACATTTCAGAGCATTTATTAGGTTCTCATTATGCACTGTATTCTTTTCTTTTTTCATTATACTTTAATTTCTGGGGTACATGTGCAAAACGTGGAGGTTTGTTGCATAGGTATACATGTGCCATGGTGGTTTGCTGCACCCATCAACCTGTCATCTACATTAGGTATTTCTCCCAGTGTTATCCCTACCCTAGACCCTCACCCCCCGACAGGCCCTTGTGAGTGATATTCCCCTCCCTGTGTCCATGTGTTCTCATTGTTCAACTCCCACTTATGAGTGAGAACAGGTGGTGTTTGGTTTTCTGTTCCTGTGTTAGTTTGCTGAGAATGATGGTTTCCAGCTTCATCCATTTCCCTGAAAAGGACATAAACTCATCCTTTTTTATGGCTGCATATATACACTGAGTTCTCTTTTTTTTTTTTTTTTTTTTTTGAGACAGAGTCTCGCTCTGTCGTCCAGGCTGGAGTGCAGTGGGTGATCTCGGCTCACTGCAACCTCTGCCTCCCGGGTTCAAGCAATTATCCTGCCTCAGCCTCCCGAGTAGCTGGGACTACAGGTGCCCACCACCATGCCTGGTTAATGTTTGTATTTTTAGTAGAGATGGGGTTTCACCATTTTGGCCAGGCTGGTCTGGATCTCCTGACCTCAAGTGATCCAACCGCCTCTGCCTCCCAAAGTGCTGGGATTACAGGCGTGAGCCACCATGCCCGGCCTACACTGAGTTCTTAAGCTAGGTGTCAGCAAGATAGAAGTAAATCACACATAATCACTCCATGTACTATTGAGAGAGGCATACATATATCCATGGGATGAGAATCTGGGTGAAGGCAGTAAACAGAGAGATCTAAACCAAATTCTGGGAGAAATGAGGGAGAAGAATGAGATAAGACTTTCATATATTGAGTTGGGACCAGCACAAAATGTATTGATTAATATTGGTTAAAAACATGTAATAGTCACGAAACAGTTCCTTCATGACAAGCAGGCATGCAAGTTGCTCCTGCTACATGCGTTACAGGAACTTAATTACAATTATTTTTGGTGTACCTTCTATATTAGAAAGAACTGTCACTTGCTCAGTTCATGTTCCTTAGTTCTTAGGGTAGGAGGAGGACTCCCTTTTTTCAAACTAGTCATTCATATCAATATAAACTAATATATATTTAACTTTACTACAAAAAATGTATAATCACTAGTAATATTTTAATATGCACAAATGCATTTATTACAAATATGATATTATATTACATAAAATATTTGGAGACCTGCTTTATATATCTAATCAATATCACCTATTTTTTTTCAAGTCAGTCAATATTTGCCCACATCACCACTTTAATTAATTATACAATATTCTGTGGTGTGAATATAACATATAATCAATCCCCTATTGGTGGATATTTAGGTTATTTCCAGTTTTACACTTTCATGATGTGGACTTCTTAATTTTCCTGGAAAATGAGATTTCACTATATGATTGCCCTTGTGTTACTTCCAGAATGCCAGTAAAACAGTCTTCTCCTATTCACCTCTAATGGAAGGTTAAAAATGGCACTACTTAGTGAACGGAAAAGGTTTCTAAAAGCTCAGGTGCTACCTAGCAGCTGATGCTTGCAAGATTTCAGCTCACCTAATGCAGGGCTCATTAATCAAGTCACAGGACTCAACCTAGAATAAAGCAGCTGGGAAAAGGACACCTGGCTTTGAGTACAGGAAACCAGTTATTGTTAACTCTGTGACCTAGGGTATGGGATTTAGCCTCTCCAAAGCTTCATTTCCAGATCTATCAAATGGGAATATTAATTGTTTGTTCTTTTGAAGTTGTTGGGCAGATCATGAGAGAAGGGCTGTGGGTAAGAATGATTGAATTTTTCAAGGCTATTTAATTATATATCGCTTTGTCCACATTTTCTGATGTTCCTAAGGAGAACTAATGCAATGCATGTAGTAAAACTTTTGGCAAAAGTTAAATTTAAACATCGTGTTCATGTGTCTATACCAGAATGATTTACATTCTTTAGGTATATACCCAGTAATGGGAATGCTGGGTCAACTGGTATTTCTGGTTCTAGATCCTTGAGGAATCACCATATTGCAGTCCTATTTACAATAGCAAAGACATGGAACCAAACCAAATGCCCATCAACGATAGACTGGATAAAGAAAATGTGGCACATATACACTATGGAATACTATGCAGCCATAAAATGGAATGAGATCATGTCCTTTTCAGGGACATGGATGAAGCTGGAAAGCATCATCCTCAGCAAACTAACACAGAAACAGAAAACCAAACACCAAATGTTCTCCCTCATAAGTGGGAGTTGAACACTGAGAACACATGAACACAAAGAAGGGAACAATATACACCAGGGCCTATTGGGGTTGGGGAGTGAGGGGAGAGAAATTAGAGGACTGGTCAGTATGTGCAGCAAACCACCATGGTACACATATACCTATGTAACAGATCTGCACGTTCTGCACATGTGTCCCTGTTTTTTTTTCAGAAGAAATTTAAAACAGTTAAATTTAATAAACAAAGAAAAATCCCTCAAACTATATGTCATAAATCCAATGCTCAGTTAAATTGATTTCACATAGGTGTTGAGATTTTCTAAGGTACTTTAGCCTGCAAAAGTGTCACACACAAACAGGAAGCTTTTCTGAGCCTCATTCATGTTCCAAAGTGGCTTAAACCAGGAATTCTTGAGTCAAGCTTACGTCTAAGTCTCCAAAGAAGAGATAGATTTTAACAAGCAGAGAGGTGGCTATTCAAAGCAAGGATGGAGTCTGAGCAAAACGATTGTGCTATGGTATACTTGAGACAGGAAATTATCAAGTCACCATCACTTTCTCCTTCTTGGTATTTGTCATCACAGTGAATAAAAAATTACTGCATGTAAGAATAAGTCATAAGTCATAAGTTCTCCTGGTTCTTGATTTACTCTGTTTTTCTTAGAGCTGGCTTTATATATTGGTTGTGCTTTAAGTTTACAAAGACTATTTAGACATTGTCTCATTTAATCTTCACATTTGTGTAAAGTGTGCATTATTGGATTCATTTCATACATTGCAATGTGAGGCCCAGTGTGCATGCAGCAGCTGGATCTGATCTTTGGACTCATCATCTAGCACCACTGATAACTGTTTACATCCTGTATGTGGGAAATACAATTCCATGATCCCCTGGAATCTAGTATAGTAAACAAGGATCCATGTTGAGCCAAGTACCAGACATTGAGAATGAAGTTCACCAGGTGTAGTTTCTATTTTCTCAAGGGAGATGTTTCTTCTCATTCCTCTCTACATTAAGGAAAGTCCTGTCTAGGCCGTGACCTGACAATGAATGCACGTGCACACACCACCCCCAGCGCTGCACACACACACCAGGACAACCACCCAACTTCTGCCTTGGAGAATCCAAGCTGAGAAATTCAGGAATCAAGTAGTTGTCCATGAGCACTGAGGCTGAGAGACCAGGCTATGGACCAAGAGGCCTGGAGTGTGAACAGCACCTCTGGGGGAAGAGACACATGAAAGTGAGGAATCCATTGTGAGGCGAAAGGAGAGGCTGGGCTAAAAGAAGAGCCCCAAAGGGAAGTGCAACGTCTTCTACCCACCTAGTCCTATGAGCAGATTTCAGTCCAGAAATAACTGTACTAGAGGGGTTTCTCTTCACTGTCTAGGACCTGGTTTTTCAGCTCTTGTTGGGTTTTCCCACTTGCATATACTTCATTTCACACCTCCACCCATTATATGCGGTAACTTGACTGATTTTCAGTTTCTTACCAGCAAAATAACATAAATGTTTTATTTGTGCTTATTGCAGCACTATTTGTAACGTTGTTAAAACTTAAATGATCATTAACAAGTTAGTCACAAACAGCAGGGCATGGTGGCTCACGCCTGTAATCCCAGCACCATCAGAGGCCAAGGCAGGCTGATCACGAGGTCAGGAGATTGAGACCATCCTGGCTAACATGGTGAAACCCCGTCTCTACTAAAAATATAAAAAATTAGCTGGGCGTGGTGGCAGCCATCTGTAGTCCCAGCTACTTGGGAGGCTGAGGCAGGAGAATGGCGTGAACCTGGGAGGCAGAGCTTGCAGTGAGCCGAGATCAGGCCACTGCACTCCAGCCTGGGCGACAGAGCGAGACTCTGTCTCAAAAAAAAAAAAAAAAAAAAAAAAAAAAGTTGTATAAACTCTGGCATTCACTTTCTCTCAAATACGTTATGGTAATAAAGGATAATATGGTATCTTCCGTATAGTATCTAACATTTTCTTTTACTGCTATAATGTATTATATTCTATGAAAATAATGTAGATATTACATATGAGTATATAAATATATGTAATATGTGTATCAAGATATGATATATAAATAATTTTATAAATATATATGTAAATTTACACAATTTAATAGGTATATTTCATAGGAATATAACTGGCATTCCTATGAAATGTAAAATATATTGTATATCTATCTGTATATTTATATACACACACACACACACACACAATCATACCATATATGTGTTAAGTGGAACAAAAGTTGCAGTGCACATCTAAAACAAAACTTCATATTTCTCTATATACATCTATTTGTATAATGCCTGTCAATATATTGGGAAGACACATCCCTGATTATAGAAGCTACCTCTTAGAAGAGGCTTAGAAAAGGGTGACTTAACCATGTCTTTCTATCTTAATATTTGGCTTAATTATGATAATGAATGAATACTTCTAATGTAATTAAAACTAATCCAAAACATATTTTGAAAAGAAACAAGCAAGTACACCATAAATTGCCTGTTTTATGGTTTGCTTTGTTTTGCTTTCTTCTTCCTCTCATCCTCACTGCTCCATATGTAGAGAACAAAATCATTTTGTGGTGAGTGTTCACTTCAGTGTTCTAAAATAGAAGCTAAAAAGAGAATATGAAGTTACTCTGAGGTCTGTGCCTGCTGACATTTTTTCTCTTTTTTGTTTAATTTTCTACAATATGGACATGGGTAAAAATAAAACATAAAGCTTGATAACTAGAATTTTCATCAAAATAATAAATGCCAATTGAAGAATAATTTTCAGGCATAATGGCCCAGAAGTGCTTACTTCATCTTTTAAATATGAGAGAGCTTTAAAAATATTTTTAATGACTATTATGAAAAATAATGGGAATATTAAATCTTTTTTCTTGTGTACTATGAGTTACTGTTGTGAGTGTGTCTGCACCAGGGTCCTCATATGGATAAAAATATCAACACATTTGTTTTAGCAGAGGAAAAAAATCCTCTGGGACTAGAATGTGGCAGTTTAACATGATGTTTAATTTACCAATTTAAAGATGTTTATTCTTATATAAAACCTTATATGCACATTGACATCATGTGTTTCAAAACTCATCCTATATACAGGAGTCCAAAGGTTCAAGTTGTTGTGCTAAGAGGTTTCCTTGTGTATATTTTTAATAGAGTTCTTAACTTATTTATAGAAGTAAGCACTCTAATGTAATTTTTTAAAATGATGCACTTTGGGAGGCCGAGGCGGGTGGATCACAAGGTCAGGAGATCGAGACCATCCTGGCCAACATGGTGAAACCCCATCTCTACTGCTTGGGAGGCTGAGGCAGGAGAATGGTGTGAACCCGGGAAGTGGAGCTTGCAGTGAGCCGAGATCATGCCACTGTACTCCAGCCTGGGCAACAGAGCGAGACTCTGTCTAAAAAAAAAAAAAAAAAAAAAAAAAGGCTTGGGCACAGTTAAGGAGGTTCAATCCTGAACCCCCTATGACCTTAGCAACATGGATGATGGGTTCAGGAGAGGGGACGTGTAACCTGGGGATCAGGGCTAGGGAAACAAATCCATTCTTCCCCACGAATAGAACCTGGATAGAAATGCGGAGATGGCCAATGTCCTAGTCCAATATGCAAAGACCAGGGAAAGGTACCACAGTTGCCTAATGTGAAGGAAGGGGCTCATCAGTAAGAAATTACAGTCCTCCTGGACCACTCTCAAAGTCAGTGGGGAAAGCAGAGTTCTGGTGAGTTGAACAAGAGCAAGATCCAGACCAGGGCCAGGGAGCAGACAGGAAGCGGGTGAAGAGTTCGGATTGTGGCAAACGAAAGACAGAAGACAGAAACTGTTCATGGAACAGGACGAACACAATTGGTGCTCTGAGGGCTGTCTTATTTGGCGAATATAGCAGAGGGCATGTGTCGTTATCTTGGGGAGCCACAATAGTGGTGTAGGCTCATCACTAACCAGCCTACCTCAGGTCCATGGAGGAAAACAATCAGAGACACAGAAAATGCTGGTATCAAGGATCACACACTGAAAGCATAGAATTTGTTCATTTACCTCCTTCCTTGATTAGTGTTGTCTTATAAATAGCATGGGACAGGGCTTTCTGGTGGGTCCCAAAATAGGCACTCAGTGGAAAAACTCACTACGAGTGTTGGAGAAGCACTAATATTTTTGTAGAGATGTAATATCTGTTATTGCCTTAGTATTTTTGTTTTGTTTTGTTTTGTTTTTTTGAGAGAGGGTCTTGCTCTGTTACCCAGGCTGGAGTGCAGTGGCACCATCTTGGCTCACTGCAACTTCCACCTCCCAGGTTTAAGCCATTCTCCTGCCTCAGCCTTCTGAGTAGCTGGGATTACAGGTGTACACCACCACACCCAGTTAATCCTTGAATTTTTAGTAGAGATGGGGTTTCACCATTTTGGCCAAGGGGATCTTGAACTCCTGACCTCAAATGATCTGCCCACCTCGGCCTCCCTGAGTAGCTGGGATTACGGGTGCACACCACCATGCCCAGCTAATCTTTGTATTTTTAGTAGAGATGGGGTTTCACTATTTTGGCCAAGGGGGTCTTGAACTCCTGACCTCAGATGATCCACCCACCTCGGCCTCCCAAAGTGCTAGGATTACAGATGTAAGCCACCGCGCCCAGCCTTAGGACTTTTACCGTTCAAAGAAAAGGTCAGTAGCCTACTTGATAATAAGAATAAAATGTAATCCAATACTGCTTCAAGTGTGAAGATTTCTACTTTCAAGTCCTCCTCAACTTACAATACCTTAATCATCATTTCTCATGAGTAAAAGTATTTGCTGTTACAACTTCCTGATATTTAAGGATGAATAACTGCCTTTCAAAGCAGTTAAGTGCCATGATCTGGGTCACACAAACTATGATATTAGAGTCAGAACTTTAATGAAGACCTTAACTCCCAGGTAGGCTTCTGTCCACTTGACATGGCCACCTTTCTGTGGAATTTCCTCCCTCATTCAGTTTAATTGTGTTTGCATGATGTTGGTAGACTCAGCTCAATGGTGAGATTTAATTATTTTTGTAAGGGAGAAAAATGATTACCCAAAACAGAGAACCCACTTACTGAAGCTCTATCAAAGCCATCTGTATTCAGTGTGATATTTGCAAAAGCTGCCACACTACATAAGGTCACCAAAGAAGCCCAGCTTGATTCCCTACGCAGGATTTAGGCATGCCCCCAGCCAAATTCCCAGCCCTTGTCTCTTGATTTTAAAAGGCATTTAGCAGCAAGCTTTTCTTTGACCTAAATGTTTTTATAACTAATGGCTCATCTATGTTAGAGATTGTTCTTTTTTAGTCACCTCCCTTTAGGTACTGAATATTTTTCGGCAGCTTCCTGGATACCTAATGAACCTACTTTGGGACCAGGTGAAATATATTTTTGGAACACTATCACCCTGCACTTCTCAGGTCATAAATTTCTTTATTATTTGCCCTGGCAGGTGTTGCTACCCCCAAAGTTATTATCTATTCAATCTCAGTTCTAACCTGCAAGCAGATATGTCTGAGGAGCCAATTTATTACAGATGTAACAGCACCAGGGAAGATGAGTTTGCTTGTTTAAAGAGATGAGCGGCATTGGCAACGCTATCAATTTTCAGAAATCCTATACGTGGATTTTTTTTGTAGTTATTAAAAAATCATGCGTAGCAATGTTTCTATCTTTTATTGTGCATTTTCTGGGACTACGCATCCATCATAGCTTGTTCCTCTCTAAATGGGCTTGTCTTTCAGAAATTGGTAGCCTTATAGAGCTTTTGCCAAGCACTAACTTGTGAGATCAGAAGACCATGCCATCTATATTCAGATCTATGTTTTTCCAGGAATGATGCAGGAAATATCCTTTACATGTAATTTTACCACTCTGGGTATCAATTTCATGCAATCAATTCATTCACTTACTGATGTGATTGCATTAGGCATATCCCCGGGAGCCTAAACTGGGAGAGGAGGATGTGGGGCACCGGATAACACTCAGGAGTATAGATCACGATAACACTTATCGTGATCTAAAATAAAATATATACATATATACACACGTATAAGTGTGTGTATATATGCACACATACATGCATACATATTTGTATGTACACACACACACACACACACACACACTATTAATCGCAACTTATTGAGGAAGGCTGACCTGGGTTCTAATCTTGCTTTCTGCTATAGGAAATTGGGCAAGCCAATGACGTCACTTCCTTGAATCTGTTTTATGTTTATAAAAAATAATAAAACCTGTCTGTTAGAAATGTTACAATGATTCAATAACACTTTTAAAGCTACTAGCGTAAGTCCTGGCACCGAATAGTTTTTATGAATTTTAAATTATTATTAATTATGAAAATATTAATGATCAATATTTGAAGTAACTTCCTTTACAAATAGATGTCTAATATTGGAGAAAAAAGGGTCACTAATATGTATGCAATTAACTATAAAACCAGGCTGTAAAGCAGAAAATCTCAATACAAGGAGAAAAAATATATGTACTCTGCTGGTGACCTCTAGCTGAAGAGATCAGAGGACATCTTGTGAGGAAGTATAGATTGAGGCAGACTTTGAAGGATCGTTATTCGGGGCTCTTTGATTTGCAAGGGACAGAAACTGAACTCTAAATATGTTAAACTGAAAAAAGGAATATATTGATTCACATCTGGCTTCAGGCACAATTGGATCCAGCTATTCAAATGAAGCTTTAAGGACCCTGATATCTTTTTTGTTTCTGAGTTATAAATCCCTCAGTGTGTTGGGAGAATCATGACATATTCAAGCATAAAATTATATGACTCATATCTAAAGGAAAAGATAGCCTTTCCCAAAATGTATATGGTACACCATAGGGAAAACTATAACTTGCCCTGCTTTGGTTAATTGTTCTTCTCAGAACAATTGCTATGGCCAGGAAAGATGGAGTACTCATTGAACAGCTTGGTTTGTGTGCCCAGCTATACGATGAGGAGGTGGGTGCTGAGATCGACAGTCTTACCAGAACCACCCAGAATGATAGCAGAATAGTTTCTCAAAGAAAAGTGGTGTTCTTGGAAGAAGAAGTAGTAAGAAGAGAAGTAGGGTATAAGACTAGAAATGCTAAAATAATAGGTGTCTCAGAAAGAGATCCAGTATGAGGGGGATTCATGATGGAATATACAAAGAAAGCTATTGAGGAAGGAAAACTGCATATAGTATTCAGCCAGTAATTTATAATACATTTCACTAAACCTGAGATTCTCACATACTATCCCTCAGTAGACCAAACAATGCTTGCTTCAATAACAAATATGTAATAGAAAACAGTCATTTCTTTCTCAAAGAATAAATAAATAAATGTATGCTTGGCTGAAAAAATGAACTTTTCACTCAAAACTGTTTTATTCCCATTTTACCAATAATAAAACTGATCTGGGGAAGTTAATGTCTTACCTGAGACCATGCAGCTAAAAGTTTAGAAATTTGAGGTTTTATCTCAATTACCTCTGGACCCATGTTGCCTTTTCCTGCTAGTCTCCCACAACTTTCTCTTCTGCAAGCTGTTGCTATTTCCAAAGCCAGCTCACAAAAACCCGAACCATTGAGACTCATTGGCCACATTTGGTTTCCAACAATTCTGTTCTTCAATCTTTTACTTGAGATTTTGAACAAAATAACATTTGTATGCCATTGACTCATATACTTCTAGACATTCTAGAGTTGGAAGGAACCTTAAGAGCCATGAAGTCTAAAATACATGTCCAGAGAACTATGGTTAAGTAACCATTCCCATCGAAGAAAGTAAGGTGGAAAACCATGGCCTCTTCTCTCTGTTCTCTGCTGACTGACTTACTACTCTGACTACTCAAGTTTTTTCTGTAAACATGACTCTAACAAATGCCCAACAGGCTCTCCTTGAATAGAGTTGCTGGAGGGTAGAGAAATAATGAAAGAACACGAAGCTTCTTCCCCTATGCAACAACGGGAACATGGCTCCCCTGGGCACAAGGAAGCCGGTGCTCACTAGGATCTGACATATGAAACATCACATTTAAAAATAACAAGACTGAAGATGCTGCATTGCTTTTACTTACCCCATCACACCCACCTCCTCACACCCTAAATCCCCTTATCATTTAATAAAGACAGCCACCTGTTTGGCTTAAGAACTTAAGCCTACCTGGCTGAAGTGGAAGGGGGTTGGAGGGGGAGTGTAGACAGGGAACTACTCTGTGTGTGGTCTCTCCCACTGGACTTGCAGATTACGCTGAAGATAGAGGCAACTTGCTTCTTCTCCATCCCTGTGCTCAACTCTCAGTTTGAAGAAAACCTTCACATTGTTGCTGCTAACCGCTAATAGAATGATTCCTTATCTCCAGCTTCTAATGGAGTTTAGAAAAATCTTATGTTCTCAGTTAATATGAGTGTTTATCCAAGGATAATATGTCTCTCCACTTTCATCCAAAATCCCTGGGTGCTTATTAAATATCCAGACTCCAGGAGCCCATGCCAAACCTACTGAAATATAATCTTTGAGCAACTTAAACTATTTTAAAACTCCCTGGAAAATTATTTTACAAACAAAAGTGTGAGAACCTTAACTTCTCATTCCTCTGCATTTTTTTTTTTTCATTTTGGGTGTATCCTCACAAAGCAAAACAGATGGAGGAAACCACTTAAGAAACAGAATGAGAATAAGAGGTGTGTCCGGGGGAAGGGGGTATGGGACAGGCTGCTTCCTCAGCTCCTAGTCTAAGCCTGGGATCAAAGGAGCACTTAAAAATCAGTAGTAGCACAGTCTTGTTCATGAGGGCAGGTGACTCCCCAGGGATTTAGAACTAAAGCTCTGCTTAGATTTAATGTATATTGACCTAAAGTGCATTTTGCACCATAGGTTGACCTAAAGTAACGTTTTTCAGTCTTCAGGTCAAGACCCATGGTGGTCATGAAATTAGTTTAGTGAACCATAGCCATCTTAAAAGAAAAATGATGTTATAATAATAATAGAATGAAAATATCAGAAACATTTTGCATTGCAAGAATAAGAATTTTTGTCTGAAAGTTCTGTTTCAGATGTATATTGTGGGTGCATCCTGGGATAAGATGTTCTGTGTATTTCTTTCTGTGGGTTGGAGTCAAAAAAGTTTGATAATCATTGAACTAGGGAACCTAGAGTACCAAACTGTTAAAAGTTTACATATATTTACTTACAGTTCCCATTGTACAGATGGGAAGACTGAGGCTGAGATACAGTGGTACAATGAGGACTCTAAAGTATTCTAACCACAAAGTTCAATAGGCTAAAGACAGAGGATCAGGGAGAAAGTAAACATCATCTCATTGTTCAGTCTGCTTAGGGCCTGATTCACCATCTCTGTATGCCATTTAAATAACCTGACCCGCTAACCTGGCACTCCTTATCCTGACCTTTACCCCATGATGTCCAAGTATATTATTGATAAGCAGTTCTGCACTGTAAAAGATCTTTGCATGAATTGCTCTGCAGTGTTGTGTTTTTAATGCTGTCTGACAGGAACTTGTGAAGAGTTGATAGAGTCTTGTTTGTTTAGCTTTTACTGAAGGTCAGAACCAAGATTCACTGCCCTCACTGCAGAAATGCCATTAATATTCACATCCTCTCTCCAATTTCAAAGGCTCCTTGTTAAGGGCTCTTCCAGGGGCTTTCAATGGCAGCTTTGTTTACTGCCTTAAGAATCTCTTCAAAAAATTAACCAATACCTACGTAATACATAAGACTCAATTGGTAGCAAGTGACAGAAAACTAGATTGAAACTAGTTTAAACAGAGAGAAGAACCCTATCCTTTCAAGTAAATTAAGCATGAGAGGAGAGCTAGCTAGCCTCAGGTTTGGGCATGGCTGGGCACAAATGATAGAATCAGGATGGGGATTCTCTGCTACTATGTTTCAGCTCTGCTTCCTGGATATTGAATCCACTCTTCAGAGATGATCTCCCCTAGTGGTGACAACAGGATTACGAAAGTAGCCCCTAGCTTTGATTATCTTCCATTCTAACTGAGTATCGTTGGCTTTGAATGTCCATCCCTAAACCAATCACATAATCACTGTGGCATGCAATGTGATACGATGATTGATGGAGCCCCACATAAGGACATTAGATTGAACTAAGGTGTACTCCCATCCTTACCCCACAGAAATAAATATGGGGAAACAGTTACCAGAAGGCTCAATGGATCCTAGATTTTAGAAGTTCAGGCTCCATTCTGTGATAGGAATTCTAGGGCAGGATACCTTAACCTTGAAAAACTTAACAATAGAGGGTCAATCATGTAGCAGTTACTCTGTGTGTGTGTTCTACATACAGCTTCAGGTGTTGAACACCAGGAGAGATCTCTGAAGAAAACGCAAGTATTCTTTGCAGTCTAACATCAGAAAAAAAAAAAAAATGCACATCATTAATAACTTTAAATTTAATGAGAAAAACTACTAAGTAAAATTCATTGTTTTATCTGGGGAAAATTGTGGAAGGCAGAATATATAAAGTTCAAGCCAAACCTTTCCGCTTAGGTAGGATTTGGATGCGGTGGGAAGACATACATTTTTCCATGTGATGAATCTACATAGATTGAACAAATATGGCAATGTAGGGGCGAAAATTATCCTGGTTTTCTTGAGATTGATTTCCAGGGGAGTACAGGACTGCTACATGAGCAAGTCAATGCTTTGGATTGGAAAGTTCTGGAAATTTGGAGTTAGTCCGACTTGAGTTCAATCCCAAGTTTTTGGGGCTAGTCATCTACTATTATTTGCTTCCTTAAAAATGGATCTAAAAAAACCAACACCATAGGATTATTGTGAAGTTTGAGATTTGCATAAGCAACTCCCATTTAGTAAATATTAACAAAATATTATATAATTCTTAAAGCAATACTAAAAATGGCATTGACAATATCTTCACTTTATGTCATATAAGGAGATCAGTGAAGAAGAATGGGAATCAGAGGGAATGAGACTTAGTCAAGTTCTTTGCAGCTAGCAAATGGCAAAGCTAACATTGAGATCCATGTGGGTGTGAGTGAAGAAAGCCTGTGCTCTTTCTGCTGCTCTCCACATTTGGGTCAGTGAAGTGAATTCTTAAATTCTATAATCTAACATTTCACAAAGGCCTACCAATTGCCATCATTTAAATATTAGTTCATGATATTGGTGTTCTGGTCAAGGAACTATATATTATACATATCTCTGAGGTCACTTGGGGTTTTTGACATGACATAAGCTTTTGTAATATTACATGGTAAGCTGAGTGGATGTATTGTATATCGGAATAGCAACGTGTTCCAATGTCAATTAACATTTTGTTATACAGATGTTCCAGGATTGAAGAAGAAATATGCTGATTAATACCTCCCCCAAATCCTGGGATAAAAAATGAAAGTATTATATTATCCACTTGATGACTAACACAAAAATTAAATTAGAGAACAAATGAGAAGCTCTCCCTCCAGGCTTAATGAGTGATGGGTTTAGTTAAGGAAGTTGGTTAGAGTTGATCCTCCTCATACAGACATCTATTACTGAACAATGTTTTTGTTTTGTTTTGTTTTACTGTCTTCTTTTTATTAGTATCATTATAAACTTTGATGGTGGCCAAACATTCTTGCTGTTTCCTTTGGGTCCTAAAGATATAAAACAATCAATATAAAATAGCTGTTATCCCAAATGCCAAACTATGAGGAAAGAGGATAATAAGATGGACCAATTTATGGACAGGATGTAGTAAAATATTTGCAATCCCTTAGTGTCATAGAGGAGAACAGGGAGGAATCCAAGCCTATCTGGGGATTGGGGGGCCTGGGAGCACTCTCCTAGAGCATACGGGGTCTGGGGGGCTTCCTGCTTGTATTTTGCTTATAAATGGCTTAAGTTTTTCTCTGCAAAGAGCGTTTACCAACAAGATTGTAGCACCATTAAGGCTTGATAGACATGCATAGGTCTTTGTGTTGAAATGCAATACATTATTTTGCTTCAAAGATGTAAAATAAATGTCATTCAAATTACCTCCCATTTATTTTCACTTTAATTCTAACATTCTTGTTGAAAGGGTTAATATGACTCTGCTACTAGGTAAAATTGAATCAAACTCTCTTTTTCCGTGGTCCATAAGGCATTGAATAGCCCGGCCTTCAGTGACTTTTTCTATGTCATGTTGCTCCACTTTCCTTCACAACATTCTCCCTCAGCAACACTGATTTCCTTTTATTTTTTTCTATTGCAGGACCTTTACACATATTACTTCCTCTGCCTGAACGTTTCTCCCAATCCCTGCCCCACTGTATCGCACAATCACTCTGTATCGCACAACCCTGTACATTTCCTCTGTATAATTATTGCTATGTAAGATGAGTTGATCTGTTTACTTTCTAACTAGTTAAAACTGATTGAACACTTATTATGTGTCAGCCAATTTCTAAGTATTTACAGTTATTAAAACCTTTGATCGTCATTATACTAACATAGAGTAGGTAACGTAATTAACCTCCATATTTTTGACCAAGAAAATGAGACATATTGAAGTTAATTACTCGTAACTAGATAGTAAGTAGAAGGGCCTAGATTTGAACCTAGGAAGTCTCAATCCAGAGTCTCTTCTCTTAATTACAATCCTGTATGCCTGTTTGCCCTGTATATTATTTCTCTCTCACAACTTAAATTGAAAATTTTAGGGATTATTGTACGTGAATGCGTTATGTCATTGTATTCTTATTTAAAACACACACATCAGCACAACGTTTCACAAATTTGGCTTTTCCCCATAGCTGAAATATATCTGCTAACCAATAACTAACACATAACTAACTGCATATCAGGCATGGTTCTGTTTGCGTTAATATTTATAATCCAGAACTGAAAGGCAGGTTTTGTTAAAAGAAAAACAAAAACAAAGGACATAATTCATTGAAGAGCTACAAATGACTATAGACCCATAAGCAAATGTTCAGCCTTAGTACTCATTAATGAAATAAGATACAATTTCCTACCTCCTTAATTAGCAAGGATGTAAAAATAAATAATATGCACTGTTGGCAGGAGTACAGGGAAAGGACTTTGTCACAGATTAGTGGTGGGAGGAAAAAATGTTGACAACCTTAGTGCAATGCAAATTTGGCAACATATAACCAAGGATTGCAAGTTTACCTTGGCCTTGGATGCACAAAAAATTTATTTATAGTAAATTAGTACTTTCTAAAAAAAGTAAAGAGTCAGACTAAGACCTGGGTTGAGAAATTTTCATGGTAGGACTGTGTGTGTGTATGCATAAGTGAAATAAAATGATAACAATCATGTAAATATCCAACTGTAGCCAGTTAGTCATTTGAGCATTACTGGATGCTTACTATGTGTAAGACCCAAAGTAGGTACTGGGGATGTGGTAATGAGTGAGTGAGGTAGGAGGGTAGTCATTAACTTTTTGGGGTACAGTACCTCTTGAAATTGATCAGGTAAGTACTGTTAAACCCACAATGTGGAATGATAACTATGGCTATCACATTATAATGAAGACTTTCAAGAGCATAATTTTTTTAACTTTTATTTTAAGTTCAGTGGTACACGTGCAGGTTTGTTATATGGGTAAACTCATGTCACAGGGATTTGTTGTACAAATTATTTCACCACCCAGATATTAAGCCTAGTACCCATAGTTATTTTTCCTGATCTCTCCCTCCTCCCACTTTCCACCCCCTGGTATGTCCCAGTGTCTGTTGTTTGCCTGTATGTGTCCATGTCTTCTCATATTTCAGCTCCCACTTGTAAGTGAGAACATGTGATATTTGGTTTTCTTCCTGTGTTAGTTTGCAAAATATAATGGACTTCAGCTCCATCCATATTCCTGCAAAAGACATGATCTCACTCTTTCTTATGCTCTAAGGTATATATGGAACATATTTTTAACCCACCCTGCCATTGATCAGCACTTAGGTTGATTCCATGTCTTTGTTATTTTGAGTAGTGCTACAATGAACATACATGTGCATATGTCTTTATGATAAATTATTTATATTCCTCTGGCTGTATACCAGTAATGAGATTGCTGAGTCAAATGGTGGTTCTGTTTTTAGGTATTTGAGGAAACATCACATTGTTTTCCACAATGGTTGAACTAATTTACACTTCCGCCAGCAGTGTATAAGAGTTCCTTTTTCTCCACAACTTCACTAGTACCTGTTATTTTTTGACTTTTTAGTAGTAGCCATTCTGACTGGTGTGAGATGTTATCTCTTTGTGATTTTGACTTACATTTCTCTAATGATCAGTGATGCTGAACTTTTTTTCATATGATTGTTGGCCACATGTATGTCTTCTTTTGAAAAGTGTCTGTTCATGTCCATTGCCTACTTTTTAATTTTTTATTGTAAATTAGTTTACATTTCTTAAAGATTCTGGATATTAGACCTTTGTCAGAAGCATAGTTTGCAAAAATTTTCTCCCATCCTATAGGTTTTGTTTACTCTATTAATAGTTTCTTTTGTTATGCAGAAGCTCTTTAGTTTAATTAGACTGCATTTGTCAATTTTTTGCTTTTGTTGCAATTGCTTTTGGTGTCTTCATCATGAAATCTTTACTCATTCCTATGTCCAGAATGGTATTGCATAGGTTATCTTTCAGGATTTTTATAGTTTTGGATTTTACATTTAAGTCTTTAATCCATCTTGAGTTAATTTTTGTATGTTGTGTAAGGAAGGGGTCCAGTTTCAATCTTCTGCAAATGACTAGTAATTTATCCCAGCACCATTTATTGAATAGAGATACTTTCCCCATTGCTTGTTTTTGTCAGCTTTGTAGAAGATCAGATAGTAGTAGGTGGTACAACCTTATTTCTGGGCTCTCTATTCTATTCCATTAGTCTATGTGTTTGTTTTTGTACCAGTACCATGCTATTTTGGTTATCGTAGTCTTTTAGTATAATTTGAAGTTGTGTAGCGTGATGTCTCCAGCATTGTTCTTTTTAGTTAGGATTACCTTGGCTATTAGGGCTCTTCTTTGGTTCCATATAAATTTTAAAATAGTTTTTTTCTAGTTTTGTGAAGAATGTCATTGGTAGTTCAATAGGAATAGCACTTAATCTATAAATTGCTTTGGACAGTATGGCTATTTTAGCAATATTAATTCTATCCGTGAGCATGGGATGTTTTTCCATTTGTTTGTGTCATTTTTTATTTCTTTGCACATTATTTTGTAATAATCCTTGTAGAGATCTTTCACTTCCCATGTTAGCTGTATTCCTAGGTATTTTATACTTTTTGTGGCAATTGTGAATTTGGTTGCATTCCTAATTTGTCTCTTACCTTGACTGTTGTTAGTGTACAGGAGTGCTAGTGATTTTTTATGTTTATTTTGTATCCTGAGATTTTGCTGGAATTGTTTATTAGCTTAAGGAGCTTTGGACCACACCTCTGGGGTTTTCTTGATTTAAGATCATGTTGTCTGCAAACAGGGAGAGTTTGACTTCCTCTTTTTCTATTTGGATGTGTTTTCTTTCTTTCTCTGACTAATTGCTCTGGCCAGGACTTCCAATACTATGCTGAATAGGAGTGGTGAGAGAGGGCCTTCTTCACTTGTGTCGATTTCAAGGAAAATGCTTCCAGCTTTTGCGCATTTCGTATGATGTTGGCTGTGGGTTTGTTATAGAGAGCTCTTATTATTTTGATATATGTTCCTTCAATACCTAGTTTATTGAGAGTTTTTAACATGAAGGGAGTTGAATTTTATTGAAAGCCTTTTCTGCATCTATTGAGAGAATCATGTGGGCTTTGTCTTTAGTTCCATTTATGTGACGAATCACATTTATTGATTTGTGTACACTGAACCAACCTTGCATCCCAGGAATAAAGCCTACTTGATCACGATAGACAAGCTTTTTGATGTATTGCTGGATTCAGTTTTCCATTATTTTGTTGAGGATTTTTGCATCAGTGTTCATCAAGGATGTTAGCCTGAAGTTTTGTTGCTGTTGTTGTGTCTCTGCCAGGCTTTGGTATCAGGATGATGCTGACTTCATAGAATGAGTTAGGAAGGGGTCCCTCCTCCTCAATTATTTGAAATGGTTTCACAAGGAATCGTACCAGCTTTTCTTTGTATATCTGGTAGAATTCAACTGTGAATCTGTCTGGTCCTAGACTTTTTTTTTGTTGGTAGGCTGTTTATTACCGTTTCAATTTTGGAGCTCATTGTTGGTCTGTTCAGGGATTCAATTTCCTCCCAGCTCAGACTTGGGAATGTGTATATATCAAGGCATTTATCCTTTTCTTTTAGATTTTCTAGTTTATGTGCAAAGAGATGTTCATAATGTTTTCTGAAAATTATTTGTACTCTTTGGGTCAGTGGTAATATCATTTTTACCTTTTCTAATTATGTTTATTTGGATCTCCTTCTTTTCATCTTTATTAATTTAGCTAGTGATCTTTTTATTTTTTCAAAAATCCAGTTCATGAATTCATTGATCTTTTGGGTTGTTTTTGTATCTCAATCTCCTTCAATTCAGCTCTGTGTTTATTTCTCGTCTTATGCTAGCTTTGGGATTAGTTTGCTCTTACTTCTTTTGTTTTTTTAGCTGTGATGTTAGGTTGTTAAATTGAAATCTTTCTAACTTTTTGATGTGGGCATTTTGTAGCTATTAATTTCCCTCTGCATTGCCTTAACTGTGTCCCAGAGATTCTGGTATGTTGTATCTTTGTTCTCATTATTTCAAAGAACTTCTTTATTTCTGCTTTAATGTCACTATTTACCCAAAAGTCATTCCAGAGGTTATTCAATGTCCATATAAATGTTGTGGTTTTGAGTGAATTTCTTAGTCTTGATTTCTAATTTGATGGTGCTGTGGTCCAAGAGAGTGATTGTCATGATTTCAGTTATTTTGCATTTGCTGATGAGTATTTGCATTTGCTGAGGCGTGTCCAATTATGTGGTCGACTTTAAAGTATGTACCATGTGGTAATGAGAAGAATATATATCCTGTTGCTTTTGGGTGGAAGGTTCTGTAGATGTCTGTCAGCTCCAATTGATCCAGTGCTGAGTTCCGGTCCTGAATGTCTTTGTAATTTTCTGACTGATGATTTGTTTAATATTGTCAGTGGAGTGTTGAAGTCCCCATTATTATTGTGTGGGAGTCTAAGTATCTTTGAAGTCTCTTAGAACTTGCTTTGTGAATCCAGGTGCTCCTGTGTTGGCTGCATATATATTTAAGATAGTCAGGTCTTCTCACTGAATTGAACACTACCATTACAAGAGCATAATTTTTAAGTAATGACATTTAAATAATATTTAAATAACATTGATTAAGAACCTGTGGAAAAAGATAGCGATGAATTTAGATAGTAAATGAGTTTATGTTTGCATATAACAGATAACATGTAATACATACAAATACATAAACATACATATAGACAAAGAAAACCACAGATAGGAAATTACCAAAATGTTAATGGTGACTATACAGGAAGTGGAAATTTAGAAATTTTTATTTTCCTTTTTCTACTCTAAGTTTTGCACTATGAAACACACAGATAGATTACTCAGGAAAACAATACTATTAACACCAAAAAATTCAACTAAAAAAGGTGTTTATGTAGATTGTCCACCAAACTTTTCTGTCCCAAGGCTGTTAAGTTTCTGCGTCTGTTTGGAAATGAGAAGTCCATTTCTTACCCAGCTCATTGGCCAGCAACTCATCCCTCTGAGATTTCTGCCTCCCGGACACAATCAGGTCCCCTCACTTCACAGTTTCTCCAGCATCCTCCCCTTCATTCATCACACGGTTTACTGCATCACGTTTTAATATTAGTCAGTTTGCTCTTAACTCTCCCCTATTCTACTGTGAGTTCTTAAAGAGCACGCAAGCATCCAAGTCATAGTTGGGACTCAGAATTTATAGAATTAGTGATTAGCTAATAGGTCATAATTAAACATATAAAAAGTAAAAACTAAGAAAACTCTGGTGACTAATACAAAATAGCACATCATTAAAAGAGAGGTCATTCTGCTTATTTTTTTTTTTTCAACTTTTATTTTAGATTCATGGAGTACATGTGCAGGTTTGTTACAAGGGTATATTGGGTGATGCTGAGGTTTGGACTTCGACTGATCTCATCACCTAGGTAGTGAGTGTAGTACCCAATAGGGAGCTTTTCAAAGCTTGCCATCCCTCTCTCTCTCAGCCCTTTTAAATTCCCCGGTGTCTACCGTTTCCATCTTTATGCCCATGAGTACCCAATATTTAACTCCCACTAATCAGTGAGAATATGCAGTGTTTGGTTTTCTGTTTCTGTGTTAATTTGCTTAGGATAATGGCCTTCAGCTGCATCTATGTTGCTGCAAAGGACATGATTTCATTCTTTTTTATGTGTAGTATTGCATGCTGTACATGTACCACATTTTAAGAATCCAATCCACCATCTTGAATCTGACACAGGGGCCATGAACCTATCCCTGCCTCTATCTGTGCGACCATAGGCCAGTTACTTATACCCTTGGTGACCTAAATTCCTACTATGTAAATTGACTGTGTGATAGTGGTGAGAATGTTATAAATAATAGGAGCGAATTGTTTGACACATAGTAAGAAATTACAGTATTCTGGGGAAATGTTATTTTCAAGCTCATATTCAATTTAGGAAATAGTTTATTGCCTTTTTTCATAGGCTTTGTCTTTGATTTTTAACTTCTAAATTAACTCATTAGTACTTGTTTGACAGATTTTTAATTATGTGCCTTCAAAAAGTTGGTGTTCTGAACTGACTTTTTAGATGACCAAATAGCAAACTTTGTTTCAGAAACAGATTCTCTCTCTCTCTCTCTCTCTCTCTCTCTCTGTGATTTCATTTGTTCGTACCATGATTTTCTTATAAAATAATATCCTACTGAAACCAGGCTTCTCTGTTTATGGATAAGAAAACGGAGGAAAGTAGAAGAAATAATAGAATTTACTTTTATTTTTCATTACAAAACTATTTTTCAAACACTGTGCTAGGCACGTTATATTCAGGCTCTTAATGCACTGCTCATCCTCATGTTTTGCATAAAGAAAGTCTGGAGAGCTTGGAGAGTTTCAGAGGAAGCTGGATTCAAAATCAGGTCTGTCTTGGTCCAAAATCAATGCTGAGAGAGGTGAAGCGAGCTGAGATCTATGCCTCCTAACTTCCAGCCTTAGGTTGGTGCCTTCACATAACTTTGTAGCAGAGAAAAGAACAGCCTGCGCTCCCACCCTCCCACCCTGTGTCTGCTAACCATCCTGCTTGGATACATTGCTTCAATCTGTGCCCCATTGTGAAGCCATGTCATTAATGAGACACCAGGAACAAACAGAAATTGTTCTTTCTCATATGGCTCTGCTACAAGCTACCTAATTGGGATTTATGGGTGCCCATGATAAAATTTCTGCATAATAAAATCCTGAGGTTTCTCTTGAACTCTTAAATAATGACCAAACATAGCTTCAATGACTGAAGAGATGGGTCAAACATGCATCCAACTGCAAGTGTGTGTGTGTTGGGGACAGGAGAGAAAGGTTGTTTACACAAATTAGACTAATATGAAAGTCTACAGCTTTAAATAATGTCTGTTTTTGCCCATTCAAACCTGAAGTGGCTTTTCTTCAAGCTTTCCACTGAGTATCCTCGAAGAGCCATTCACCGTGTCTGGACCTTTGCCGTTTGTCTTCCTCAGTATTATCCTCACCTCTGATTCCTGAATCTGATATATCAACTTGTGAGCCCAGCACGAATGGCATAATCCCAGTTGGGCACCAGCATTTTCTCTTCTTCAGTGAGGATGATGAACAGCAACAACAATGATAATATTGTGACTCGTCATCTTTGACTAGTGCCAAATAGGTAGCAGAAAGCCTTTTATTAATTAATCCTTATATCATCCAACTATAAATAAGGTAATTAGAAATGATCTTGGTTTGTAGTTGAGAAAAGTAATGTTCAACGAGTGGAAGTAAGTTGCCCAAGGCCAGGGAGCAAAAGCATAGCAGATCCAGGGTGTGTATGCCATTGTTTCCTGTAAGAAGTCGTTCACCATCACTTAAGATCTTTAACCAAATCCATTCATTACAATGCTTGATTTAATTAGATATTGACAGAAACAACATAAACTATTAAACAGGGTATCTAGAAAGCCTCGAGGAAGAGAAAGCACATGAGCTTGGTTTGATCACCAAGGAGAATTTTTGTGAGTCACGCTGTGGAGACATTGGAAGTGATGATTAAAGGCAAGAATGTGCTTGACACATACAAAGAAGCCTGTGTTGCTGGAGTTTATAATATTATTGTTATCCTCGCCCCAAACCAGCTTTCTTGGTCTATGGATGTCACAATCATTTGCCTTGTCATTCAGACCAAAACTTTAGGAGTCATTCTCAATTTCTCCTTTTTTCTTTTGAGTCTGTATTTAAGCCATTGCCACCCACCATAAATCCACTGGCAAACCTACAATCCTTTCTGGCTTCCAAGAATGTGCAGCCTCCTGACAGTCTCCCTCTTCTGCTTTCACCACCTCACCTCACACTTTGCCCTCTGTAGGGTTGTGGGGTGAGGTTTCTAACAGGTAACCCAGACAACATTACCCTCTTCCTTAAAACCCTCCAATATAGTTGAAGATATTATGTAAGTTTTATTCATTTTAGGTGTAACAGTGGCATTAAAGTTATGCTTAAAAAAGAGTTGTTGTATTTAGAATACTGAAAGTAGGAATATTTAGAGATGACATTTTATAATATCTGGGATTTACTTCAGAGGAGGTGGAAGAAGTGGCTGCGGATATGAATATACAAAATTGATTGCAAAAGCTCAGGTGATTAATGACATTAACACAAGGCAACTTATACTATTTTATCAACTCATCTTTCAACTTGTTTATTTAAAAAGTAAAAAATAAATAAAGTGGTGGACTTCCATTGAAACCCTAATACAACACAAATTCCCACCCATAGCCTACAAAGCCATGTGTGATCTGGCCCATGCTTGCCTCTTGATGCTTCTTTCACCCCCTTGTTCCCTCTGCTCCTGATTCACTGACCTTTCTGGCCTTTGAAAATGCCAAACTCTTCCTATCTCAAGAGCTTTGAACCCACTCATCCTTCTGTTTGGGATTTCTTTCTCTTAACCTTGAGGTGTCCATTTCCTCTCAAATGAGGTCTCACCTCAAAGCAACCTCCACAGAGGGGACTTCTCTGATAAAAAAAAAAAAAAAAAAAAAAAAATGATACAGCACACTCTCTCCACTCTCCACCATATTATTCTGTTTTATCTTCTTAGCATTTTGAAACTATTCATCGGTTTCTTTACTTTTTTTAGTCTGCTATATTACAGTGTGAATCCCTTAAAGTCAGGGAATTCTATCTTGTTCACTCAGGTTATTCAGCATTAAAAGACTGGTTGCGGATTAGTAGTCATTCAGAACATACTGACTGACAATTTACCGTTCACTTACAGTGGTGCTCTAACTTCACAAACCCCAGTGAACTGTATTTATTGTCCTCACAACGACCAGACTATGTCACTGGCATTTAGAACCCAAGGAGCCATAGATACCAAAAGTCTTGCGAAGCATGGAGTACTGTCCCACCCAATGAAGAACTGTCCTGCCACAAATTCCATTTTAAAAACCTGGGCTACAGAATGGCACTTAGGGGTGGTGACGTTGGAAGAAACATGACATTACAGGGAGTCATGTGGAATAAAGCACTAGGGGAAAATCAGGATTAGACCAGGACAGGCCTTCTGAACACCATCATAAGGAACTGGAAATTTATTTTGGAAGTTGTATTCATTTTCCATTGCTGCCATGATACATGACCATAAAGTTAGTGGCTTAAAATAACACAAATGTGTAATCCTATAGATCTGTTGGTCAGAAGTCCAGGTGGATCCAGTTGAGTTCTCTGTACAGGGTCTTGCATGACCAAAATCAAGCCATGCTCTTATCTAGAGGCTCTGGAGAAGAATTAATTTCCAAGCTCCACAGGTTGTTGACTGAATTCGGTTCTTTGAGGCTACAAAACTTAGGTCTGCTTCCTTGGTGCCATCAACGAGGGGCCTGACTTTACTCTTAGGTGCTGCCCACAAACTTGGTCATGCTCTCCAAGCAACAGAAGGTGGAGTCACTCTTGTGCTTTGAATTTCTCTGGCTTCTTCTGCCACAACACTAACTCTAGCTAGAGAAAGTTCTCTGCTTTTAAAGACCTGCGTAATTAGTTTGGGGCCACCTGGATAATCCAGGTTATTCTCACTGCTTTAAAGTTTGTAACCTTAACTATATCAGCAATGTCCTTTGTTCTATTTAATGTCACAGGTTTCAAGAATGAAGGACTGGGACACCTTTGGGCGGCCATTCTGCCTACCGTGGGAGTCACTGAATATTTTAAAAGAGCTAAAACACATTGCCTAAATCCATTTAAATAAGTTTTTGTTTCTCTGTGGGTATTTGTTAGCAATAGGCTTTTCTTCTCTAGGAACTATGGCAGTGAAGCCTGCAGGGACTCTGCTGGGAAAGCCATTATAAAGCAGCAGCTGAATGTCAATCCAAGTGGTACTGTAGCCCCAGCTCCAAATAGATAAAGCAGAGAAGGAGGGAGTGTGTCTGCTTCCACAAACAGTGGGTCTCAGCTGTGTCCCCATTTCTGGGAATTTATGAGTGGAGCACATGCCAGGGGGCATGGAGAGCTTCTCTCCCAGAAGCAGATGCTGCTGATCCCCACAAAGAAGCCACCTCACTCTTCAGCCCTCCCAGATACTGCCTGCCAGATGGCCACAGCTGAATTCACAGCTGAGTAGATGTCTGCTGTTGGCACCAAATACACTTCTGTGGGACTGGTTAAGGACCCGAGGTTGTATGGCAGGGCTTCAAATACACCCAAAGAATAAAAATGCTCAGGGTGTGCCAGGCACTGTACTAAGCACTTTGCAGGCATTAACTCAACCTTCACAATATTATCATGTGGATGGTGTTATTCTCATGCTCATTTTATACAGGGAGGGACCAAGACTTAGAAATGTTGAGTAGCTTACAAAAGGTCATAAAACCAGTAACCTGCAGAACTTGTGTTTGAACAGAAGCAGTTCTTTCTCCTGAGTCTGTGATTTTAGACTCTGCACTAGCTGATGCTGCATGTATCTCATGTCAAGAAATTTTTAGCCCTCTTCTCCAGTCACCATAGCATCCAATCTCACTTTGCACCAGCTCAGATATGCCCAAATCTGAGCAGTTGCCAGCTGATGTACTACCCTCATTTACAGATCAGTGACCCAGTATATTTCCCTGCTATGGCATGGCATGTAAAACTGGTGAGTAGAAAATTGAAACTGACACCAAAAAGGATGTATACAGCCAAGATAACATGGAGAATTGAAGCCAAGTGTGGAATGGAGCCAGATGAGGGTGCAAAGTGAGAGAAAGTAATGTCTGACTCTAGACTCACCCTAGGAATTGTGAGTAGCTAGTATGAAGTTGCACATACAGGGGACATACTGTCATCCAGAGATACTGTCAACCAATACTATATTGGTTTTTTATTGTGTGCCAGGGACTAACTTATGCCCATTACACAGATTCTATCATTTGTCTAAGAAAACTTATCCCTGGTTTATAGATGGAGAGCCTAAGAGTGAATGACTTATCCTGCTCCAGGTACCACAGCAGTTAAAAGGCAACTCTGAGATTTGAACCCAGAAACTCAGACATTATTAATGATCTAAGTGCCAAGGAGTTGATTTTGTGTTCCAAAATGTCACAGGACATTTCACATCTAGTTCTAAGCGTGCTGGATTGACTCAGAGGAGAAATACAGTCTATTTTTGCACCACGTTGAAATTGGCCTGAGTCTGATGAGAGTATGCATCATAAAATGATGCCCACAGGATAAGGGCGGTCCATGTTTACATGAGACATGGGATACATTTTATGAATGATTATTGATTGAATAGAATGAATCAAACTAAGAAAAGTAAAGCCATTGGAGAGAGGATAAGACCTATTGTTCAACTGCCAAATCAGAAAAAGAGAAAGTCATGGTAACATATGGTACCTAGCGCAGAGTGAATTACGAGGATAGATTATGTGATTAAGTTAAGCCAAGTCCAAGGTATTCTTAGATGGATTCATTTAGGAGTGAAATGTGGCTGCAACTTGGATCACTCCTCCCACTTACCATCAAGCATTTACTGCAGGTGCCAGTGTGGTAACACGAAAGTATCAACTTTGGATGGACCCTATAATCATCAACTATCAGATCAGGTCAGGGGCATGTGCACAGAGGTGAAAGGAACAGAACACTCAGGCCTTTCCTTGAAAGCTAGTGATTAACATGGTGTGTATATTACAGGACACACCAGGTACATGACAATTATTGCCAGCAGAAGGAAATTCTGAAGAAATCTATCATCATTATAATCAAGAAATATGAGCTGTTTCCCTATATACTCTGGGCACTGAATTTGTACAAACACTGGCAAATGGAAGGCAAATATATGGAATTTCTTACCTGAAAAAAATAGAGATAATGCATGATATTCACAGAGCTGTGATAGTTATATAAAATACACTTAGGAACACGCCTGATATGAAGGAAGTAGGATGCGTATAGTTTGAAAGAATTAATAAAGCACATGAGTATCTCCAAAGAAACATAGTAGGGTTGAATTCAAGTTGGGTTTCTTCTCTCCTTTTCATATTCAAATGGCCCCTTGTTCCAGTTACTTCAGCTACCTCGGAAAGCTTAGGGGCATAAAACTATAATTTTTTATACTCTTTGATATGTGATTCACAGACTTGGATGGGTCAGTGCTGGAATGGGTTGTTTCTGCTCAACAGTATCTAGAACCTTGGAGACCGGGGCCTGGACTCATCTAGAGGCTCCATAAATCACCCATCTAGCAGTTAATGCTGGCTGTAGCTTGAGAATCTAGCAGAGATTGCCAGTCCGACCATCTACACACAGACTCTTCATGTGACCTGAGCTTCCTTACATATGGTGGTTGCATTGCATAGGCAAGCATCCACAGAGAGAGATAGAAGCTGAAGCTGTATTATAACTTTACTTCAGAGTCACATAGCTTACTCTGTTTGTCAGAGCAGTCACTTCTCACTCAGATTCAAGGAAAAGAGAAATATCTCCACCTCTTGAAGTGGGGTGGCAAGGCTCTGGAAGAGCATAAGTGATGGCAAATATTACTGTGGACACTTTTGGAGAATATAATCTGCCACACTTTCTGACATCCAAATCCCTATGGATACAACCCATCTATTTGTTACAAAAAGAAGCTAGGAAAATAACTTTTTTTACATTAATCTCTTACCAGTATTCCAGCACATCTAAATTATGACAAAATTATGTTTTGAAATTTTAAAGAGAGATTCAGTTAGAAATAGATCTTCATTGATTCCAATTTCAATGTCATATACAAAACTAACCTTAAAAATTAGAAAATAGAAGAGTGGATTTTTATTAAGCAAGTGTGATAAATCCTTGATGAATCACTAAGGTTTTTTGCATGATATACATTTCCTCGTTCTCCCTTGTGTTTGGAAATTTACAACTATGTTTTTCTTTCTAATTTAAACATAATTCTTAAAGAAAATATGTAACTGGCCTCTCTTTGGCCCAATTTCCTCATCTGTAAAATGAGAAAGATAAGCAATTCACAAAGTGCACACTCATTGGCATGCTACGTAGGATAACATAGAAAAAAGTCTTTTGATTGAGTAATTTGAGTACGACAGATTTTTTTGTTGTTGTTGTAGGATTTCTAAGATGCTTTAAGATTTTCCTCAAACCCTTTTTTGACCATGGACTTCATTTGCAAGATCACTTTAAGGGACTGAAAATCCCCCCTGGAGCAAACTTTGAAACATACGGGGATGGGCAAGCCATTCTTAATTTGTGTTTCTGTAGGACACAGTGTTCAACATAAACAAGAATGGTAATCATTCCCCCAAAGGACACAGAGGAACAAATGAAGAGAATTTACTCAATTTTACATGTTAGTTTCCTTATTTATTTCTAATTATTTTGGCACCTGTTACGTCTTCCTCTTTTAAAATCAATTTTGAGGTGGCGTTTTCCCAACCTTGCTGCTTAGTAATAACAGTTACTATTTTTTGTTATCAAGCCCTTGTTATAGTTCAGCAACAATTTTAACATGTTCCATGTATTCTTCATTGAATTATCCTAAAAACTCTAAAAATTAGAAGTATTACTATCACCATCATATTTCCAGATGATGAAACTCAGTCTTGGAGATATTAAGGAACTTGTCAAAGATCACAGATAAAGGGGAGAGGCAAGATTTGAAATCAGATCTTGAGAAGTGCAATGAATTACGCTAACACCCAGCAGTCTTGCCTTTCTATCACACAGCTACCACTACGAAAATAATGGGCCAGTGCAGTCTACAGATTACTCACATTATTATAATAGTAACTAATCCCATGTTCCAGCTCACCTTCCTCTGCAATTCCTTACCTATTTCCAGCCTTCTCAGACTGTGGCCCTCTGAGCTGGATTCTACTTCAGATGCCACTGCTGTTACTACTGATAATGATGATAGCTTATTTTATTATTTACTATTTTATTGTGATCAATAAATTATTTATTTTTATTATGGTGTTGTTCGCTCTAAAACCTGACTTTTGATGCCACTTTTCTAGTTTCAGTTCTGGCTTCCTTTCTCATAGAATTTAAACTCATTCTCTTATAAAATAGCATTTTGCAGCACTAATACCACTAATACCACTAATCTGATCAACCCCAGCCACAGGACACTTCCTCTCGGGGCTGGCTGTCCATGAAGGTGTCATTGTTTGGGTCCAATGTAGCCTACAAATACCATTTGTGTGCCAAACCCTCTAGAGGCTCCTGTACCGTGTTTCACGTGGCACACCATGACATTAATTCACACTGCCATGGAAACAAGGTTGAGAGTCAGTGCTAAGTGATTAACTCAACAAGTATTTGTTGAACTTCTATATAATGAGCACTGTGCTGGGAATACAGGGTGAGCAATGAAACTGACAGTCTAGCAGGGGAGACCAGTGTCAGCGCCATACCCATGCAAGTGGGTTTATAAATGCAACTGAGATAAACAGCCTGAAATAAAGGAACAGGCATCCAGGAGCCTGTAAACCAAAGGAACCTGATTTTCTTTAGTGGGAGACAGAAATCCTGTTTGAGAGAAGGATCCTATGGTTGACATCTGAAGGACAAGTCAAGGTGGAAGTATGCAACATGCCAAAGGAGGGAAAGGGGGGCAGCAAAAGCAAAGACCCAAGGGTGCATTGAAGCTCAGACTCGGGGGAGTAGATGCTGAGTAGTGCAGTTAATAGAAAATAACATGATCTTATTCATATATCTCTTTCCATTTAGATACACATAGGCTAAGAACAGGATCTTACTATGAAAACAGTTGGGTGCCACTGGAAGTCCCAAGCGGAAAAATTAACTAAATTGCATTAAAAAAATCACTTTGGCTGCAACTTCAGGAGAGAACTGGAGGGACCCAGGGTAGATCTGGGGAGACCAAATGCAGTGCAATAGAAAGCTATTGACAACAGATCTCTAAGCGTTTTTTCCTGCTCTTCTATTAGATGATTTCATGTTGGTAGACATTATTGGCCTGCATTTATTTGAAATAAAAACTAATTTCTATTTCGTTTTTATATGACTGCTCAGGACATATGTCTTATTTGAAAATGTATGTCCTATTTCTACCCCGTAAAACTCTCTCTACAGTTAGGGCACATTTCATTGATTACAACTGTTAAAGAAGAAGCTGAACCGATGAATTATTTTTAAAGTCAAAGATGTGTGTATAGGTGTATCTTAGTTTGTAAAATAGAAATGTCCTTGAAGAGAAGTGGAGTGGACAGGAGAGAAACACACATTTTTGGAGGCATTTATTCACTAAATAAGTATTTGTTGAGACTATTTATTAAACACCTACTACATGTTCAGCACTCCCCCACCCTCTGGGATATAACAGAAAGATGAAATGAAACAAATTAGGCCTCTCCCTGTTTCCTTCTGTCTCTGCCTGTCTGCTTCTCTCTCTCTGTCATTTTCTTTCTCTCTCCTTCAAAATTTAAATTTGTTAAAAAGAATGCAGGGTTTTCCAGACACAGATATATGACTTTTAATTCCAGCTGTGTGGCCTTGAACAAGTTACCTTTCTGATACTGAGGTTCCTTATTTGTAATTCAGGGAGAATAATATCCAAGAATGTTTGATCTGAGCATCTTCTAAGGACTGAGATAACATGTTCCAATCATCTAATACAGTATCTCATACATATTTTCAAACTTAATATAAAACTCAGACTCCCAAATTTAGATTATACCATAAAAGATTTTATACTCATATTCATATTTGATAATAATTTTACTGACTCCACTAAAAACACTATACCCTTATCAGTTTTGGATATGTTAATACTTTAAAAACATTTTTATCTGGGCAAACCATTTTAAATTATGATTTCAAGTGATGATACGAAATACCTTAAGTGATACCAATATTGTGCTGTTTTCTTCTTTGTAATCTTGAAGACTATACAAAGTAAATGCATATAAATACATATAAAAGCATGTATACAAATATATAGATATATAATATACAGGCACAATTGTGTCTACATATAGACATAAATACACACACACACACACACACACACACACACACACGTCCCAGCAACGTGGGAAATGCCTTTGATATTTCCAGTGGTTTACATTTTGAATGTACAGTATTATCAAAAGACTGAAGTAATTTCTGAAGCCTTGAAATAGTGATGCTGCTGTCAATTTAATCCCCACTTTATCCACTACTTCTGCCCCAGGCTGTAAAATGCAGCATTGTTCATGGGTAATTTCCCACTACTTCCTGCTGCTAACAAAATGGATACTTTCTTTAAACTAGAAAACACACTGTCTGGCATTACTCACTTCAATTGGCAATGGGTTTCATGTGATCAAAGTCACAGCCTGCAGACAGACAGCTCCTATCCCTTTGAAACAAGTCTCAGTGGCCTCTAATTCACAGGCTCGTATCTACCAAGATGTAAATATTTACCTTTCCCTAAAGTAGCAAGTACTATAAATGCCTAAATATAAGTCGATCTGTTTTCGCAATATGGAAATGTTTTTAAAAGTCTATCATCAAACTAATTTATTAAATTTATAAATTTAGTTGTAGACTCTTGTATCATTCAAATGAAACATGAAACTTTTTTCATCCTTGAGACAAATGTCTTTTGGTCATATAACACTGTTCTCTGAAGCACATCATTTCCATTTCCATCGAAGCTATCTAAGTGAGAGAGGCTTTGAATCCTAAACAATGATGCCACTCTCTCCAAATTAACCATTCTTATAATAAGCTCTACTGTTTTCTATGCTTCTCGATTCATCTTGTAAGCACAACTTTGTGACCTCAACAATGTAAGTATTTTGTTTTATTTTTTTATTTTTTTATTTTTTTTGAGACAGAGTCTTGCTCTGTCGCCCAGGCTGGAGTGCAGTGGCCGGATCTCAGCTCACTGCAAGCTCTGCCTCCCGGGTTCACGCCATTCTCCTGCCTCAGCCTCCTGTTTTTGTACTTTTTAGTAGAGACGGGGTTTCACCGTGTTAGCCAGGATGGTCTCGATCTCCTGACCTCGTGATCCACCCATCTCGGTCTCCCAAAGTGCTGGGATTACAGGCGTGAGCCACCGCGCCCGGCCAAGTATTTTATTTTAAAAGTCATCTTTAGAAGGCTTGTTTACAACATCATCTAAACTTGCAGTTGTGAGGTCAGAGCCCCAGCAATAATTACTAAATGGTGTTACATTTCCTTGTATTTTTTGTTTGTTTGTTTTTTCACTGATTCTGCCACTGACCTCTTTAAGCAATCCAAACTAGTATTGATTGAGGTCCTCTCAGGCTAATGTGCAGTACTTTGTTCAAGATACAGTGATTGAGAAAGTGCTTTGTAATGTGAGATCTTTTATTTACACTCAAAAATATGAATATTTTCCAGTGGGGGTGATGTGTACTGGGGGAAAAGCCTTAACTTCCTATGTATTCATTTATGGTTCATTGCATAAATGTCATTATGCTCTCCTGTGCCTTTAACAAGCAATTTCTTTGTAATACTGAGGCCAGTCTCTGTCTTTTGCAACTCTGCTTTATAAACAACCTGTTTTGTAAACCATTCTGTGGCTTGCTGAAGTACACGTAGTCATCTGTGTGGTACTCGCTATTTTTCAAGAATTGAAATTAATGCTTCTCATTAATTTTTCAAATCTCACTAGACACTCAACTATTTATTGTGATATTTCTATTCCCTCCACATTGCAGATGAGAAAAACTAAGGCTCAGAGAAATCCAATAACCTGTCAAATATCACAAACCCAATCAGTGACACTTGAGCCTCAA
This sequence comes from Piliocolobus tephrosceles, assembly GCF_002776525.5. Classification (NCBI taxonomy): domain Eukaryota; kingdom Metazoa; phylum Chordata; class Mammalia; order Primates; family Cercopithecidae; genus Piliocolobus; species Piliocolobus tephrosceles. The sequence continues at coordinate 49,615,944 of NC_045450.1, forward strand.
ACTCGGATCTATCTGATTCCAGAATTTTACTTGTTTATTTGAATATAGTGTATATAAGCGGTCCTATCAGGTTTATAGAAGAAGCAGTTTTAGATATTTCTTAGAAAGAGAAATATAGTTTTGTAGTTTGGAATGGTGTAACTCAATTGCCCTCTGTTTCTGTTTTTCAAAAACCAAAGAAGGATGGCCTCACAATTTCACTTTAGGTGTTGAAATCGGATAAATAAAAACATACATTGACACAAAAACATACATACAGGCTCTTGGCAGCTAATATGGTTTGGCTGTGTCCCTACCCAAATCTCATCTTGAATTGAAGTTCCCCACATGTTGTGGGAGGCACCTGGTGGGAAGTAATTGAATCATGGGTGTGGGTTTTTCCTGTGCTATTCTTGTGATAGTGAATAAGTCTCACCAGAACTAATGGTTTTTTGAAAGGGCAGTTCCCTTGCACTTCTCTCTTGGCTGCCACCATGTAAGATGTGCCTTTGCTTCTCCTTCACTTTCCACCATGATTTTGAGGCCTCCCCAGCCATGTGAAATTGTGAGTCCATTAAGCCTTATTTTCTTTATAAATTACTCATTCTTAGGTATGTATTATTAGCAACATGAGAACAGACTAATATAGTAGATTGGTACTAGGAGTAGGGGTACTGCTGTACAGATACCTAAAAATGTGAAAGCAACTTTGGAATTGGGTAAGAGGCAGGGGTTTGAAGACTTTGGAGGGCTTAGAAGAAGATAGGAAAATGTGGGAAGGTTTGGAACTTCCTAGAGACTTGTTGAACTGACTTTGACTAAAATGTTGATCGTGATATGGATAGTGAAGTCCAGGCTTAGGTGGTCTCATATGGGGATGAGGAACTTCTTGGGAACTGGAGTAAAGGTCATTCTTGCTATGCAAAGAGGCTGGTGACATGTTCCCCCTGACCTAGAAATCTGTGGAACTTTGAACCTGAGAGAAATGATTTAGAGTATCTGGTGGAAGAAATTTATAAGTGGCAAAGCATTTAAGAGGCAGCAAAGCACAAGAGTTTGGAAAATTTGCAGCCTGATGATGCAATAGAAAGGAAAAACGCACTCTCTGGGGAGAAATTCAAGTTGGCTGCAGAAATTTGCTTAAGTAACGAGCATCCAAATATTAATTGCCAAGATGATGGGAGTAATGTCGTTAGAGCATCTCAGAGACTTTCATGGCAACCCCTCCCATCATAGGCCCAAAGGCCTAGGAGGGAAAAATGGTTTTATAGGTCAGTCCTGGGCCCCCCTGCTGTGTGCCATCTCAAGACTTGGTGCCCTGTTTCTCAGCTGCTGTAGCCATGGCTAAAAGGAGCCACAGTACAGCTTGGGTGGTGGCTTCAGAGGGTGCAAGTCCCAAGCCTTGGCAGTTTCCCCATGGTGTTGAGCCTGCAGATACACAGAAGTTAAGAATTGAGACTTGGGAACCTCTATCTAGATTTCAGAGGATGCATGGAAATGCTCGGATATCTAGGCAGAAGTTTGCTGCGGAGGTGGGGTCCTCATTGAGCACCTCTGCTAGGGCAATGTGGAAGGGAAATGTGGGGTAGGAGCCCCCACACAGAGTCCCCACTGGGGCACTGCTTAGTGGAGTTGTGAGAAGAAGGCCACTATCCTCCAGACCCTAGAATAGTAGATCCACCAACAGCTTGCACTGTGTGCCTGGAAAAACTGCAGACACTCAACACCAGCCCATGAAGGCAGGCAGGAGGGGGCTATACCCTGTAAACCACAGGGGTGGAGCTGCCCAAGGCCATGGGAACCCACCTCTTGTATCAGCATGACTTGGATGTGAGACATGGAGTAAAAGGAGATCACTGTATCTAGGAAGTAACTAACTTGCTTTTGATTTTACAGGCTCATAGGTGGAAGAGACTTGCCTTGTCTCAGATGAGACTTTGGACTGTGGACTTTGTAGTTAATGCTGAAATGAGTTAAGACTTTGGTAGACTATTGGGAAGGCATACTTGGTTTTGAAATGTGGGGACATGAGATTTGAGAGGGGCTAGGAATGGAATGATATGGTTTGGCTGTGTCCCCACCTAAATCTCATCTTGAATTTTAGCTCCCATAATCCCTGTGTCATGGGAGGGACCCAGTGGGAAATAATTGAATCATGGGGTGTGTTTTTCCTGTGCTGTTGTTGTGATGGTGAATAAGTCTTATGAGAAATAATGGTTTTATAAAAGGGCAGTCCCCCTGCACTTCTCTTATGTGCCGCCTTGTAAGATGTGCTTGCTCCTCTTTTGCTTTACTCCATGATTGTGAAGCCACCCCAGTCATGTGAAACTGTAAGTCCATTAAACCTCTTTTTTCTTTATAAATTATGCACTCTTGGATATGTCTTAATTAACAGTATGAAAGTAGTCTAATACAGCAGCTTTCTTCATAATAGTTCTAAACTAGAAGCTACCCAAATACCTACCAACGGGTGAATTGTTTAACAAATTCTGTTCCAGTACAATGAAATAGCATTCAGAAATAAAAAGGAAAGAACTCTTGATACATGTAACAGCATAGATGTATCTGAGAAACATGTTGAGCAAAAGAAGCAAGTGCAAAAGAGTATACAATGAGTGATTCCTTGTATATGAAGTTCAAGAACAGGCAAAACTAACCTACAGGGATGAAAGAAAAACAGTTATTCCCTGGGCTAATGGTTGAGGTGGATTGCAAAGAAGCTCTAGGAAACTTTGGGAAACAATAAGAATATTCTATATTTTGATTGTGGTAATTTCTTCCTTGGCTGTGTGTACTTGTAAAAACTCTCTCTAATGTACATTTAAAATGGGTACATGTTGGCTGGGTACAGTGGCTCACACCTGTAATCCCAGCATTTTGGGATGCTGAGGCAAGCAGATCACCTGAGGTCAGGAGTTCGAGACCAGCCTGGCCAACATGGAGAAACCTGGTCTGTACTAAAAATACAAAAATTAGCCAGACATGGTGGTGGATGCCTGTAATCGCAGCTACTTGGGAGGCTGAGGGAGGAGAATCACTTGAACCCAGGAAGTGGAGGTTGCAGTGAGCCAAGATTGCACTACTGCACTCCAGCCTGGGTGTCAGAGAGAGACTCGTCTCAAAAATAAAATAAAATGGATACATTTTAATTTATGTAAAATATATTTTAATAGAATTGATTAAAAAGTCAAAAAAACGAATTTTGTATTAAAACTAGGAAAATTTAAACATTAAAAATAAAGATTGGCTGATTTGAGGATGAAAGTGTTGATAATTGCAAGTAAATTAACAAAGGCAATAATGAAGAAATGAGAGATATTTGACCTTTAAAATACATGACTCAAGAGAAGAATTGGACTGACTTCAAATATCAGACACAAGGTTATATGTAACAGGGAAGGAGGAGCACACATTTCACCCACCATAAGATAGCGACCTGGATTTCACATAAAGAAACTTTGTAATAACTATAGTTGTCCAGTGGAATGGGCTGCCCTGTGTGGTGGTAAACTTCAACAGACTAGCTCAAAAGAAGTCAGATCAACAACTTTTGATAATGATGTTTAAGAGATCCTTCAAATGGACAAAAAGGCAGCTTAGCAATCCTTTAAATTAGAATTATTTCATCTATGAGCTAAAAACCTCACACTCCTTTTAAGGTATCTAAAAGTCCAGTTCAATTCAAAAAGCATGCATGAGAGTTTTAATTGATCAGACAGCTGTCCAGTAGCCAACCTATACAATGGTTCATTACACTAAAATGCACAGAAAATTGGCCTTAATTCTATGAAGGAATTTCGGCCTCCTTATAAACAAAATAGATTTATTTTTCCCCCCATCACCTCTGAGAACTGCTTCAATTCACCACATTTTATGGCGTTCATAATCAAGGCTAGAAAATGTGTTCCAGGTCATGGGGAATACACATATGTACACAGAATAACAATGTTGATCTAATTATGCAGGAGAAGCCTACACATATTACACTACAGCCAGGAGTGGGCCCAAAGAATACCAAATTGCTCTGGATTTAGAGGAGCCAGCAGTTACCCAACTGTAGATCGAGCCACTCTACTCATTGGTGATCTCCACCAAGATATATCAGGAGCCCCTCAAAATTAACTGATAACATCAAACTGAGTATCGCTCCATTCAGTCTTCTCTTCTGATATTCCTCATCACAGACAACAGCATCTAAGCCACTCTTCAAATTTGAACCTGGAATATACTCTTGTGCTTCCCTCCTACCCTATCCAATAAACCATTATTCTTGCTAATCGACCTTTTTTAAAAGTGTTTCTCAGATCCAGGCCTTTCTCCTATTTTCACTGCCACTCTCTCTCTCACCAGGTACCCACAGTTTATGACCTGTTATAACACAATAGCTACCTGTGCATTTTAGAAAACCGCTTAAGGCCCTGTATAATCTGAACCTTGCCTACCCCAGTATCTGACCACATCTTGCAATTTCTCTTTATGCTCTCTTCTCCAGTAATAGTCAGTTGTGTAACATTCTGTGGGTTCTTGATTAGCTTTAGTACTATTATCCTGCCACATCTATCCTGACCCTCATTCTGCTCCACTTTTAAAAGTATCTCTTTGGTGAAGGCTAGGCATTGCCTAATATACCCCAGGACAGAACTCTGTTGGAGGCAAAATGGATGATATGGTTTGAGGTTTCCAAACTCATCCTTTGTTTCCTGACTCTAAGACATTTAGTTCTGCAGCATAGCTCCATATCTAATTTATTGGAACAGTAACAGATATTTCGAAGGTGAAGGAAAAAGAGATACCTGGCCTTATCTAAAATGGCAGGAAGCAGATAGCATGGCAGAGCTAGAAGCACAAAAGGCTTGTTCAGAAGTAACACCTGTGATTGAAAAAAGAAGGAAGCAAGATTGGGCAGGAAGCATCCTTACACCAAGATAGGGACCTAACAACCCAAAGCCCAGGTGTGAAACAATTACTGATTGCATTCCTGCACTGGACAGAAATGCCTAGGCTCCTATGACTCCAGCCACTCAGTCATGGCCTGGAGGCCAATCCAAATGTAGTGTGGCTTTGACTCAAACGCACAGGTCATCTTTATAATGCAAGACTTTACATGTTGGGGCTGTCAGCTGGCCACACATCTCACAGCTGGGAGGAAATCCTTTCTTGAAGGGGAGCAGAACAGTGCATTTCTGTCATTGCCACTGTATGTTCCTGGTACTGCATGAAGTAAGCCTGCACCAATATCCAAGGATCTGGGGGCCTGTCTTTCTCAGGAGAAATTTAGAAGATGGAAGATAGGAGGATGAATTACTGTCTTTATTGGTATAATTAGTCTCAAGGCTATAATTGGACTTCATTCTCTCCTCTCCTTCCCTAATTATCTACTCTAAATCTCCCCTCTCTCTCAGCTACCTGATAATCTGAACATCATTCCTGAGGACACTGAGCTCCTGTTGACCATACTCTTCTTATGCAGCATCATTTCTCTCCACCCATTCAGTTTCTGATAGGCAAGAGAAACCTAAGCAGGTTGACCAAGTCCCACAGATAGCCCTCCCACCTCCACTGTGTATCAGCAGCCCACCTCTTCCTGCTGATCAGGGTGAGTTACCTCTAACGAGATGACCATTTTTTCTTATTGCCTGATGGTCCCTGGATACAATTCGCCCAAAGTACCCTGGTGACAGTCATAATTTGTGAATGATGTGACATTTACTGGGTATCCTGGGGAACTCTGACCTTGTAGAACTGAGTTTCATGGATAGGAAGCACAGAATTCCCCAGTGAGTCATTGCAAATGATGATAAGTGGATCTACTATTGCTTCTATTCCTTATTCACAAACCCCTGGCATGTTCACATAGAGAGCATAGCACCGTACAAATGACTTTAGATATACCACATTCCAGATGACAATCTATCTTTGCAGAGTATTATTATTATTATTAAAGTATTATTTTGAGTTGGCATTTTGACTAAACTTTCAACAGACCATTTCAAAGCTATAGGAGGCCAGCTGCTTCTGGAAAGTGTGATTGACATGGTCAGTATCCCCATCACACATGAACGTCAACTAGCATGTTTCCAGCACTGAAAATGCAACAAGCAACTAAGGAGACGGTATGACTTGGCCAGTTAATGTTAAACAGCTATTGTTGATGTCCACCCCAACACTGGCAGAATGGACATATGAAGGAAATGGTTGTGATGGAAGAGACGGAGGTTAGTAACGGGTTCAACTGCATGGACTCCTGCTTGCCAAGGCTGATCTACTGCTGCCTCAGTTCCTAATTTGCCAGCAACAGAGACCAATTCTGAGCACTTGGCAGAGTTCTAGTTCCTAAAAAGGCTAATTTGCCCTGGAAGAAAAGAACGAAAGGAAGGAAGGAAGGAGGGAAAGAAGGAAGGAAGGGAAAGAAAGAAAGAGAAAGAAAGAAAGAAAGAAAGAAAGAAAGAAAGAAAGAAAGAAAGAAAGAAAGAAAGAAAGAAAGAAAGAAAGAAAGAAAGAAAGAAAGAAAGAAGGAAAGAAAGACGGAAGGAAGGAAGGGAAGGAAGGAAGGAAGGAGAAAGAAAGGAAGGAAGGAAGGAAAGAAAGAGGGAAGGAAGGAAGGAAAGAAGGAAGAAAGGAAGGAAGGAAAGAAAGAGGGAAGGAAGGAAGAAAGGAAGAAAGGAAGGAAGAAAGAAAGAAAGAGAGAGAGAAAGAGAAAGAGAAAGAAGGAAAGAAATTAAGAAAGAAAGAAAAGTTGGCAACACTGGGACGCTTCCTTCCCGGATGGTTTATTTATTTATTTACACAGGCGAGACACATATTCTGGATATGAGTTTGGTGTTTCTACTCATAGGGTCTCAGCCATCACCATTACTCCAGGGCTTGTGGAGTACCTGATCCACAAATACAGCATTTGACTGAGAGAGAGACACTTTACAGTGAGGGACACACAAAAGTGGTGCCATGAACATGAGATCTACTGTTCACACTTCGTACCCACTTTCATATGCCTTTCCGTTGCTTATAAATCCATGTATTTTCTTACCTTGTGCCACATTTCCTTTCCGACAAGGCAGATGACTGATGTCATCACCTTCTGCTCCATGAAGAAGATCTGCCCTTCCCCTCTTTCAAAGTCACCTCTGACCAAAGCTATAATGCAGCTGCCATTTATTTTTAGTCACCAAGCCAAACTTTTCTTAAGTGAAGATGACAATGGGAGTGAGGTGAGGGAGGGGCACTGGTGCAATAGTGGTGAGTGACATGGGAGCCTGGGTTACTGATGCCCTCTGTTCATGCTTGCGATTGGACCTTAACCTACCATTTCTACATTTCCATCTCATGATGGGTTTTTTCCAAACCAAGCCAACTTTTTTACTAGAAACTACCTCTTAATGGGCAATTCTGGGTCCATGATCACTTGGTGTTTCACGGTCAAATATTACGTTCCTACCATCGCTCTGTAGCATTTCAGAAGCTGTTTTTCAAAACGGGTTTAATTTAATTTTCTGCAATAGATGACATGGCTTTTCTCCATAACTCCAGTGGTCTACATTGGATTCTCCCATTGGAGCTTGCCATCTGATTCATACCACATCTTTTTCCACCATTTACATGTCCAGTATTGTAGAGTCTATCAAACTCCATGGCTTGCTATTATCATGATTAGTCTGACTTGCTATAGCCCTTTCCTGATCCTAACCCTATTCAAAGACTTCTATTTCATCGAGAATATAGATCATACTTGTATTTTACTAGTTGTGGAAATTATTCCCTCCACAATTAGAACAGGATGTTAGATACTATGATAGCTTCTCTGATGTAGGTGATGTAATATCTGATGTAGGGGATGCAACTTGTCTTTTATGCCGGGGGAGATGTTCTGCATATCCCTGACTACTGGATGATAAAAACCTAATTGGAAGATGATCAGATCAGATGCAGATCTGACAATGTCTCTACTGGTCCAATGAGGATCTCTGGAGCAAAGATTAGCTGGTACAAAAGTCCTGTGTTGGGCAGAAACGATTAAGCCCTTCTGTTGCCACCTTGCACAGTGGCTGCAGCTTGTTCCTGAATATCAGTAGAGTTTATCTCCACCATCCAGCCACCTCTTGCTCATCTTGTTCAATTAGAATAATGTTATCTATTGACTAAATCAACACAATTTTGGGGGGATATCCACAAGATTCAGATCTCCTCAGACTAGTGTAATAGTCCATAGGTCATTCAACTTACCAAGTGGAAAAATTATAAATATACATTGAATCCATTCCATAGCAATGAATATGAGTGAGAAATGTTTCCTATCCTCTTTCCTAATTAGTATAAGAAAGAAGGTATTTACCAAATAATGTCTGCATACCATAAAGCCTTATTGATCTTCTCTAGAATGTACATCATTCAGCATAGCAATTGCAATTGGGGCTACTACTTGATTGAGTTGTCCACAAATATTCTATAGAATTCACCTAGTTTCTGCAAGGGTAAGATTGAGTTGTGTACAGATGTTATCCAGAATTCATCCAGGAGCCAGAATGTCCAATCAATTGAGATGTTTAAGAGTGACAATAATCTCCATGTTTGACCATATACACTCCTCAATAAAAACATTGTCTTGATTTTACTCGATTTTAAAGTCTTCCACCTGGCCTTCTCCAGCATGATAGCTCTTATCTCACAGCCCAAAGCCATAATGTGTGGGTTGCTGAACCTTCCAAGAATGTCAATCTCATCATACACTAGAGGACTGGAATAAAAGACCACAGGTTGGGTCCAAAAATCAATGGACCCACTGTTCACTGCAAGTCCAGTTTTTTACAAGACTTAACCTATTACTTGATTCTCAAATGACTTCACTCTTAAAAAGGGAAGCTATGATGATTCCTTGGGTTTCTTAGTATCAATGTCAAGTTGGAGTTTTTGTACACTTGTCATTGAAATGCTTGAGTCCCCTTTACCAAGTCTGCGGTCACTTATATAAATGCTCATAGATTTCTTTCAGGGTAATTACTGTAATGTATGTGTGTCATTTTCCTACAGTGGCCTTCCCTCTGGGAACCTGGGCATTTCTTCAGTCAATGGGTTTCAGGTCTACAAACTTTCCCTGAAATTTTAACAAAAGATTATGATGTTTTATCAGAGAAACCACCTTCAGCCCCCTTCTCTTGCTATTGCTATATACTTAGCATATACAGATATTAATAAAATGAAGAAGACAGAGAAAGAAGGAGAGAGAAGTATTTTTGCTGCTTTGCTGGCTACCCCTCTAATTTGCTTCTAGAGATGTTGTGTTCCATTTGCCGTTACCATAATTCTGTACTTCACCCTGGCTGCCACTCTGTCCTTGTTGAAGTTTATGATAATTGCAGTCTACTGGATTTGGTAGTTAAGAGTCATCACTTGACATCTATTGTTGTGTCTCTCTCATCTCCATGGCTACCAATAAGCCAAACTGGATGACAATCTCCCTGCTACCAGCTCTTGCCTGAGGAGAGAGCCACCATTGAACTTAGTGACGCTGGTGTTCACTTACCAGTCTGTTCTGGTGTGTTCCTATGAAATAAAATCCTCAGATAAGTCTTTTGTCATCATCTAAATATAACCATTCATGCATGCCCTCTTCCTTGAGCCTTTTCATCCCTTTTCCTGCCATCTGTTATAGCAATTCAAGTGTTTCAATGTTGCTCAGTATGCATATCACTTTTCCCAAGGTTATAGAAGCCGTGTCTGCTGCAAGTTTGATACATCCTCTGGGATGCTTACCAAGATTTGGAATCCTGAGAGAATGGCTTCTAATCAATAAACTCTCTTTTATTAAATCCTATGCTCCTGCCCCTTGAATTTGATCTAATACCCTTAGAATCTAGTCTCATGGGTACTCCTGTGGCCACTGTCAGTTCATGCTGTTTATGTCTTTGAGCTCCTTTGGATTATGGTCTCTTTCCTCCCTTAGGAATCCCAGCACCTCAATGGTTGCGGTTGTGTTGCTGTTTAACTGTGAGTAGTAACCCTGATGGCCAGTGGAGGTGGTAAGGGCATTTCTTGACAGAAGCAGGCACCTGTTGGCTTGAGGAGGAAACGCCTCTCTGCATTATCTCCCTGCACAGGTGAAGTGGTAGCTCTTAGTGGGTGATGGTGCAGAGAAGGCAGTTCTGCAAACTCATAAGATTCAGAGAAGTTTGAAATGTTAAATTCCTTGGGACATGGCTCCTACTCAGATCTCTCCATCTCATGTGTCAGGGTCGCATGTTTTCCCAACTAGAGCCTCCAATTTTGTCATAACTGGCCTGCTTTGGTTGAACATTCAGCCCTCTTTGATGTTAAGCTATGCTGACTATTCAATGCAGTACTTACTGTTCTGTTTTTATTGCTCTGTCATCGTGTGAGAGGAGGGCCTCTTTAAAAGCTACGGAAGAGACTATCTCACTCTCACACTTAGTTTTCAAGTGTTTTTATGTTGTTGTTGTTTGGTTTGGTTTGGTTTTACTTGTCATCATCTTATTATCCATGTATATGGGAGCAATGCAACTTAGTAACAACTATACAAATTCATTAATTATCTTCATGGTTGTTATCACCCCCAAAGTCTGAATCATCACACTGGATAGTTTACTCCCTCCACTGCCACATTCTCCTAAATCATCACCAGTAAGATTTTAAAAATTTGATTGTCACCTTGCGCCAGGGGCTATTTGTGCTCCGCCTGGTACCCAAGAAACTATCCTCACTGCCAGACAGGTGCAGTGGCCCTGTACCAAAACCTCATCTTCCTCCTACTTTTATCAACTGTCGCAGATCAGATTCCGCAGGAAGCAGACAGTGGACAAAGCTAAGAAGGAAAGCCTTATTGGGGACTAACATCTATAAAAGAAAATGTGATAAGGAAGGTTTGTTCTGGGAAAGTGATCAGATCAGACGCAGAACTTACAAACTCTCTACCAGCTCAGTGGAGATCTCTGTGGCAAGGAATGGCTGGTATAAAAGTCCTGTGTGGGGCAGAAACAAGCCCTTATATCATCACCTTGCACAGTCATTTTTAGGGGACTATCTCAAGAATGGCATGTCATAGGCTACCACCGCCTCACTCAGTCATTGACCAAGGACCACCTTGAGAAAAGCATGGTTTTGGCTTAAAAGCGGAGAGGTTGATCCTAAAGGGGCTAGCAGAGGGACCCTCTCAAGAATACCCACTCCACATAGCTGGGCACACAGTCCTTTCTTGAAAATCCATCTGAGAGGTGTCTGAAACTCCCACCTGATTGGATAAGTCACCCTCCTCCTTTGGAGTAGAACTAAACATATTAGCAGGGGACTGAATTTTCTTTGTCCTTGCTGCTTCTTTTGCTAAGAATCACCTCCCCATTGCATAGAATGAGATCCCTGTTCTGTCTCAGTCTTCAACATCTTCTTAGTGTGTCTTCTTTTAGGTTACAGGGGGAACAGAATTGTTTCTTTCTTATCTGAGTTATCAGGATACCATGTTCAAGCCTCAAGCCACAATATGGAAATTACTGATGTCTGACTCACCCGAAAGGTGAGGGCCTCATCCCAGGGAGGTCAGCTTATTCTTTTTAAATCCTGAGCACACTTCTCAAGTAAATCTAATTGTGGGAAACGTAAAAGTCTCCAAAGAAAATAGAAGTGAAGAATTTTGAAGCAAAAGCACAGTTAAAGTATCTTTAATTCCAAAATCATATATTTAAGTCAATTTTCACCCAAAATTGCAATGTAACACATGGGTTAAACTAGTTTTAAAGGATGGTTGTGTGTGGTTCTGCTATTCTTCATAGAGAATCATGGATAAGTCACTTATCTTCTTAACAAAATTGTCTTCTCATCTGTGAAAAATAGGTAGATGGACTCAATTACATAAAAAACCAAATACCCTGTGTTCTCACTCATAAATGGGAGTTGAACAGTGAGAACACATGGACACAGGGAGGGAAACATCACACACCAGGGCCTGACACGGGTTGGGGGGGCTAGGGAAGGCACAGCATTAGGACAAATACCTAATGTAGATGATGGGTTGACGGGTGCGGCAAACCACCAGGGCACCACCATGGCACATGTATACCTATGTAAACAAACCTGCACATTCTGCACATGTACCCCAGAACTTAAAGTAAAATTAAAAAACAAGTTCTTGCTCTCCTCCAAAACCTAATACCCCATTTCTCGATGATGTTCAATAACTTCTTTATGAAAGTTTCAAAAATTTGCGAGGTCTCTAAAATAGTGTGATTTTAATAAGTTTTCATGCACCTGGTGTAGATCCACATATTTTATTTTATTGTATTTATTTATTTATTTAGAGACAGAGTTTTGTTCTTGTTGCCCAGGCTGGAGTGCAATGGTGCGATCTTAGCTCACTCACTGCAACCTCCGTCTTCCAGGTTCAAGTGATTCTTCTAGCTCAGCCTCCCAAGTAGCTAGGATTAGAGACACCTGCCACCACATCCCCGGCTAATGTTTTTGTTTGTTTGTTTGTTTGCTTGCTTGCTTATTTTTGTATTTTTGTAGAGACAGGGTTTCACCATGTTGGTCAGGTTGGTGTTAAATTCCTGATCTCAGGTGAGCTACCCACCTATGCCTCCCAAAGTGCTGGGATTACAGGTGTGAGCCATTGCACCCGGCTCTCATATTTTATTTCTTTATAGCTACATGTTGTAGCAATTTTTGTATTACTTTGAATCTCTGCACATTTGAAACAACCTCAATGTGAAATTTTAGCTGTTTCAAGATATCTTGCAATTAGGATTCAAAGCAAAGTAATTTTCCTGCCAAGATTTCTCCCTTTGTTATCTCCTCATTCCATCAGAAGCCATTCAGTCTGTTAGAGAACTGGAGGAGTACTTAGAGCTGCCCCCTTGCATGGAGTGTTAAATCATTGGCCATCTTTTCCAATGTATTTGCACACAAAGGCCTAGTATAAAGGTTAAGAATCTATCTTGATATTATCACTTGGGTAATCAAAGAAGTAATTACAAAAATGCTCTTGGAAGAGAAGCAGCATGATTCAGTCTTGGAAAAGCAATTTATTTGCTGTTCTTTTTTTAAAAAAGCAGATTTGGCAAGGGTCCATGATTAATTTAACATTTAGTCAACATAGCAATGAAGGGAAAAGTCTTTTTCTGATAGACAGGTTATTACAATCAAGTCGAGAAATGATTGCATATTTAAACGTGTGATTATATCATGGTTCATATGCTGAATATATGAATTACTAATTAGGACAACTGCAATGCTTAGGACATAACACATACACCCGAGTGATATCTTTTTGTTTCACATCTTTCTGATGAATTACTTCCCACTAAATCATTAAATCATAAGTTGAAAGAATACCGAATTAGAAAGAAGCAGTGAGAACGTCTACACCAGCAATTTTCAGTGTGTTCCATGGAACCCTAGGGCTCCAACAAAATGACTCAAGGATCCACAAAAAGGAAAAGGAAGACCAAGAAAGAAAAGCTACGAGTCCTCTGACCTACTTCAACCTGAGCAAAACCTTTTACAGAATTTGAAATCTAGTGGAGCTACTAAAGAAGCTCAATTTTTCTCTAATTTTTTTTTTTTTTGAGACAGGGTCTTACTTTGGCACTCAGTCTGGAGTGCAGTGGCATGATTACAGTTCGCTGCAGCCTTCAACTCCTGGGCTTAAGAGATCCTCCCATCTCTCCAGTAGCTGGGACTATAGACATGCGCCACCACGCCCAGATAATTGTTTAATTTTTTGTAAACACAGTATCTCTCTATTTTTCCCAGGCTGGTCTTGAACTCCTAGACTCCAGTGATCCTGTCACCTCTGCCTTCTAAAGTTCTGGGATTGCAGGTATGAGCTTGTAATTTAATTTTTGAAATACATATTAATGCGAAGCCAACTCTCTACATGATCCTCTTGTCCTTGCCTGAGTTACTCACATGATATGGCTCTTTCTACTTTTGAGGCTGTCAATTCTATTTTTGTTTTTTGACAGGTCTCAAATAGGTCTTTTCTGATTTGGACACAAATATGTATCTCTACAGTGTGCATTCTGTACTTGCATGTAATGTTTGGAGTCATTTGGAGTCATTACAAGTATTTCCTTATACGTGTTATCGATTGATTTTCCATGGAACCCTGACTCAGAGATGGAGTTTAGGGTGCAGAGTGTTTGTTAAGGAATGCTCTTAGAATCAATGCCTGTTGGAGAGTGGGAAAAGGTTAGGAAGAGGAGGAAGTCAAGAAGTACTGCTTGTACAAAACTAACCCCACAAGGGGCTCTACAGTTAAAATCAAATAGCTTACTTGATTGAGCAAACTTAGAATCCAGCTCTACACATCCTGTAAAAATTTTGCTATTATTCTTTGCTTGTAGTTCCTTTAGGGAATGGACTTTTGACTCTCTTATCAGTTTCAGCACATCTCAAGCTCTTATAAGCCTAGTGTCCAGGATGAGAGTGAAGTGACATCCAGAGGAAACTTGTTATCTTTCAGAGGAGAAATGTCTGAATTGCTTTCCAGCAAGAGGAACTTCCTAGCTTTTCAACTGTGCAGTGTGGGCCACTGCTGTAGGCTCAGTAGATTCAGGAAAATATGTAAAATCAAGATTTTCAGGTTCATCAACTTAGCTGTTCCCATTCCATGTTTTTCCTGTCATACAGAATCTGCTCTTACAAGTTTAACATCTAATCTTCCTCTATCCAACCTAGATTCTGATCTTGGCATAGCAGATCTGCTTTGGTTTTCAGTTAATTTGACTAGTAAATCCTGGTCCTGTGGCTTAGCTTTCTCTGCTATCTTGCACAGGAGAGGAGGACTTATTTGTTTGCTGCCAAAGATGCCCTCTGACTTCCCTACAGACTTTCAGTCGTCCATTAATCACTCTCAACCCTTTACTGTATTTATTTAGAGAGTGGCAGGATCCTAAAATAGCCACATCTTCTATTGTTTTTGTAGTTACTATATCCTCCATTTTAATCAGTGATTCAGTACACTGCAGGAGCTAGTATATTTCTGTCCAATACATCCCAATTCACAGTGAGTAAAAGTTTAACAGTTGGATCACTATATTTTGCCAGGGGCTGTCTGTTCTCCACCTACAACCCTTTCATGTTCACTACCAGCTAGCCAGTAAATGGCCCAGGCCAAGAGTGCCACCTGAAGAACTACTGTCCCAGATCACTCCTGGTGCCAACTCCAGAGGTTTGTTTCTTTTGGAAGCAGACTTTTGTTAGGGAGTCTTGGGATTAACACCTGTGGCAGGACAAGAAAGGAAGCAGGGTTGGGCTGAGGGAAAATTCAAGCTGAAATGTGGACCCAAAGACAGCCTTGATAGATTGGATGGGGATCTCTGTAGTTAAAATGGCACATCAAAGTTGTCTCACATAGGAATGAGATAGCCTAACTGTTATATTCCCAACTATCACTGGATTTGAGCCACTTAAGGAACAGTGGAACTATGGGCAAAGTGGTTCTCTGCAGACATTATGCTGGTTGCTTTACCTCATTTATTCTCATATTAAATGTAAACATTTCCCTTTCACTTATTTTTTTCATTCATTTACAATTATTCAAAAATTTTAAATTTGTGAAACTATCTTAGGTGTTGAGAGCCTGTGGAAAAGGATGTATTTTAGCTTGTAGCTTCTGAGATGAGTTGATAATTCAGCTATGTCTTCAAGGACAAGAAGCCTACACAGCATCACCACCATCGCCATGCAAATATTGATATCTCAAGCTTAACATATTTAGATTCAATCCTTTCCTCTTCCTCATCTCAGTAATAGCAACTCCACCTACTAATTGTTCAGGTCAAAATCTTTGGAATGGCTCTTGTTTCATGCCCCATCCTTGTTTTATCTTTATGTCCCACATCTAATCCTTGTTTTATGCGCTACATTTAATCCTTCATGAAGTCATGTTGGCACCATCTTCAAAATGCAGCAAAAATATAATCATCTCTCACCATATCTAATACCACAGCCCTAGTCTGAGCCACCATTATATCTCACCTGGATTACTACAGGCCTCTTTGATTCTAACCTTGATTATTTATAATAGTAATAACTTTATAATCAAAACCCTCATTGGCTTCTTATTTCACTATGGCACAAATTAAAACCTTTCTCAGTGATCTATCTTTTCACATGCTTTCTCTGCTTCTAGCACATAGATTCGTATATTCCATGTATGGAGCAGTCATGAGAAATAAAACTACTGCTGGAGGGAGCAGAGAAGGAACAGCACTATATGATACGGCAACATGACTGGACATTTTTCTCTTTAAGAATCATGGAAAAACTTTGAAGAAGGCTTTCAACAATGAAAGGAAAATGACTAGATAAGTCATGGAAAAGATTTGTTTGAAAAGATAAGCTGATAGCTCATACCAAGGTTGGACTAAGGAGGGGAACATAGGAAATACAAAAGAGAGTTAGAGGTATTGCAATAACATGGATGAAAGAAGATGAGATCTTGAAAAAGGGCATCAACACCAGAGATAGGAGAGACGATGAGAATGTAGAGTGGTCAGAGCTTAAATGATACTTTGAGAGTATACAATTGTTTATAATTTATATATAAGTGTTTATATAATTCATATATATATATTATGAGTATATAAGTATATAGAGAGTATATAATTCAATTCCTTTGAGGAATTGAATAATTTGAAGAGAAGATAAGTAAAAGAGATTTCCAAGATCCTGGATCACACAAGCAGGATAATGTGGGTGCCATTATTAAGATGAGCAGCAAAAGAAAAGACACAAATTAGAGAACAACATGCTTTCTATTTGAGATATGCTAGGTTGAATGTACCAGCTTATCCCATAAGTGAGATATTCTAGAAAGAAGTCAACCAGACAGTAGAAATTATAGAACTGAAATTCAGAAAAGAGATCAAAGATGGGCATGTTGATATTGGGAGTGTTAAAAAAAGCAACTTTAGATAAATTTAGTAGTGATTACTTTAGCAAACAGATTTATGAATTAGGCAGCACTCAGAGCAAAGAGGTGCAGAGAGCTCCATCCAGTAGTGTGAGCCTCAAGCTTTTATACGTCAAACACAGAAGCAAAGTAGGGAAACACTTGATTGGCTACAACTAGGTGGGCATGATGTGATGAGTTGGTCCCTGTGATTGGTTGAAACCTAGATGCATGTGATTGGAGGAAACTCTGCTCTTTGTTACATTCCTAAGTTAAACTTCAGTTTGTTTGCATACTTAGAATATGGTTTGTTATATAAGAACTCAAAGTTCATAGACAGCCATAGGCTAATACCCTCCTGCTTATTTAACAGGATTCCAATTTAATTCAAAATGGAAATTTAAATCATGAAGATAGTCTTCGGAATATCAATATTTAGATGTAGCAGAACTAGAGAATCACACACTCAAAATTGACAAGAAGAAGCTACAGAAGTTTAGAGTGCAAATTCATCACCTTCTGATCTCCAAGTTATTGCCAGTGGAGAAAAGACACAGGCAGCTACATGGGGATCAATGGATTCCATTATTCATGTGCCAATGATGCTTAAAACACACCTCAGAAAGTTCAGTCTACCTGAAGTACAATCCCTGAATATTTCCTACAAACAATGATTCTGTGCTACCACACCAATGAGCTTCTGGCTATATTTGGTCAATGAGTAACCCTAGTGGAAGACAGAGGGCATAGGAACAAAGAAAGAAGGCAAATTTTTCTTCCTCTTTTTCTATGGTTTGTAGTCATGTTATTATATTGGCTGAGTCTCCATCAAGGTTCCAGGTCCTAACTGGATGCTCTCTTTCTCTTTGGAATGGGGCAGCCTTCTTTCTGATTCTGGCTCCTGCTAAACAGATCTAGCCCATGGGTTCTGTTAACACCACCTCCTTCCTCTCTTTGTCCCTCCATTCCCAGAAGATTAGCAACTTCTCAACATTATTAAAGTCTCTTTTGTGTTGTTTTTGTTTGTTTGTTTGTTTTTCACCATGCTTTAGTTGGCTTCTCAGCCCTTTCATCACCAATTAATTACCTGTACTAAATTTGTATTACCTAGAATGGTCCCTGTTTTCTTGAACTGATGTGATGATGTTGGCCCATATAGTTTTAAAACCTATTTAGAAATTAAAGCCAAAATATTAAAAACCTCCTACTAGCTATGTAGGAGTCTCAGACAATAACCACTGCCCCCCCACCCAAAAAATGAAAAGAGTCAATTTTTCTCTATTTGAAACAGGCTTGATCTGCCGTACTTATGTAGTAGAAAAGTGAGAAACTGAAGGAAAGGAGCAGAGAGAATAGGTCTATTTCCTACCCAAAGACAAGGAGCACAATTTGAGTCAATGAGACTCAATTCTGGGGGCAGAAAAAGAAGGATCCATGAACTTCCTTTCAGGACTAAGAACTTACCTTCTGGCCAATAAAATCAAGGATCTTCACTCTCTCATCAATAAGACAAGTCAGCCCCAATGTGAGTAGATTAGTTCTTTGTGCTTTCCTTATGAATGTCTAAGACACAGGATAAGGGGAACATTTGCATGATCCTTCTCTCCACACTATCTTCAAAGAAATAGAGTGACTAGCACATTTTCTCTATTGAAAGTTATGGCCTGGAAAATTAATCCCTTCCTGCAAGTAACTAGGGAACCAGGAAAAACTGGTGTGGCTGAGTCCAAAGAGAAAGTGAATTTTAACAAGAGGGCAAGATCAATAAGATTAAATATCCCAGAAACCTGAAGTTAAAATAGCAATTGCAGATTAGTTATTGGATTCACCAACTAGAAAGTCTTTGATGAGTTTTAATGAGAAACTTCAGCGATATAATGGAGGTATTAACCAAATGCCAATAACTTGGGAATTGAATTGCAAGAAAGTGATTCCAGTGTGGCTACATAGTTCTTTCAAGCAGTTTAGCAGGGAAGGGTAGACAAACATGAACAAAAGAATGAAAAGAAGAATGGACAGGACTTTTTTGTCAATAAGAAATACTTGTGTATATTTACATGCTGACTGGAAAGAGCCATTGAAGAAGAAAAGTTGAAGTAGAGGAAAAAGGTTTATTAATGAAGCAGGAACACTCAAGAGGCCAAGAGATAAAACAATGCAAGATTTTGTGGATAGATGAATTATAGAAGGAAGAAATTTTATTCTCCCGAGACAAGAAAGTGAGAAGAGATTGGTAGAGACAGAAACCAATTTGGTTAATTCCTTTAAACAACAAAAACCATTTTCCTTCTTAAATTAATTTATGGCACACATATTACTTTGGTCAAAGAGCTTGATAAGTTATACATAATCTGTTATTTCACTGATTTAAATTTTTTAATTTTTAATTTCTAATTTTATTTATTTATTTATTTATTTGATGGAGTTTCACTCTTGTTGCCCAGGCTGGAGTGCAGCAGTGCGATTTTGGCTCACTGCAACCTCTGCCTCCTGGGTTCAAGTGACTCTCCTGCCTCAGCCTTCTGAGTAGCTGGGATTACAGGCTCCCGCCACCAAGCCCAGCTAATTTTTGTATTTTTAGTAGAGCCAGGGTTACACCATGTTGAGACCACTAGGCTGGTCTCAAACTCCTGACCTCAGGCGATCCACCTGCCTTGACCTCCAAAAGTGCTGGGATTACAGGCGCGAGCCACCAAGTCTGGCTATCTCACTGATTTAATATAATTCCAGACAAAGGAGAAATCTTGCCATTATTGCCTGGTGGATGAAGTCACTTCCCTTTACTACTTCTCTCATCTTGCCTGTCTCCATCCTTTCTATCTGGCCAACGCAGGGCAGAGAAATTTGTTTTGCTAGCATTTGTATTAAACCAGTAGATTCCATGATGTACATATTAAGGAATTAAATGAAAATAGTTCTATGTTAAGCAACATAAAATGCTTTTCTTTACTGCAAAATATATTGAAGGTCTTATTATTGTCTCAAGAGAAGTAAACTTAATGCAGTGTTCCCTACCATCACTAGACTGTAGAGGTTTTTATTATTGGTAATCATAATTGATAAATGTTCTTGGCAGCATCCTTTGATGCTGCAGTTGCTGCCTCTGTAGAAAGTCATGCAAGGTGTCTCATTTTCTGGGGCTTTTTTAGTGAAGACAGTCCCAGTGATGTTGTATTCCCCCAGACTCCAAATGTATTTCTCAAAAATGTCATAAAAGTTTTTGTGTTGAAATGAATTGTAACATTCTTTTCAATGACTGGATTGGAAAAAATGATTTGCACCTG
The DNA here is from genome assembly GCF_002776525.5 of Piliocolobus tephrosceles. Taxonomy (NCBI): domain Eukaryota; kingdom Metazoa; phylum Chordata; class Mammalia; order Primates; family Cercopithecidae; genus Piliocolobus; species Piliocolobus tephrosceles. The sequence continues at coordinate 49,636,104 of NC_045450.1, forward strand.
AAAAATTATCCATACCTTCACTATTACAATGGCCGAAATCTAAAACGTAGACAATGCCAAATGCTGACAAGGATGCAGAACAACAGGAACTCTCATTAATTGCTGGTGGGAATATAAAATGATGAAGCCACCTTGGAAGGATATTTGGCAGTTTCTTATAAAACTAAACATATTCCTACCATAGAATTCATTAATTCCACTAATTGATGTTTACCTGAGGGAGCTAAAAACTTATGGCCATACAAAACCTGCATCCTGATGTTTATAACAGCTTTATTTGTAATTGCCAAAGCTTGGAAGCAATCAAGATGTCCTTTAATGGGTGAATTGATACTTAAACTGTGGTTCACCCAGACAATAGAATACTATTCATTGCAAACACAAAATAAGCTATCAAGCCATGAAAATATATTACAAAAATTAAATGAATATTACAAAAGTGAAAGAAGCCAATCTTAAAAGGCTATATATATTGTATGTTTTTCACAATACAACCTTCTGGAAAAGGCAAAACTATGAAGGTAGTAAAAATATCAGTGATTGTAATTGCCAGGGGATACAAGAGAGGGAGGGATGAATAGGAGGATCATAAAGGAATTTTAAGGAAGTGGAACTACTTTGTATGATACTATAATGGTGGATACCTGCCATGATACATTTGTCTAAACTCATAGGCTGTCAGCATCAAGAGTGATTCCCTAAACTATGAACTTTTATTGATAATGATGTGCTAATGTAAGCTTATTGATTGTAACAAATGTAGTACCACTTTGCCTGAGGATATTGGTAGTGGAGGAGGCTAATCGTGTGTGACAGTGGGAGGTATATGGAAAGTATCTGCACTTTCGGTTTGAGAATTATCTGCACTTTCTGTTCAATTTGGTTATAAACCTAAAGCTTCTCTTAAAAAACAAGTGCTTCATCATCCATTAATTCATCGACGGACACGTGGATGGGTTCCGTATCTTAACACTTGTGGTATATATACACAGTGAACTATTCAGCCACAAAAAAAGAATAAAATTTTGTAATTTGCAACAACATGGATGAGCCTAGAGGACATTATGTTAAATGAAATAAACTAGCCACAGAAAGACAAATATTGCATGTTCTCACTCATACATGGTAGCTAAAAAAGCTGATCCTATTGAAGTGTAGAATAGAATAGTGGTTACCAGGGCCTGGGAAGAGGAGTGGTGAGGGGGAAATAGGGAGAGGATGGTTAATGGGTACAAAAATTACAGTTAAATAAGGAAGAATAATGTCTAGTATTCTATAATACAGTAGAGTGACTATAGTTAACAATAATTTATTGCATATTTCAATGAGCTAGAAAAGAGGATTTTGAATGTTCTTAAAAAGAAATGATCAATGCTTGAGGTGATGAATATTAAAATTACCCTGATGTGATCGTTACACATTTTTTGCATGTACTGAAATGTCTAATGAACACCATACATATGTACAATTTTTATGCACCAATTAAAAATTTTAAAAGTATAAAATGCCAAAAATGTTTTTAAAAAAGTGTTTCATACTCATTGTCAGAACTTTACCCATCCCTAAAGATCTGCTTCCAAGATCTCTATAAAATATTAAACTAAGCACAGCCCAAGAAGGACGGCCCCCTTGAAAACAGCAAACTCTGCAGTGGCATCATGACGAGATATTTTCCGTGGTCACTTCCACAGTCAAATATTTTAGTGAAGACAATGTCATGGTTTTCTGATTAGCTTCATCTGCTAGTTTCCCACAGAGCTTTAGAAATATCAAAGTTGAAAGACTTCTTATCACACCATTTCTCAAAATGTGTCCAAGAACCCACTTGAGGTAGAATTATCTAGGTTGCATATTTTAAAACAAGCAACTGTGATCTTAAAAATACTCCCCGAAGTCCTGAAATCTGTCTTTCTAGTAAATTCCCTAAAATTTTTTTGTAAAAAGTCTGATAATTGCTGGGTCAGAAAGTCTCTAATCCGATTTACCTGACTATTTTTCAAGTTTGTTGAGATGTAACATGCAGAAAAGAACACAAATCCATGAATTTTAAGAAAATGAATATATCTCCATAACTAGTGCCTGTATGAGAACATGAACCAGACGTGAATCCTAGAAATCCCTTTACACCCTCTTCCAGCTGCTGCATCCTAAGAAGGATTAACCACTCTTCTGATGTGTAATTTCATCAATTTGTTTTGACTATTTTTGAACTCTATATAAGTAAAATAAAGTAATAGGTACTTCGGGAAAACTGACTTATTCTCCTCAATGCTATTTTGTATGATTCACTCATACTGCTCTGTTTAGTTGTAGTTTGTGTCTGTTCTTCACTGTGCAATAGTCTACTGCATGGATATACCATGTCATTATCCTTTCTATTGTACATAGACATTTAGATTATCTCCGGTTTTTGCCTATTGCAAATAAGGCTGCTATGAACATTTTTATACATGCCTTTGGCACACATAGGTGCATATTTCTGTTGGGTAATATGACTAGGGATAGAATTACTAGGTCATAAGACATATCTTTTTGTTCAGCTTTAGTTTTCTGGACTTCTATATTTCAAAAAGATTGTACCAAGTTAAAGTCCAACCAGCAGGGTATCAGGATCTAGCTGCTCCACATTCTCCACACCCTCACTTGGTGTCATTTGTCTTTTTCATTTTACCCATTGTAATTGGGTATACCAATATCACATTATGATTTTAATTGTATTTCCCTAATGACTAATTAAGCACTCTTTGTTGTATTAATTGGACGTTTTAGTATCCTGTTTTACAAAGTGCCTGTTCAAGTCTTTCACCTATTTTTTTTTAATTGGTTTGTCTGCCTTTTCCTCATTGTAGCAGTCATTTATATATTCTGGATTCAAGTCCTCTGTTAGATATATGTTATGTAAATATAGTCTCCAGTTGTGTATCTCGGATTTTCACTCTCTAAAGTGTTATCATTTTGAACAGTTCTTAATTTTAGTGTGTTCAAGTGTGTCATTCATCATTTTGTGTCTCTTAATTATTTGTCTACCTTAGGTTCATGAAGATATTCCCCTTATTTTTCCAAAAACTTTAGTGTTTTATATTAAAGCTAACCTATTCAAATAGAATAGATTTTATAAAACAATTTTTGTATGGTGTGCAGTAAATATCTCCCCTTAGTTTTATAAAAGAAAAGAAAAAGAAGAAACCTAAACAGGGCCAAACCTGCCCAAGATTGCCCACCTGGTAAGGAGGAGCCTGGTTATGTTAGAAGTGACTTGCTACTACTTTCTGTTTATTCATATGATTATTTTTGCTCTCAGCATTAATTTCTCTAGGCAAAACAGCCTCACAGACTTATGGTTATATTTAAGGTTCTATTTCCTGACCACCATTCTGATCTAAACAACCACTAACTTCCATATTCTTTACATTTAGGGTAAAACAAGGTTGTCAAAAGATGCTCAGCCCCCTAATATATGGGTCGTATATCTATGGAGAACAAATAAATTCACCTTTGTTTTCTCATTTGTAAAATGAAGACATAGGATGAGATTGGCCCCACATTGCCTCTCATTTAAAAACATAAGAAAAACTATGATTTTATTCTTTATTTTGAAAATAGTCTCTCTGTAATTATTGCAATGCATGACACATTCATTTTCTTCTTCTTCATTCATTGCAAAATAAGAATGACTGGATGTTATTAAAACTGAAGAGCATTCTGTGAAAGCAACTCAAAGTATTTAAATTCTTGCAATCTATAAAAAGTATCTTATCTCCTTATTGCAGTATGCCAAAGGAGTTCCATTTTAAAACCCAACTCTAGTCTGACACCTTCATTAACCATGCAGATGTGTTTTTTGATGTGTTATTCCTTCCTAAAAATCCCAGTATCCAACTGCGCAGGAAAGAAAGATTGAGAGTGAGACCAAAAAAAAAAAGAGTTTTATTAATGATTACAGCCTGGTTTGTATACATATCTCAGTTCATATCCTGAGGAATTCTTTTTCACTCCATCCGTTTTTATTACAGTCTTGTATCGTGTTACCACCTCGTTATCTGTCTGAAAGACTGATTCAAAGTGAGGTTTAACATGCTGAGCATTTGGACAGCAAAGAGCAAGATTTTTTTCTTTTTTCTAGCAGGAAATTCCTGGGAGGTCTCTGGCCACTTTCTTTTTATCACTGACAAGTTGGTTTTGATATTTGAGAATGTAGAGATCAATACCGACTTAGCTATCAAAATGACTTGATAGAAGAAACACTCTAATATTGTGCCAGGAATAATACCTCATATCTTCAAGACCCATGATATAAACTTTTTGACAATTTTCAAGTGCCCCCACAGGGAGATCCCTTGGAATAACCTCGAGGTATTTAAAGAAAGCATTTTTATCCAGTTCTAGAACAGACACACTAAAAGCTCTAAGACCTGATCTAGATATTATTGAGGTAGTATTAGGAATCCATGAGATGCTTCGGCTATTTTAAATTGCCTATAGAAAAAAAATGATATCTTATGGGCAAACAGGCTGCCCATGGCAAATAAAATTACACATCCCTTTACTATTGGAAATTTTTAACAAATCATTTTCATTGCACTTATTCTCACTCAGTTCAGAAACCATGATTGGAAGATAAATTCTAGTAATAAAAAAATGTGGAAATGAATTAAATATCATTTAACAGACTTAGTTTAAAAGTCAGTCCTCAGTATTCTGTGTCTTTATTGCAGTGGTGGTTACAAATGTCTAGGAGTTTGTCAACATAACAACCTGTACGCCAAAAAGAGTGTATTTCAATCGTACATAGATATAAAAATACATGAAGTGAATAACTGCAAAATAAAGTAGGGGTGATACAGGGAAGCTTCGGTGTTGGGATATGATCCTGAGAAGTCACTTTCATAGATGGAGGACGAAGTGCTTTCTTCCAAGGCAACAAGGTAGGAGAGAACATTTTGGGTGGGACTCAGAGAGTCAAGGGTGTTGACGGAGAGAAGTACGCAGGTATGTTGTGGTCACATCATCAACAAGATACCTTTGCCCACCATCAGCCCTTAGGCAACCAAGGTAGATCAAATCAGAAGCCAGGAAGCAGAGCTGGACACCTGAACTGTCAACAGTTGATTCTCTAAGCAAAGAGATAGGGTAAAGGTGGCACAGACAACAGGGACATCAAAAAGGAGCATGGTCAGATGGAAGCAGAAGACCTCAGATGCAGAGCCTAGACCTAAACCCACAATCAAAAGATGTCAGGGAAGACTTTGCTTTTTTCTGTTTGTTTTTACCTTTTATTGTTGTTATTTTAAGTTCCGGGGTACATGTGTACAATGTGTACATTTGTTACATAAGTAAACGTGTGCCGTGTCCTCAAATTAAGGAGTTCTAGCTCCCAGCTTTGCACTAATGGCAGTATGAGCTTGCTTATTCTCTCTCGACTACAGTTTTTTCGTTCATTACCCAAATAGGAAGACTGGGGTGGATCATTATCCTGGTCTCTTCTCGTTGAGAAGATCATGTAAACTCGAAGAACAAGTCTGAATCTCCCTTTATAAGGATTGTCTAATGTACACGTTATGCCTAAGCATTGTTAAAATACACATATGAAAGTCTTTGTGATTGAAAAAAAAGTATCTCCTCACTTGTTTTGCAGTCTTCAGCCTGCTTTAATTTCACTCTATGAAGCAAACAGAGACGTAAAAAGCCAGGCAGGTTTAACATAGGTCCAGTTGTGATTAGTTTTTGTCCTCCTCTCCATGCCATTTTATTTAATTTTGGAAGTGTCAGGTAAGGCGTATGGACTCAAAAGGGCTTTAAACAGGTTCAACCAGGCCTTGGTAATGCAATTGTTAGAATTAGGCACTGGTGTGATCAGCTGCACAAACAGAGTTATATGAAAACCAAGGAATTGGGAAGGAACAAGCCAGTTGGTTGAGCAGCTATTTCTGCTGCCCTCTGCCCCAAAGGCCTTTGTATCAACTATTTCATTCAATCCTATCAGATGCTCTTCGGGGTAGGTAGTGTCAGTGCTGTGGTGCAAACTAAGAACTGGGGGCTCAGAGTCTTGAAGTTACTGCTTTAAAATCTATGTCTAGGGAGAGTGGTGCTGCCTCAGAACACAAAGATGAGAATGTAGGGCTCTCCCAGGAAAGCCCATGGACAAGAAATGAAGCTGAATGATTTGAAACAAAAGTCACAATAGCATCCAATGTTCCCAAAAATCACTGAGGGAGCTTGTGAAATATGAAGATTCCAAGGCCACCATAAGATATTTTGGGGTAATAAGAATGTAATGAAGTCTAGGGTTGTACATTACCTTGTTGCAAGATGTACTATTTGGGATGAAGATGAAGAATCCATTTAGCCAGGTCACAGGTAATAATTATGTCTCACTGAAGCGATAAGCTAGTCATTCAGAGTCACAGGGAATGAAAACAGACAAAACTTGGACTAAAATGTCTTCACAATTATATACCTATTACAATGGCTAAAATCTAAAACACTGACAACATCAAATGGTGAAGGAATGTGGAGCAAAAGAAATTCTCTTTCATGGCCATTGGGAATGCAAAATATTACATCTACTTTGAAAGATAGTATAACAGGTTTTTTTACAAAAGTAAACATACATTTACCATGTAATCAAGCAGTCATCCTTCTAGGTATTTACCTAAATGAGTTGCAAACTAATAGCCATGCAAAAACCTGTGTAAAAATTTGTATAGTAGTTTTATTCCCAATTGTCAAAATGCAAAAGTAACCAAGACATCCTTCAATAAGTGAACAAACTGTAGTATAGCCATAAAATGGAATATCACTCAATGATAATAAAAAATGAGCTGTCAAGCTACCAAAAGACTTGGAGGAATATTAAATGCTATTACTAACTGAAATCAATCTGAAAAGGCTACATGCTGTATAATTTCAACTACATGACATTTGAGAAAAGGCAAAACTCGGGAGACAGTAATAAGATCAGTGCCAGGGCCTTGGAGGTGGAGGAAGGAGGTATGAATAGGTGGAACACAGAGGATTTTTAGGACAGTGAAATCTATGATACCACGGTGGTAGATACACATCATCCTGTATTTGTCAAAACCCACTGAATATACAACAAAAAGAGTGAACCCCAATGTAAACTACAGATTTAGTTAATAATATTATATAACAATATCGACTCAGCAATTGTAGCCAATGCACTACGTGATGCAAGATGTTAATAATGGGGAAAACTGTTGGGGATGGGAGGGACTGAGATGGCATATGGGAATTGTCTGTACTTTCCACTTAATTTTTCTGTAAGCCTACTGTTGCTCTAAAAAATTAAAGTCTATACATTTGTCAAAATAGGCATTGGATTGGCTGAGCGCAGTGGCTCATGCCTGTAATCCCAGCACTTTGGGAGGCCGAGGCGGGCAGATGGCCTGAGGTCGGGAGTTCGAGACCAGCCTGACCAACATGGAAAAACCCCATCTCTACTAAAAATACAATATTAGCTGGGTGTGGTGGCACATGCTTGTAATCCCAGCTACTCGGGAGGCTAAGGCAGGAGAATTGCTTGAACCCAGGAGGCAGAAGTTGCAGTGAGCCGAGATCGTGCCATTGCACTCCAGCCTGGGCAACAAGAGCAAAACTCTGTCTCCAAAATAGTAATAATAATAATAATAAAGATTTTTTAATGAAGTATCAGGCTTCCTTGCAGCATTATCTTAGGCTAAACCACCCTTCTCATGAAGGGATCCATCCGATGAGTGCTGCTGAATTGTGTTGGAGTAGAAGTATGTCTCGAAAGATCTCAAATTGTCAGAGGTCTGAATTCCTTAATACAGTCATGCAAAAAGCCCCATGAGTGTGGTGACCTCACTAAGGACACTGAGCTTTCTCATTGGTAAGTGGATGTCTGATAAATGTCTCTCTCCAGTGTCTTCCCTCATGCTGTGGAATTCCAATAGATCTGTCTGTCATAGAGCCTTTGGCAGCAAAGAAAGGCCATTGACCCAGGCCTGGTCAATCATGGCACTTCATTCCTTCCTTCTGTATGCTAGACATTGGATACAGAATTGATCTGGGGGGCTAGACATTGACCCAAGCAGGGCCAGTCATAGCTCTTCTATAAGATTTAATATAGAAAGCTGAGAGTAGTGGGAGACAGGGAGAAAACAGGGAGCAGAAATGAGGGAGAGGAGAAGAGGGAGTTCTCTTCCTGAGATTAAAAGCTGCAAGAATATTGAAAGCAAGGAGTTACCATCTCCATTCATTTTTTTCTACTCATACAGATTATCTGAATAAATAAAGCTAATAAAAGAGGCAAAGGATGGAGGGGAATGAGAAAGGAAGAAGAGAGGTGTTGGGAGAAAAAGAAAGAAATAAAATGATTTTATCACCCTGAATTTTAAAAATCACATTAGCCCATAGAGCTCTTTTTTGTCTGTTACTGTCTAGATGTGTGTTTCTGTCGTCTGCAGTAATCCTAGCAATACAGTGGGTGGTACATATTCCCTGGGTGCATCATTACCCAAACTCTTCCCATGTCTGAGATATCTGCATGGACTGCTGTCTAATTTCATTCCAGCATTCTGCACTCAGAACAGTCACCAACTTCTGTTTCCAGCAAAGTGGAGGAAACCTGCTGAGAAGACAGGTTCAGGAGAAATTTTCAAATGTACAGGTTGAACAAACAAAAGAATGCTGTTACTACATCAGAAGCAAATCACAGTGATGCTCCAAAAGTCAAAATAGAGAATTTAAATAAAACAATGTCATGAAATCATAGCCTGGCTTGGAAAAGAAGTTAGCCTAGCAGTTGGCTGCATATTTTTAAAGAGCCTTTCAAGGGACAGATGTCACTAAATAAAGGGTAATGAGGTGAAGAAGATGCATGGAAGGCAAGCAAAACTAACACAGACTGAAAGCCTGACACTGTTTCCTTTCAAATATACTTTTAAATTTTATTTTTAAGTTGCTTTTTATATGGATGTTGTAATCCCTGTTTTACATGTGATGAACTGGAGGCTGTGAAAATTTAAATAGCTTCCCCAGTCAATAAGAGTTTCTATCAATAATATTTGATCTTATTTGTCTGAATTATAACCAGTACAATTTTTTTTTTTTTTTTTTTTTTTTAGATGGAGTCTCGCTCTCATTGCCCAGGCTGGAGTGCAATGGCATGATCTCTGCTCACCAACAACCTTTGCCTCCCGGGTTCAAGTGATTCTCCTGCCTCAGCCTCCTGAGTAGCTGGGATTACAGGCATGTGCCACCACACCCGGCTAATTTTGTATTTTTAGTAGAGAGGGGGTTTCTACACGTTGATCAGGCTGGTCTCGAACTCCTGACCTCAGGAGATCCTCCTGCTTTGGCCTCCCAAAGTGGTGGGATTATAGGCGTGAGCCACCGCACCAGGCCTACATTCTTTACTGTACCACTGTGGGGTAGTAGGAGATAGTGGCCATCTATTTTCGCTATGAATGGCCTCAATCTCATGAGGTGGACAGAAAGTTCCTGGACATCTTATGTCTTGAACTGTTCCTACCCTTTCATTCAGTTTGCATCTTCTTTTATAGCCATGCCTGCAATTAGTAAACATTTCTAAAGATGCTTCCTACATGTTCAATGTGAGGATACACGAGAAGAAGATACTGAGTGGTCCTCCCTTGAGGAAGGTAGAGTGTATTGGAGAAGACGTGGTAAGCAAACAATCGCAGTACAATATGGCATTTGAAAAAATGGAAGAATCTTCAAAGAACTGGGAAACACAGAGGCAAAAATGACATGCTCTTCCCAGGAGTTTGGGATAAAACTTCACAAAACAAATTATAGTTGAGATGGGATGTGAAGGGTTTTGACAGATAGAAAAAAAAGAGCCTTTTATGAATTTATAGTGTTAAAAGAATTTCTTTTTCTTTCTTTCTTTTTCTTTCTTTTTTCTTTTTTGTTAACCTCTCTGTGGTGTGAAATTATTGTGTTGTTTGTCCAATATAATGACTGTTTCTCTCTCCTATTTTAATATAAAAATATCCTTTAGAAAACCACCCCTCTTATCTCATTCCATAAATTGTATTTGTGTTTGACCCCTGCCTGGTAAATCAGAGTAGGGCATTGATTCGTTTAGAGATTTATACACGCCCAAGTTTGACCAACTAAGAATCACACCTATCATTTTTGTATTCATTATTTGTCAGACAGTGAGGACTTTCTCAGGGCTTGTTTTCTAGGAGGATGTAAGTTTGTTAGGCCCATTGTTCCAATGTGCCAGTATATGGGGAGGGTTCACCTAAGAATGAAGTTGATTAAAGAAAACACAAAAGAAAGTTGTGATGACTTTTTAAATATCTGAATCTATTGGTACCAGTAATACATCTATATTCCATAGGTAAACTCACCAATAAAATTCTAACTTGATAGATATGTCTCACTAATATGGTGAATGCTACTTAAGTAACCTATTTGCATTTTATCTGGGACCTTCTAGAGAGACAGGTTCTCACTCTGTCACCCAGGCTGTAGTGCAGTGGTGCAAGCATGGTTCACTGCAACCTCCAACTCCCAGACTCAAGCAGTCCTCCCACTTCAGCCTCCTGAGTAGTTGGGACTACAGGCATGCACCACCATGACCAGATAATTTTTGTAATTTTTGTAGAGAGAGCGTCTCGCTGTGTTTCCCAGGCTGGTCTCAAACTCCTGGGCTTAAGCAATCCACCCATCTCAGCCTCACAAAGTGCTGGGATTACAGGTGTGAGCCACTGAATCTGGCCTGGATGTATTTCTTATGCATATTAATGGTAATATTCTTTAAAACATAGTAGACATTCAAAAAGTATTGGTTGATCAAATCATCAACTGCTTACTGTGGGTCTACTCTGCATGAAATGCCCTTAGCCTGAAGCTATAGATAAATAATAGTGAACCCTTCAAGAGGCCCACAGTCCAGTGCTGGAGACACACGTAAAGCAATCACTTGTAAGACTGTGTAATAAGATAATATAAAGTGCAGTCATGGTAAAAAGGAAAGAAAAATCATCTTTCTAGATAAGACGGAAAGCTTCCTGGAGGAGAACATATCTCTGGCAACAGAAGAGGAAACAAGAGGTCAACCACGTAGACAAACAGGGTTAACATTTTCCAGAGACAGGATCACCATGTTCTTTAGCCAAGAGACTTAGAGATAAATAAATAAATAAATAAAAATAAAGGCCAGGTTCTATGGCTCACGCCTGTAATCCCAACACTTTGGGAGGCTGAGGCGGGTGGATCACTTGAGGTCAGGAGTTTGAGAACAGCCTGGCCAACATGGTGAAACCCCATCTCAATTAAAAAACATACAAAAATTAGCCGTGCATGGTGGCACACACCTGTAATCCCAGCTACTCAGGAGGTTGAGGCTGGAGAATCGCCTGAACCTGGGAGGCAGAGATTGCAGTGAGCTGAGATCACGCGACTGCACTGCAGCCTGGGTGAAGGAGTGAAACTGGGTCTCCAGAAAAGAAAAAAAAAACCAAGAGAGAGACTTAGGAAATAGTGTGTTTCATCAAGAGGAAGTTTTTCTGTAGTAGAAGAGCAAAATATGGACTGGCAAGGTTGGTTTGAAATGCATCTGAGAAGCATGTTGAAGTTCAATGATAGAGAATTTATTATCATTATTCTTATTTTATTTTTTTTAAGAAAAATTCTCACTCTGCTGCACAGGCCGGAGTGCAGTGGTGGAATCTTGGCTCATTGCAACTTCTGCCTCCCAGGCTCAAGCAATTCTCATGCCTCAGCCTCCCGAGTAGCTGGGATTACAGGTGTATGCCACCATATCCAGCTAATTTTTGTATTTTCAGTAGAAACATGGTTTCGCCATGTTGGCCAGGCTGGTCTTGAACTCCTGACCTCAAGTTATCCACCTGCCCGGGCGTCCCAAAGTGCTGGGATTACAGGCGTGAGCCACTGCGCCCAGCCCTCAGTGATAGATAAATGTTTATGCTATGCCGATCAATTTTACCCTGAGAAAAATAGGAAACTAAAAAAAGTTTTTCAAACAAGAACTGAAGTTCTCAGATTTGAATTTGGAAGAGGCACTCGACAGTAAGTGGAGAGACTTGATGGTGACTGGAGCACAAATAGGCTAGACATAAGTATAAACGTGAATGATACTATAACAGACCGAGAGAGATGACAAGACACACAGGGCAGTTGCAATTAGGGTGAGAAGAAGAAGGAGAAAGAGGCACGGGAGGGAAGAAGGAGGTAAGAGAGATGACGGAAGGCTGCGTGAAAATAGAGGAAGAAATAATTTTACTCTTTAATTGTCTCCACAAATGCAGCCTAACTTGCCAGAGTCAAGTGGCTCGGTGGGGGGGGGGGACTCGAACCAGGTGCACCCAAGTGGCACACATTTTGGTGGAGAGTTTCAGTGGCAGGCATTGTTTTTGAAGTAGCTCGTGGGAAGAATCACCTACATCTTGGGGATGCCTTATCCACTTTAAGCAAGTCTTTCCTGAAAGTACTGACCAGCGATAGTTTTTAAGCTGAAATAACATATCCATAATCCATCTATGAGTTCAGACTTCACTGAGGTTTTCAAAAGGCTATTATCATTATCTTCACTTAACATGCATTTGTTATGGGCAAGACGCTGAGCCAGACTGCCCTTCTAAGCACTTTGCAGGCATTAACCTTGTACTGTTCTCACAATAGCCTACGAGACGGTAGTATACATTTATCTCTATTTTATGAATGAGAAAATTCTGACTTAGGAGAAGTTCACATTCAGGTAGGGATTTTGTTTGTTAGATTTTGTATACTAAATTCACTTTGTATATACACATTAGTAATTTTGAAGAAAAAATGGTGCTGAATATGTTTCCAATTCTTGATATAATATTTGGAACCAGATTATAAGGATTAAATAATATTCAGTCAAATTAATGGATCATCATTTCTTTTGGGGGCATTCAAGTCACTTCCACTTTTTTCTGGTATTGCAAACAATGCTATTATAAATACCCTTAATATAAAAAGATGGATATCTGGTCATCCCCTTCAATGAATTCCTAGATGTAGATATAGTACTATGAACATGTCTTAGTCATAATATCTTTTTCCAAATTTTGAGAAAAGTTTCCAAACACAATGAGGCAACTCAGTGATATTGTGGACAATCATAATTTTAAAACAAGGTTTGGCGGTAAAGTTCCTTGCTTAATGAAGAAAGAGCTGGTAATGCAGTCAGTTACACTTCATGCTGATTGAATTGGCCTTTTCTCCTCCTCATCACCAAATCGTAATGCTGCCTTAGAAGAGTGAATCCTATTTCAAGAAACAGAATTGTCCAGAACTATAAATCGATGAGAGCTAAACTCTATTTTTTTCTTAAATTATGAACCCGTATTTATTTTAAATTATTTTGTGTATTAACACATCTTTAGGTAAGGTAAATCATTTTTAGCAAGAAATCATATAGCAATGGGAACATCCACAAAATGTTTTCTCCCTAGCATGTTTCTTTCAAAAAGAAGCTATTTTTATTTCTTCATGAATTAATAATTATATACTTAGGATAAGGTTTATTATGGATGTAGGGAATGAAAATATGTCTTTAAAATAGCTTTCTTTGGTTATCATCTCAAGTTTTTTTATAGTTAATTGGCATTTTTTTCTTCATTGCCAGGATTTTCAGTTTCTTCTGTAATTATTTGTCCTCAATTCACCTTGAATTCTTTTAATAAGCTTTTTATTTTTGAAATAATTTTAAGTTTACAAAAGAGTTTAAAAGATAACATAGACTGTTCCTGTATAGCCTTCACGCACTTCTCACTAATGTTAAATACTTATGTAGCCATTTGTTAAAACTACAAAATTAGCATCCATGCAATAGTACTCACTAAACTATAGGTTTTATTTGGATTTCACTAGTTTTTCCACCAATGCCCTTTTGTGTTCCGGAATCCAATTCAGAGTACTACATTGCGATTAGTCCATTTTGGAATTTATCTCATTCATTATAAGTCAGCCTAGGTTGTTGTTACGTTAATTTGAATTGTGGCTGATGAAGGCTCATACTCAGAGCAGTTTCTTTTCTTGTCTACGGCTCCATTTTGCATGTCTTATTAGTATTATTTTCAATCCATATTCTCTTTCCATGTATTTATAAAATTCACTTCTTTTTAAATTAGTTAATTTAATCAAACCCCCATTATATAATCCATAAATTCACTTAACTGAGCAGCTCTAAACAGTAGAACTTCACAGCACAAGTAGTAGAATGATTGTTAAACTAGTGAGGCTAGGGAACTTTCACCCTTTTCCAGGATGCATCAAAGATTGTTTAAGATCTGCAACTCTCTTAAAGATGGACAGACTAATGGTGCCAGTTTCAATTAATGACTAAACATCAGGAAGAAAAAGACATATAGTTGGATAAATGGATGTAAATTCCATGTATATGCATGAATATAAATATAGGTTCCAGCATGTCCAGCCCATATCCCCGTAGATTTGCTTGTGTACCCACCGGAAGGACCTTGACCCGCTAGGAGACTTCCCTACTCCTGCAAGACTTTCACGATGCTGGGAGGAAGTAGTAGTGCACACTGGGGCTGGCCTGCTGTGCTCCCACCCCATAGCTTTTCTTTCTAGTCCTCATCACTCAGGAATGTATCCTTATTAAACCAGGCTCAGAAGCTCAATGTGTCTACTCTGAGTCACCAACAATGCTCCTGAAATATGACATCTTCAGTGTTAGGGAGAGCAGGACTTTGTTGTGTGGGATTTAAACTTTCAGCAGGATCACAGAGCGTCTGTTATTTCAAGTTGGACTTGATTTTTTTTTTTTTTTTAAACCGCCAGACTTTCAGACCATACAATACCAGCTTTCTTCAAATGTAACTCTTCCATTCCTTTTATGGTGAAGTTTAATACTGTGAACATATGGAGGGTCTGAACGTCTGCCAAATGTTTTAAAAGACAAGGTTATAAATACTCCAGCAGCGAGCTTTGTTCCTTAATGTATGGCTCTGTTACTCTGAGTCAACGTGGAAGATAAATCAGAACATAGAGCTGGCTTGGGCATTAACTTGATATTTCTGGCAAGAATTCATATAGTATCTCATTTCAGAGAGCAAAAGAGAAGTGGTTGTCTGAGGTAACATTAAGAGAGTAAAAAAAAAAAATTAGCTTTTATAAAAAGCAAAAAGCAGAATTATAGCTTAACTAAAACATCTAAAATCTAAATACTCAGTCCAATTTTCTTACCATCAAATTTAAGCTTAAAGAGTCATAATCATGTCTCTGGGGTTGGTGATTACACTCTCTGGTCCCTGGACTCTGGATTTGGAATAGAGACCTCTCAATTTCCTTGGTAGTATGTTTCTCTGTCCCACCCCAGCTTGGCTTTTCTCTATTTCCCTATACCCTACTCTCAAATTTTCCTCTACCCAAAATTGGGCTTGTCCGTGTTTGAGTCAGTTCAGGGTCCACCTCTATCATCTCTCTGACTCTGCTGTTTCTTCATAAATAAGAATTTGCTGAACTGCCCTCCACTCCCCAGCATTTGACACAGCTGGTACCATTTGTCACCAGGCTGACAGCTGAAAAGGACCCTCTCCATTTCTGCAACACAAGATGCACCATGCCTAACACCACTTTGAGAGGCAGCCTCTTGGGTGCATAAACTGCAGCGTGGTGTAAGAAAAGCCCTTTGCATGAACTTTCCAGGTCACTCGGATAATGTTCAATAATTCATGTCTTTCTCATAGTAAGTGCACTTAGTATCCCAAATGGTTTAATGTAGCTTCCAAAGAGTCCAGGAACTGCCTGGACTTAGCTCATTTATGTAGCAGGATATGATTAAGGACAGAGAGCTAAAAGAGGAATTAAGAGGAACTTCACTAAGACTATTTTTTCCATTTCCTGAATGAGAATTTTTTTCTTTTTAGTAAGCCACGTAAGCTTGAGCTTCTGTATATCTAAAATGAGAATACTAACAAATCTGACTTGCTTAGAATATGGATATGGGGCCCAAATGATTTTAATGTAAAGCATAAGAAAGCATGCAAGACCCTGAAAAAATGCCCTTACTGTTTGCATTAATGAGCTGGGTTTCTTTGCGGGCAGAACAGAGAATCTTCCAATCTCAATGATTTGCAACCACATTACTGTCTCTCATTCATGCTACACGTTGCGGCTGCATGCCACTCTGCACCGAATGTCTTCTTCATTCCAGGATCAAGGCTAACCCTCTACCTTGGATATTACTACCTGATAATAGAGAGAAAAAGCAATAGTAGAACCTCATGATGCTTCTTGAACCTTCTGCCCAAATGTGGTGCATGTCACTTCTGCTTAGATTTGAAAGCCAAAACAATTCACGTTACAAACCTGATCTCAATTAAAAGTGTACACCCAACGGGAAGGAGCCCTATGGAAGGGTCCTATGAGAGGGACCTAGTAGAGAGGACTATTGAATATCTTCAACAAGTAATGCAAACATACATCTCCAGGTGGAATTTGACCCAGCCAAGTCTCTGGGAAGTGTTTCCTGGTTACTAGCTGTAATATTTAAAAACCACAAGAATAAAACTCCTCAAAATTCTTTCTTCCCTTCCTTATATGAAGTTCTTAAATAGCTATCATGAAATAGCCTAGAAAGAAGGAATTCATCTGCAATAAAATCAATAGGGACAGAATGGAGGATGAAGAATTTTTTTTGGTGGGGGGGCAGAAATTAGAGTAAAAGGCAATTAGGAGTGAAAAGGTGAAAAAGAAAGACTAAAACATAATTAATGAGAATTCTGTCACCAGGATTAGTAAAGAAGATGCTGTATTTGATAACACAAGTGTTAATAGCACATTCTTAGTGAAAACCAGGGTTCACACATTCCATGTGTCAATCACTGTGACATCTTGGATTAGACTCTGGGTCTCAATGAGCCTTGGTTACTCGATTATAAACAAGAATAATTCATGTAAGTGCATCTCATTAGTTTCAGTGAGATAATGGACATAAAAGGATAAATCATAAAATGATGACAGAAATAACAATTAAAGAAATATTCTTTTAGGGTTATTTCTTAGGTATTTCTCGTGTGAACAGTAATCATGGTACATTGGCCCAAGACCAATCAATCAATCTAGCCTTCCATCTACCTGGCCATCAACTGGTAGGTAATTTGTCTACTAATTTACTCTACAGTGTCCTACATAAATGACCTAAAAAAAATTCAGAGTAGAGTGAAGATAACAAAAGTATTTGCTAAAGATCATTAACCTACAGCCATATTCATCATTATACACATTTAATTGTGAATAATTTTGAGTAGATACACTATAGCCCTCAATCCTTCCATCTGCAGAGTTGATGAGGCAAGGAAAACTCATAGAAATTTGGTTGCATGACAGGAGGCTATGGCTCACGCCTGCAGGAGGCAGAGGCAGGCAGATCAACTGAGGTCAGGAGTATAACACCACCCTGGCCAACATAACAAAACCTTATCTCTACTAAAAAATACAAAAATTAGCTGAGCATGGTGGCGGGCGCCTGCAATCCCAGTTATTCAGGAGGCTAAGACAGGAGAATCGCTTGAACCCTGGAGGCAGAGGTTGCAGTAAGCCAAGATAGTGCCACTGCATTCTAGCCTGGATGACAGGGTGAGACTCCACCTCAAAAAGAAAAAGAAAAAGAAAATTGGTCGCACAAAGTCCTGAGAACCTGTCTCTAGAACACACTCCCCACTCAGTCAGCCTGAGGATTCTTTCAGGACTGATTTTTGTTCTTTCTGCCTAGAACACTTCTACCCTGTTGGTTAGCATGAGTGGCCTCATAGCCTTCAATTCTCTATTTAGATGTTACCTTAAATGATGACTTTTGTGAAAATGTTACAGAAAATAATCATCCTGCATGTGTATAGTGTATACACACACACACATACACATAAATGTAAATTCCATGAGGATAGAGACTTTTTATGTTGTTCACTGATCTATTTCTTAATGACTAGAATATCATCTGCCTCAAAGTAGGCACATACAGATATGTTTGAATGAAGCCAACTGTGGTTTCTTTCAGAATTTTTCAGGCTTGTGTGGTTCAACTTTTGCTTAAACAATGCCATGGGGGCAGGGCGTGGTGGCTCATGTCTGGAATCCCAGCACTTTGGGAGGCCAAGGAGGGCAGATCACAAGGTTAGCAGATCGAGATTGTCCTGGCCAACATGATGAAACCCCATCTGTACTAAAAATACAAAAAAATTAGCCAGGTGTGGTGGCAGGCACCTGTAGTCCCAGCTACTTGGGAGGCTGATGCAGCAGAATTGTTGAATCCAGGAGGCAGAGGTTGCAGTGAGCCAAGATCGTGCCCCTGCACTCCAGCCTGGGCAACAGAATGAGACGCTGTCTCAGGAAAAAAAAAAAAAAAACAATGCCACATAACAAGTATCCCCCTAAAAATCTAAGTGACTTATCATGATAAGTATTTACTAATAAACCTGCAGGTAGTTTGTGCTTGGGTGCCAGTCTTCTCCCTGTGTTTCTAATTCCAATACCTAGGCTGCAAAAACAGAATGTGTTTAGTGTTCACTCTTCCTGTGGAAGAAGGCAGATATGCAAGAAGCAAGTCAAAACACACACATACACACACAGACACACACAGACACACACACAAACACACACACACTTAAAAATCTCCTTCTCAATGTGGCATATGTTATGCTCAATCACACTGCATTGGCCAAAGCAGATCATATGTCCAAGTCCAACTTTTATAAGGTAAGAAATGTATGTCTCCCATGGAGAAGGGAAGGAAATAGGCAAATCCTCTTGACTGGGAAGTAACTGCTGTAAGTCAGAGTTTCAAGAGCTGAACCCAATACTTGGGTTTCTCTTACCCAAATGAATCCTAATTCTGACAATGTTATCTCTTCATAGCTGAGTGTCTCTCACTCAGCAAGTCACTTCACCATTTTTCAATTCTGTGTTTTCATCTATAACATGGTAATGATAATAGTAGAATTAATAATACATGGGGTGAAGAAATAATTGAATAAATTCAACTCAGTTGCTTAGCACCTGGCACTTATTTTAGCATTTTTTGAATTAATAATAATGCTGTAGAATCATAACATTTTGTCAATTAAAACCTTTGAAGCGAAATGCATTGAGATTCTTGGATACAACCAATGGAAAGCAAAGTCAAGACTAAGCAAGAAAGCAAGTTTATTGACTCATAACTGGGAAGATTGTAGGTGTGTATGAACTCAGGAGATGCAAAGATGTCATCATCCTCATCCTCTTCTCATTCTTTTATGCCACCCTCTCTCCCTCTCACCTCTCTTTTTCCCTTTTGTTGTTCTATGTGTCCCTACTTTTAGTTACCTAACAGACTGATTCTTTTCTGCTTCATGTATAGCATCTTCCTATAGCTGAAAAGATGGCTGTTGCCAGCAACAAACCCATATCCACAAATTTATGATGTAGGAGGGAAAAAACAACACCCTTGTATTCCCATATCTGTTCCTAATTTCATGGAAAAACCTGCTTGAGTCAGGTGTTCACTATTTGTACCCATCTCTGTCAACAGATAAATCATGAAAGACAATGTGCATGCAAGAAAAAGCATACAAGAGTCTCTGAAGAACCACACGAAGTGGGCAGGTGTAGCTCTCATTGGACCTGGACAGAAACAAACAACAGATATTTTCTGAAAGTACTTAGATATGTAGTGGTCATTACAACACTGCACTCATTATGCCCATAGGAATTTTTACTACTGGAATAATAACTGTCCACCTCTCCTACACTAAGCAGTTAATATGAGCCTCCACTCCAAATCCCTAGATATCTCAGGTTTGCATTCCATCACCACAAAGTCAGAAGAAGCCTGATATGCATGACCCCTATAGAGGATTCGTTCTTAAGACTAATAGAATATTACTTTGGTCTTTTTCTTTCCCTGTGCTCTGACCACCATGGGAACTGCAGAAACTTAACAATTATAATTTTTTATACACATTTAAAAATTAAAAGCAAAGTAAGCTAGGTTACAGTGCAAGTGTTATGGTGAGAAAGTTATTTTTTTAAATGCATCAGTGACTCCTACCCAGTGGGACCTTAATAAATGTTTAATAATGACTGTATTTGTTTCTTTTCTATAATTGCTTCTGCCATTAAAATGCACTTCTGTTTTCTGGAGGAAAATGGCAAGCGATGCCTTGTGAACATGTAAAGAGGGTTGAGATATGGAAATGGTATGCCACTAAGATGGGTGCAAGGGGCATTATTCTGATCAGAACAAAACAACTCACAGATTTTTACTTCTAAATTCCTAGTTTAATCACACATACATTGTATATGTAGGGATTTCAGGATTTAATCAGTGGTATCCACCAGGGCCATTTCATTCCCATTGTTCCCAGTGCTATGGTTTTTTGATAATCAGTGAACAGATCAATTCACCAAGCATTTTCAAAGTGCCTGAGTGAACAAATAAAGATGTCAGATGATGTGGGTACTGCAGAGATAAAAATAGTGAGAGTTCGTGATTTGTTGGGAGGGAAAGATTTTTGCAAAATTAAATATAAAGCAGGTTATAAAATGTTTTGATGTGAGTGATTTGCATATGTGTGTGATGGTTTTATAAAGGCTCCCATTCATACAATATACAGAAACCATATTTTTGTAGACACACTAACAGACATTCATTCAGGTTACTTAATGCCCTATTCCATATTTAATTACTTGCTGAGAACAACACATTCCAATGCAATGTGTTAAATAATCTATTAAATTCCTCATCTAAAAATATCCAACGTTCTATTGTACTTTTGTGCTAACGTACACAAACAAGTAAGCAGCTCCTTTTTTTTCTTGCTCTTATTTTTTTAACAGCCATGTAACTGACATTCTGAGAAATAACAAGTACTAGAAAATATAAATGGTCAGACAGGCAAAGAAAAATGAAGAGATCTTTCACACTGTATCAAGTATTACCTACCACTGCCTATACTTTTTTTTGCTAATCATAGATGTGTGATGTACTATTCTGTTTTACTTATATCATTGCACTCCCCAGAGTAACACACATGTGGTATATATTATTCTCTGATGTTTCTGGTAATTAAACTTTCTCAGATGCTAGAATGTGGAAAACCTGAAACCAGAGCTAGTCTTCCAATCCCTGCATCCCATGTGTTTGAAGTGTTTGAAAAACCCTAAATTGTTCTATGTATCTGATCACACCAGCTGTGCATGGAGATATCTGAGGCAAGAATGACAGACAGCAGCTGGCATCGGGAGCCTTATCATGTCATAATGTGAGCGTAGGGTAAACAATTGAAGATTTAAGCATTGATGTGGTTCAGTGTGTGTCTGAGAAATAGCACCCTGATGATTAGACCGTGGGCACCATGGCTTAGACAGAGAGGAGGAAGAATAGGAAGGTCAGTAACGAGGCATTTTTCAAAATCACAGACAAGAATATCGATGGAGAAGACAGAAGATTTAAAACGTATGAAGGAGGTAAACACTATTGGACTTATTGAACAGCCGAGTATGGGACTTGGGATTCAGGCATAATGGAAAAACAATTATGTCAACATATCTGGTTGGTAAAAATACCTGTAAGCTCTCCTGCATCGTTTTCTTGTCCCATCCCTTGTCAGGAATTCTTAAAGGTAGTGTTATCTGTGAGAAAGGATATTTATGTGGAAATAAGAACAAGCCCACTAAAACCAGTGTAGGTGAGAAGCCAGGTTGCTATCATTCTTCTTATTAGCAAAGTATGGGACACGCTCATAGGTTTTCGAAAACACGTAGGGAAGTTCCTGCCTTATTGTTCAAAAAATGTTTTATTCTTGGCCCGAATAAATCTGCCAATTCATATTTGGGAGTGTGGAAATTACCTGTATATTATACTTGTAGTAAAAAAACAAAAAAACACACACAAAAACTTAATTTTCAGTACTAGTAATGATCTTTATAGCTAAATTTTATGTGGCAGAACCATTGTGCTACTTTACATAGATTAACCTATTTAATCCTTGCAGCAATTTTTGGAGGTAAGGACTATTACTAGCATTTTAGGTTGGACAAGACCAGCTTATTTTACATAAAAAATCTTGCATCAAGAAGTTGCTTGTTAAGGAAAAATTTATCATTGTGAACTTAGACCTAGGGTATGACTCCAAATTAGTCCATTAACCTTAGGAGACAGGACAGAGGGAAAACAAAGTGAGGAAAAGTGGGTATAAATTTTGTTTCTGCTTCAAACTTTCAATATTACATGAAGATATTGTCTCCACAATTGAAACCTTGGGTTTCTGAGATGAGAAATGAAAAAAAATTATACAAAATAGTTTTTAAAACCTTTTTTTAAAGATTCTATGGTTTAATAGAACTGTATTTGCTAGAACAGGCTGGTCATTTGTGAAACTCTTTACGTCAGCATCCGTTTCACACTATCCTAATTATGACTCTGTCTCTCTGAACCAGAATTGAAATAGGACCCTTTTAACAACACAGAACTTTAGCAGCCATTACTAACTAGAGTTGCCACCTAAGATGAAACTTACATTCCATCCAAGTGGTACAATATCTATCCTATTGCAAAAGAAACAAACACCTTTCCATAAAGGTATATCCCTCATGTAAATCAGAAACAATAAATGTTTCTGCAAACTCTTAAAGAGGAAAGCATGCTAAGCCATGAAGCAGTGCTCAGAAAATTGAGTAATTTCTGCAATTCTCTCTTTAGATGTAACTACTGCAACACCCTTTGTCCTGACTTTGTTAACAGATAAAGACCTGAGAAAATTCTCAGCTGAGAAAATCTCATTCAGAGACTGAAGAATTATTTTTAGTATCTAGAAGGATTAATAATAATGCTATCAAGGCAGTAAGTGTTAGATTAAAAAGAAAGCTGGTATACGAGTGTGTTAATGGGTCAACAGACAGACTTCAGGATCCACCACCTGGTGCACCCAAGCCCGCAGTTTCTCACATAGGCCCAAAAGTCTCACATAGGTCCCGAAAGAAGGATCACATCCTCATTTTGTCTCTGAGCTCAGAAGAGGTAGCTTGGGGCATGAAAAGAACCTAGAAATAGAAGGCAGATTAATACAGATGTGTACAGTGGTTGTGCTATTTGTTACCAGTTCTTGGGACTACAGACAGGTGCTTTCAAACTAACTAATAAAGTAAACGAGCTGATCTCTTGAGGAAGAAGCTAAGCATGGCTCTCTGACTCATGAGAATTTAGACCTCTGGCTCTCTGGGCAAGATGACACGATTATTGCCTGGTTGAGAGGAATAACTTATGCCAAAGGCAGAGTGTGTCCATCCAAAAAAGTAAAAGGAGGTGACCTGTCAATGAGACCTAGAAAACATGAGCCAGAGAGACACAGGCTGGCACCATCTGCAGACATATGGAAGAGGAGGAACCTTAATTGGCCATTGCTCTTTTAAGATGCCAGGGGTCAGAGCAGCAATTCTAGATTTCAAGGGGCTTCGTCAAATGCATTCAGATAACATCTTCTAAGGAAATGGAAATGTCCCTAAATTCCCAATCATTTTCTTTATTTTTCAAAGTTCAGAATTGTACGTTTCAAAGTAGAAACTTTAAAACCAAAATATCTAATCACGAATAAAAGGCTACAGCTCAGCTCTTGAAGAATTGCCCTGACTGGGTTGTTCTAGCAGTAAGAACAAATTCTTTTCATCAATACTCTTGTCTAAAAGCCAACGTTTTATGCTGAGGAGGGCAAGAGCACTTTGAATCTCAGGGGAAACTTTCCTGACTTTAATTTTTAATTAAATCTTTTCTTGCCAGCAATAATATAGTTTAGGAAAAGGTCATCCACAAAAAATCACAATTTTAAGTGGAGCCAAGAGAATGAGGATGGGGAATGTTTAACCTCTTCTTTGATACCCTGTAATACTTTTAGAGAGTGAGGCAATGTTTAGTTGAAAGACATCAACATTTATTGAGTACCTACTCTGTCCCAAATATTGTGTCCCATGTTTAATAGAATTAATCATTTATTATCATCTCAAGACCTCCATGAGGGAGCTCCTAGTTTTATCTGGTTTTCCAGGTG
This sequence comes from Piliocolobus tephrosceles, assembly GCF_002776525.5. Classification (NCBI taxonomy): domain Eukaryota; kingdom Metazoa; phylum Chordata; class Mammalia; order Primates; family Cercopithecidae; genus Piliocolobus; species Piliocolobus tephrosceles. The sequence continues at coordinate 49,660,154 of NC_045450.1, forward strand.
AGTGACCTATATTTGGATAAGTGTACATAACATATAGACCTAAAAAGAGGAAGGCCTAGGAGTTAAACTTCTGACTTGGGAATTCAGTGCCTGCTTCCTCAGGCATAATCTTTCCCAGTAAAGGAACAAATTAAAGAAATTTAGAAAACGCACAATGCAAACACTTAATAATGTGTACACCCAGAATCTGATAGACATAAATTTAATTCCATAAACAATTTCTTATGAAATATTACAAACAACCTTGCCCTTTTTTTTAAATAGGAAACTATAATTCATTGGATTAATATAATTCGTATTTTATTAATATTTGACATATGCCTTTCTTCAGTAAACTTATTGTTTTGAGGATGTATGCATTACAAATGTATAATGTTTGTTTCTAAAACAAGAGGGTCTGACACTCCTCTTTAAATGCCAATTCAAATTTACTATGGGGAAGAAAGATTATAACTTCATGATTTCTTTCTTTCTTTCTTTCTTTCTTTCTTTCTTTCTTTCTTTCTTTCTTTCTTTCTTTCTTTCTTTCTCTTTCTTTTCCTTCCTTTTACTGCTAATAGTAGGGTTATTAGTTAACAAGATAACACTATTAAATTATTTGTTTTGATTTGGAATATAATAAAATCTTATTTATTCTTTCAAAATGCAGAGAAACTTTACACTACTATGGATGCCACTTTTAAGTTTCTAAGTATATGGGAACCAATCATCCATTTATAAGGGAGATTATTTTTCTCTGGGGCAGAACTTCATAGCACTCTAGAAACATATAAATGAAATTCCAAAAGAACTAAAATACTTATGGAAATCAGAAAAAAAGGCTGCATCACCATCATGTGATTGTAGTGGTTTTCGAGCACTGAGCCACCTGGTAAACACTTAATGAGATTCTCATTGTCCCTACTCCAGCAGGGTACTCTATGTAAATTGCTTGTAAAAACCAAGCAGAATCACAGTTATCCTTAGGAAGTGGAGTAGAAATGCCTGAAATTCCTACAGTGCTTTCTTATTTTTAAGAGTTCACTGTTTCATTAGTCCCCACAAAAATCACAGGAAGGGTCATAATTGTCCTTCTCTAGAGAATGAAACAGAGGCCCAGCCTAGTTTGATGCTGATAGTGACTTACAATACTCTCAGCTTCTGACACGAAGCCTAATGCCACAACTTCATACCAAAACTGCCCACAAACAGCACCAACATTTTAATTCCTTTACCTAGTACTGGACCATAGTTCTATATATCACTTATTCATTTGCTAAGCAAAGGAGCCAGTGCCTACTACTTGTTTAAAATGGTGCTGGGCACTGGGAATACTATATTGAGCAAAAACTGTCAGAGTTTCAAGGTGCAGGGGAGTAGTAAGCAATACAACCTCAAAAGTAAATATATAGAAACTGACTATAATAGAAAGATACTCAGGTAAGAAGCCGACCAAAGGTTCATAGAAGACATTTCTAATGAAGAAAGAAGAAAGAACAGTTTAGTGAGTATCTGAAGAGTGAGCAGGCATAAACATGTGTATGGTGTGGATGATTCAGTGTGTGTTAGGTCAAAGGCACAGAAGTGCAAAGGCCCTGCCATGTAAATAATACTAGCAAGGATGGAGAAGCAGGTGGAGTTCTTCAGATTGTAACTAAGCCTTTAGGCCATCAAGGTTTAGCATGCCTCTAAAATCAGTGGGAAGAAACCCAAAGGTTTTTCCATCTTGGACAGAGAGATAGTGATGTGACTACATGGCAGCTGGCAATCTCAAGAAAACTCTACCAAGTTGGGATCCTTTGAAGGTAGCAAACGATATCTCCACCACATTCTCAACTAAAATTTGCACTGTGAAATTAAACATCCCTAAATCAAATATCATGACCTTTTTTAAAAAAAATGTGGAAATTCTTTTTTGTTTGTTGCCATTTCTAACTAAAGAAGATCTGTCTTCTCCTGGGTTGAAGGGATGACAATAACCTGGTTGCAAAAAGTTGAAGTGGTGATCAGCAATTCTTAAATCATTTTAAACTGAACAAACGTAACTATTTTCTTCTTCCTTCTACTTCACTTTATCTTCCGTTTTTGATTGCTAAATATTTAATATTCAAAATATTTAATTCTTAAAATATTTAATATTTAAAATATTTAATACTTAAAATGTTAATTCTGTTGGGATTGTAGAAAACTAACAAAGCATATTATCACTTTTATAATTTCATAATATATTTCTATGCAAGTGTATGGAAACATATTGGACCAATATTTTAAGATGACAGAGCATGATTTAGACTATCAGACCTTGCTTACTGCTATAATCATCATTTTTGCTAATTACAAATGAAATAATAATTCATGTGTATGCTTTAAAAAATTGTACAAGTCTCTTTGAATATGGTGTAGATTATAATGAAGCAATATTCTTTACCATAATTAGAGTATATTCTTTTTCTTTCTTTATTTCAGTAGGTTTCTGGAGAACAGGTAGTGTTTGGTTATGTGAATAAGTTCTTTAGTGTTGAGTTGTGAGATGTTGGTGCACCCATCACCCGAGCAGTGTACGCTGCACCCAATGTGTAGTCTTTTTTCCCTCACCCGTCTCCCACCTTTTCCCTTGAGTCTACAAAGTCCGCTGTATCATTCTTATGCCTTTGCGTTCTCATAGCTTAGCTCCCACTTAGAAGTGAGGGCATACTACCTTTGGGTTTTCATTCCTGAATTACTTGACTAGGAATAATGGTCTTTGATTCCATCCAGGTTGCTGCAAATGCCATTATGTCTTTCCCTTCGATGGCTGAGTACTATTCATGGTATACATACATATTGATTGATTGATGGGCATTTGGACTGGTTCCATATTTTTGCAATTGCTAATTGTGCTGCTATAAACATGTGTGTGCAAGTATTTTTTTCATATAATGACTTATTTTCCTCTGTGTCTTATTTTCCAGGAGTTTGGATCTGGATCAAATGGTAGATATACTTTTAGTTCTTTAAGGAGACTCCACACTAATTTCCATAGTGGTTGTACTAGTTTACATTCCCACCAACAGTGTAAAAGTGTTCTCTTTTCACCACATCTACACCAATGTCTATTTTTTTTTTATTATGGCCGTTCTTACAAGAGTAAGGTAGTATCGCATTGTGGTTTTGATTTGCAGTTCCCTGATAATGAGAAAACCACAAAAATGTTGTTGGGCATTTTTTCATATATTTGTTGGACATTTGTGTATCTTCTTTTGAGATTTGTCTATTTGTGTCCTTAGTCCACTTTTTGATGGAATTTTTTGTTTTGTTCTTGCTGACTTGAGTTCCTTGTACATTCTGAATATTAGTCCTTTGTAGGATGTATAGATTGTCAAGAATTTTCCCCCACTCTGTGGGTTGCCTGTTTACTCTGCTGATTATTTCTTTTGCTGTGCAGAAACTTTTTAGTTTAATTAAGCTCCATCTATTTACCTTTGTGTTTGTTGCATTTGCTTTTGGGTTTGTGGTCATGAAGTTCTTGCCTAAGCCAATGTCTAAAAGGTTATCCCGGCACTTTGGGAAGCTGACGCAGCCGGATCACTTGAGGCCAGGAGTTCAAGACCAGCCTGGCCAATATGGCAAAACCCTGTTTCTACTAAAAATGCAAAACTTAGCCAGGCATGTTGGTACATGTCTAGTCACTCAGGAGGCTAGTCACTCGGGAGCCTGAGGCACGAGAATCACTTGAACCTGGAAGGTGCTTGAGCCTGAGGAGTGGAGGTCGTAGTGAGCTGAGATTGTGCCAGTGCACTCCAGACTGGGCAACAGAGCAAGACACGGTTTTGAAAAAAAAAAATTTGAAAACCATCCCCCTTTTTTTTTTTTAACCAGAACATCATTTCATGGTACAAAAAGGTTAGAGTAAGGCCACAATATTTATAATCAACCCCTAAATATTAGGAGTCTAAAAGATTGCACAAAATTTCAAGATTGAAGATAATTGGAGAAAAGCTTGAGTCTTAGCCTTTTACTGTTCAGGCAGGGAAACTGAGGGTCAGGAATTGAGTTATCAGAATTCACAGAGCAAGTGAGAGTCAGAGAAGTGATTTCTCTGGCTGCCTTAGCATTTTCCATTTCTAGGGAGACGTGAATAACTTTCCAGGGAGCTAATCTCCCCTCTTCATTCTGCACAATATGCAACCAAGATGGTATGGTACCTTCAGATAACAAAGAGCAACAGCTCTCAGAAGACTGGCAAATATCCATTTCAGAAGCAGTGGGAAAATTAAATGCAGGAGACACACACACATTTATGTATTTTCCATATCAGAAAATGATCTTGTTAACTGTCATCTTCCCATTGAGGCATCTCCTTCAGCACAACATATATTACATTTATGGATACAAGGTATAAATATAGTCACCAACCACTCATTCTGCCAGCATGTATTAATCATTTGCACGTATCATGCCATAATTCAATTAAAATCAATTCATTTTTACAAGTATTTGAAGGGAAGCAAGAGAAAAGAACATCCGATGCAATATTGAATCACGATTTTAGTACTTACTGACCCCATGAGTCTCAGTTTCCTCATCAGTAAAAGGAGGAGGACTAATTATAATGATTTTGTTTTGTGCGGGAAAGAGTAAATGAAGTCATGCGATGCCCGGTGCCTGGCACATAAGTGTTTAATAAATGTTTCCTAAAAAATAAAAAAATATATTTTCTAATGCATGAGTAACTGAAATAAACACTCTTTTTCCTTTTAATGATTATATCTGTTTCTGAACAGATACTTTGGTTATTTCTCTACTTGGGAACCTGTGCAAACCGGAATCCATCTATTCCTGTGGTAAAGCAAATTATTCCATCACTGTAAAATAGCCCCTGGAGACTATGAAGTGGCGTGGAAAGGCTGCGCTAGGCTTTGCCAGGTGTTAGAACACCATCCCAAACAGGGAGGAGACAACAATGACCTGCCTTTCCCAGGCACTGGGAGACTCTGCTAGAATGACTATATTTTCACAACAAAATGAAATTGGCTAGAAGCCTTTTTCCCTCTGTTCCTGCGGCACGGTGATTTGGCCCATTAGTGAATTGCCAGTTGGCTTTCCATTGGCCTGGGACTGTTCTGTGAACCCAGAGCTCCACTCAGCTGGGGAAGATGTGCTGTCTAATTACATTAGTCTTGACTGCCAATGACAGAATGACAGAATCCATGAGCTGCTGGGAGAACCATTTGTGTGTCCTATCTCGATGACCGTATGGCGCTTGCCATGTGTGTCAGTTTCTGGCTGGAGTCTGAGAAATGTCTGACAGTGTCCATCTTTGAAATGGAGGAGATGATCACACTTAACTACTGAGCTTGCTGTTTGGGCAATTATATACTCTCTTTATACTTTGAAAAATGAAGAATTTTACTGCATTATGGTAAACACATGCATATCCACAAATATAAGTGCCCTATGTACTTTACAATATACTGAGCTTTTAAAAATCTACTGGTTGGTATAATGGAGAAGACATAGGGTCCAGAATAAGCTGGATTTGGCATTGATTCTAAACTCAAATTCTTATCAACCCCACGACTTTGAGCAAATTATTTCGTTTCTCTAAGCAGTGCCAGGACTAAGGTGGCGTTAAGGAAGCATCTAGGGTGCAAAATTTAAAGAGACAAGCAGGACCCTGATAGTATCCTCAACTTTTGTACCCAAAGCATCTTGTTCGCCTCACCCTCACGCTGTCCCTGTCTCTGGGCCTCAGAATCATAGGAACAGAGACATTTAAAGCACCTACTGCACAACATAGCACAGCCACTTAGTAAATGCTTCGGTTTTTTTGTTTGTTAGCTTGTTTTGAGATGGAGTCTCGCCCAAGCTGGAGTGCAATGACATGATCACGGCTCACCGCAACCTCCGCCTCCCAGATTCAAGCAATTCTCCTGCCTCAGCCTCCTGAGTAACTGGGATTACAGGCATACACCACCACATCCAGCTAATTTTCTATTCTTAGCATAGGCAGGGTTTCTCCATGTTGGTCAGGCTGGTCTCGAACTCCTGACCTCTCGTGATCTGCCTGCCTCAGCCTCCCAAAGTGTTGGGATTATAGCTGTGAGCCACCGCACCTGGGCCATGCTGGCCTTTAATCAGCAAATTTCGCAAGCACAAGTGTCTGGTGCAGCCAGAACCACATCCAGATGTTATGCCTGGCTCCCTTCCATGTTATGGTGGGGTGAGTGCCCGTGACCACCCAGTGACCCATAAGAAAGCAACCACTGACGGCCCAGCAGGACTGCTGAGACCCAGATCAAACAGCAACCTGGTGGGCTTCTAGGGGAGAGTAAACCAGTCCATTACACTGTACAAGGAGCCACGCAAACGAAAGCAAAGGAATTCCAAAGTAACATTTGAGATACCTTTCCTGCTTATTTGAGTTAATTTTAGAGAACAAATTTAATATTTAATATAAAACAAGAACAACCCAACAGTCCACAACAGAGTCACTGCTGATTTCTGAGATAACTTTTTCCTCTATTAAACACACTCTCACATAACATGGATTGGCATTGCAAATAAAGGTTTCTCTTTCATATCTTTACATAATATTGTGCTATGACTGTTATGTCTCATCATGAAATGTTCCTCAGTTTTAAGGGTTGAGAAGTAAATCATTTCATAGATCTAACATAACTGATGAATTTTACATTGTTGGATTTGCAGGTGGATCTGAAACATGTAATTTGATGAATATCTGGTCTGCATTGATCAATCCACATGTTTATTTTAATATTTATAAGTTGAATTATGCATCAATCATCATAAGCATTTCCATGCCTTCCTATGCTAATTGTTGAATGTCCTTCTGGGGAAGTTGTACCAATTCAGATTTCCTACAGCTGGGTGTACAGTGTACATGTCACAGGACATTTGCACTCTACAATGGGTGGTGGTTGAGGCAACAAACTTGGCCTTAAGCAATTTAGTCACAAGCAAACCTTTTATGCCTGTGATGACTCTTCTGCTCCTAGCAGGATATTTTCCTCTCTTTATTAGCTCTACCTTGTGTTCTATAGTTGGGGCTATAATATCCCAGGATCTGGCTGAAGGTTGGGGCATTCTCTGATTATCCCTTCCTCTCTAAAAAGCACACACTGTACAGTCTTTAAGAGTGATTAGGCTCTGCTGAGCACAAATCAAGAGGAAAGGCATTATAGGAAGTTGACCTTATTTGTGCAGCTGGAAAAGGGGGCAAGAAGTTTCTGGAAATTGGTTAAACATGGGAACAGCACGTTCTACAACTCTAGGAGTATTGAGAAAATTGTTGAAAAGGTTGGTTTGAGCCCTCTATTTAAGTTACTATTTATTAAGCACATATATTTTACTTCCTTAATTCTTATTGAATTAAGAATGATCACTTGGTTCCAAAAAAGAGTCTGCATTGCCAAGACAATCCTAAGACAAAAGAACAAAGCTGGAGGTATCATGCTACCTGATTTCTAACTAGGCTACAGTAACCAAAACAGCATAGTACTGGTTCCAAAACAGATATATAGATCAATGGAACAGAACAGAGCCCTCAGAAATAGTGCCACACATCTACAACCATCTGATCTTTGACAAACCTGACAAAAACAAGAAATGGGGAAAGGATTCCCTATTTAACATTCCCTATTTAACAAATGGTGCTGGGAAAACTGGCTAGCCATATGCAGAAAGCTGAAACTGGATCCCTTCCTTACACGTTATACAAAACTTAATTCAAGATGGATTAAAAACTGAAATGTCAGACCTAAAACCATAAAAATCCTAGAAGAAAACCTAGGCAATACACTTCAGGACATAGGCATGGGCAAGGACTTCATGTCTAAAACACCAAAAGCCAAAGCCAAAAAAGCAACAAAAGCCAAAATTGAGAAATGGGATCTAATTAAACTAAAGAGCTTCCGCACAGCAAAAGAAACTACCATCAGAGTGAACAGGCAGCCTACACAATGGGAGAAAATTCTTGCAATCTACCCATCTGACAAAGGGCTCATATCCAGAATCTACAAAGAACTATAACAAATTTACAAAAAAAAAAAAAAAAAAAAAGTCAAACAACCCCATCAAAAAGTGGGCAAAGGATATGAACAGAAGCTTCTCAAAAGAAGACATTTATGCAGCCAACAGACACATGAAAAAATGCTCATCATCACTGGCCATCAGAGAAACGCAAATCAAGACCATCTCACATCAGTTAGAATGGCGATCATTAAAAAGTCAGGAAACAACAGGTGCTGGAGAGGATGTGGAGAAATAGGAACACTTTTACGCTGTTGGTGGGACTGTAAACTAGTTCAACCATTGTGGAAGACGGTGTGGCGATTCCTCAAGGATCTAGAACTAGAAATACCATTTGACCCAGCCATCCCATTATTGGGTATACATCCAAAGGATTATAAATCATGCTGCTTTGCTTATTGTGGCACTATTCACGATAGCAAAGACTTAGAACCAACCCAAATGTCTGTCAATGATAGACTGGATTAAGAAAATGTGGCACATATACACCATGGAATACTATGCAGTCATAAAAAAGGATGAGTTAATGTCCTTTGTAGGGACATGGATGAAGCTAGAAACCGTTATTCTGAGCAAATTGTTGCAAGGAGAGAAAACCAAACACCGCATGTTCTCACTCATATGTGGGAATTGAACAATGAGAACACTCGGACACAGGACGGGAAACATCACACACTGGGGCCTGTCATGTGGTGGGGGGAGCAGGGAGGGATAGCATTAGGAGATATACCTAATGTAAATGACGAGTTAATGGGTGCAGCACACCAACATGGCACATGTATACACATGTAACAAATCTGCACGCTGTGCACATGTACCCTAGAACTTAAAGTATAACAAAAATAAATAAATAAATACAATGATCACTTGGGCAAGTGACATTATTCTCATAATAGATGAGAAATTAGAGTCAGAGAAGTTCAGCAAGTTCCCCCAAAGCAATCAACTATGAATGACCAGGCTGAGATTCAACCCTCAGGGTGACCCAGTGACTGTCCTCTTTGTGCAACATTCTCCTCTCTGCTAAAGTACCTTTGGCTCCCGGCAAACTTATATGGATATTGGACCTACCAAACAGATATTTTTAATACTTCTGATCTTGGTGCTGTTTTGAAATTACTTGTTAATTTTTTATTTATTTATTTATTTATTTATTTATTTATTTATTTGATATGGACTCTCAGTCTGTCATACAGGCTAGAATGCAGTAGTGTAATCACGGCTCACTGCAACCTCCTCCTCCCAAGTTCAAGTGATTCTCCTACCTACCTCGTTCTCCTGAATAGCTGGGATTACAGGCACATGCCACCATGCCCGGTTAATTTTTGTATTTTTACTAGAGATGGGGCTTCACCATGTTGGCCAGGCTGGTCTGGAACTCCTGACCCCAAGTTATTCACCCAACTTGGCCTACCAAAGTGCTGGGATTACAGGCGTGAGCCACTGCACCTGGCCTGCTTATTTATCGCTGATGCTCTCGCTGAAGTGATTTAGTTTGTCCAACCCCTTTTGAAAACAATAATTGATAACTCAGCATTTACACTCTTCCAGGCGCTTTTCCAAAACTTTACCTCTTCCTCTGAAGTCATTTCACCTAAAACAGCTCTACAAGGTTATTATTATCCCCATCTTACAAATGAGTAAGCACAGGCCCTGAGAAGTTATGCAATTGGTCTATGACCGCACACTGACTGCATGGGATAGTTAAGTCTGTCACCAGATAACTACACACCCTTCTGCAGTGATGTTCCTGGTAGCACCTCACCTCCCATTGCAGATGACATGATGGAACCCATGAGAGGTGCCTGCACTGCATGGAAAGCATAGGAGCAGTAGGTGAAACTCATAGGAAGGTGGTTGTTAGACCTGGGGCTTGAAGGTTATTGAATGTGAATGAAAAATCAGCTGCTGCTATATCACTTTGCACCTAAAATATATTCAAAATCTTCAATTTAGGAGGTATTACACCATCTCTTATGTGCTGGATTTTACAAGTCTGACCTTTAGTTACACACACTGACTGCCTGCCTGTGACCTACACTTGGCCCCTACTTGAGTGGGTGCATGCTCAACATTAATGACCCGAATGACTCCAACCGAGGAACGGCAGATGAATTTAAGCAGTCAACCATCCAACAAAGAAATTTCTATTAATATTCACAGAACATAGAGTGCAGTAGAGCAGAGAGTCAAATTGATGCTGGTTTAATCTGGTGGTGAATACATTCCTATGCTTCTTGGTGAGAGGTAGTGAAGATAGTTCACTGACATAACCAAAAAACAGTGAGGGTCTCATGCTGTGGTATGGACACAGCCAAGTCTGTCTGCAATGGAGCCATTAGATTAAGAAAAAAAAAAAAACATTTAAAATTCTTTAGGGACATGATTATGTCCATGTGATTCTACAGCATCTGAAAAGAAAGTGAAAAATATGGTTATTTTTCCAGACATGTTCTCCTTGTTGAGCATATACGTGTTTCCATATCTTCAGGCATTTGGCACCAAACAGTTTAAAAAAAAAATGAGGTGATATATTTCATGTTTCCTTTTACATCTACACATTTTTGTGGGATATATCAAATGGCATGCCATAGGAATCTATTTCTGGTTTGTATGGATAAACTAGCCCACGTGAGTTTTGCTATACTCAACAGTCACACAGAGCTTCCATTTACAAGTGTGACCTTGATAAAATTACTAACCTTCTCTGAGCTTTCATGTGAGTATCAGAGAGGCTGAAATGCTCTCCGTTGCTATTAAGTCTAATGAGGTAGTGTAGGTAAAGTTCTTACTAACATTGGGTGGTTTATATTGGCCATTTCATAACACGCTATTCTAAGTTCTTTATGTGAACTAACTCATTTTATCCACACAACAACTGTATCAGTTAGGAAATATCATTACACAAATGAGGAAACCGAGTTTCAGAGAGGTTAACACATCTGGCTTGTAAGTGACATAGCTGGGATTTGATCTATGGTAACTTGACAACTTGACTCTGAAATCAATGTTACTCGCAATTATGCAATACTGCTTTTAATATATCATAACATAACTAATTTGTAAATGACTACTATCTCATTATTGTTGGTTGCAGAGTTGATCATGTTCTCTTAACAAGCCAGTAACAATCAAAATACACATAAATTTGATCTTTAATGGTGGCCCAAGAGGTTTTAGACTTGTGATTTAAACACATAATATGCCTCAGGCATGATTCACCTGGAAATGAGGGGAAATATACACTAGAAATAGAGAACATGGACTTTGGAGTCTGAAGCCCATTTTGCCACTTGGTTAGCTGATTGGCCCATGCAGGGGCTTATACTGCTCTTCTGCTTGTCACAGGGAATAATAAACACCACAAAAATAACACAGTTGAAGCTCAAGAGATATTACTAATTGTAATGGGAGGATCACAGTAGTGGCTGTAATAGTATTAAGAAGAGCTATAGTTGCAATCGTAGTAGAAAAGTAAATGTATTCATTTTGTAGGAATTCTATAATAATGCACCACAGACTATGTGGCTTAAACAATGGAAATTTATTTTCTCCAAAAAGTCTGGAAGCTGAATGTCCAACATTAATGTATCTGTAGGGTTCATTTATTTTGAGCCCTCTCTTCCTGTCTTGTTGATGGCCATCTTCTCCCTGTGTCTGCACGTGGTCTTTCCTCTTTGAATATCTATCCTTATCTCCTTTTTTTTTTTAATAAGGGCACCAGTCTTATTGGATTAGGGACCACCCTATTGACTTCATTTTAGCTTAATTTCATTTTTAAGACCCTATTTCCAAATAGTAGTAACATTCTGAGGTGCTAGGGGTTAGAACTGCAACATATGAGTTTGCGGGGGAAAACAGTTCACCTCCTAATATTAGGCCTTCCACATAAGAATTTCCCATGGGTCAGGGATCCTTTAGAATACTTTACATGGAATTTAGGACAGTCAATTTCAGAAGTAATGACCTGTGCAGTGGTTTGAGCAAGACACTGGACCTGTGGTCTTCCACCAAGAGAGTATCACCTCTTTAGTGTGAAAGCTAAGAAAATCCATAAGGGATTGGGGCGTGTGTGTGTGTGTACGTGTGTGTATGTGTTGTGTTGTGTTTATTTTAGAGACAGGATCTCCCTCTGTTACCTAAGCTGGAATGCAGTGGCATGATCACAGCTCACTGCAGCCTCCAACTTCTAGGCTCATGCAATTATCTTGCCTCAGTCTCCTGGGTAGCTGGGACCACAGGCACACTTCACCATGCCTGGCTAATTTTTTTTTCTTTTCTTTTTTTTTTTTTTTTATAGACACAGGGTCTCACCATGTTGCCTAGGTTGGTCTTGAACTCCTGGACTCAAGTGATCCTCCCACCTTGGCCTCCCAAATTGCTGGGATTACAGGCATGAGCCATCATGCCCAGGTGGTGTGTGTGTGTTTTAAAAATGGTGGGGATGAGGGGATCCTGATTTTTTTAATGGGTGGAGATTAGGGTTTCCATGAAAGAATGGTCCTGTTCAAAAAACCTACCCTGCATTCCATATGACTTTTGAGAGTCTATCAGGAAGTCAGGCAGACTAGAAATTCTTGAAAATCATTGGTACCTAGATTTACGTTCATTTTAAATACAAACATGAGGAATTTATTTCATTGTTTGAAAATTTTTGAAATTTCCAGGAATACAACTTCAGTGTAAATTAGGAAACACTAGATGTTTTAAACTTTTGCCAAAAGTTGTTTAGCTTTTGGAAAAATCGTAGTTACAGAAATATCCCTATTTGTGTTTATGCTTCCATTACAGCACATTTTTTTGTCTATATCTTAGGCAGTCTCATTTTTCGTGACCTTTTTATATGAATGTAGGTATCTTGCTATTTCATTATATCTTCTTATAATGTCATGTCAGAATTCTTAACTTATGGGAAGTAGTCATCATTTTATTATAATCTATTTTCTTTAATTTCTTCTCTGCATTACAATCAGGGCATTGCATTGATTTTTAAAATTATTGATGTAGATAACTTATATAATCAATGGGTTTTATTTCAGGATAATAAAGGAAAGGTTTTAAAATACTTGTTGTAAAAGAAGGCATTGAATCAATAGAATTCCCAATAACTACAGTTTTCAGTGCTCCTAGGATTAGAAAAGCTACATGTGACTAAAGGGTCAATTGTTGGACCAGTGAAATTGAATCCAAGCCATCGAAAGCCAGAAAGGGAAACTGAGTCTAAGAGAAGACAGACAATTTGCGAAGGTTACAGAGTCAGAATCATGTAGTCAGACTGTACTGTAGAAATATAAACCATATTAGAACCTTAAGTCCAGACAAGCTTTCCCCACGCTGGCTTTCACAGGGATGCAACCCAAACCACGGAGACAAACAGAAGGAGCTTTGGGTTTGTGGAGGGAAAGCAGAGTTTACATGCAAAGTCTGAACACTGTAATATGTCTCTTCTATTAGTTTCCTTGTGGGGGATAGTGGTTTTGTTTGTTCATAGCTCTAAATTAATTTTTCAAGTTTATTCATTCGGTTTAGAGTCTACAAAGGAAGAAGATGAAACACAATAATTAGCTTGTTGCCCTGCAATTATTAAAAGGCTACAGTGGCAGTCTCCACAGGAGTCTCCCCCTTGGGTAACTCTCTTGGAAGGAAATCTTACCTTATGCTTAGCTTTGCATTCACTTATTTCATGGAAAGTTACATGCCTCTCCAAAAACTTCCCTCCTCTTAGTTTTAAATGTATGAACTGAGTCTCTTAGCTTCACCACAATCACCATGATTGAGAGAAATATCTTGGTAAATTAAAGCCATTAATTGGCAAAACAAATTCCACAAAAATCTGCAATGATCCTTGCACACATCAATGGCAAAATCTAGAGTCCTAAGAATAACATTTGCATTTTCCCTGTGATATGACTTCCCCATTTGTTCAGCTTCATCTCCCATCCTCTGTCCTCCAAACAGTGTCCAGTCCCACCACACAAACTACAGGCTATCCATTTCCTAGCATGTCTTGTTATCCAAACGATTTCCAGCATTTGGTTGTTCTAGTCAACTTGGTGAATGTACACTCAATATTGAAGACCCAGCTCAAGTGAGAACTTTTTCTGTTTCATCAGCTTTGATCTCTTTTCCTCATGTTCCAGTGTTTTTCCCACCATAAAACTTGTCAACTTAGAGTGTCATTATTGGTGACCCCATTTCTGGGGATCTCCACCCAATCAGACAGTGAGTTCTTAAAAAAAGCCCTTTATTATTTATCATGTATTCCCAGAGACTAATATGGCACCTGGGACACCGCTGCTTAGTAACGTTCAATGAAAAGAAAAGCTGAGGAGTACAGAGTAGAGAGAATTTGTTCTCCTTCTATTTCAACAGCGGTTGAAGTATTTTCTTATTTCAGTTGCCCTCTTTCGGGTTGAGCCTCCTTATCCTTCCATAGCCAAGAGCCCATATCTTATTAAATACATCACACATGAGGTGAAATCTATTTACCTATATGTAATTTCAGGCACGATTTCAGACTGATGAAATCATGTGATCTCTCTCTCTTATGAATTCAGTACTAAGAGTGAAAGGAGAGAAGTGATACTGAAGAACTCAGAAAAATTAATCAGAGTTGCTTGTAGAATCTTAAAAAGGGGCTTTGAGTGAAAGTTGTTTCCTCAAAAGTATAAGCTGGTAAATCAGCCCTGATGGAGGTAGAGACCTTTGAATCTTGGGCAGAAGCCCGAGATAGAAGCCTTCTGGTGAGGCCATTGGTGTGTTAAAGATGGCTACGGTGGGGGAGTGGTCAGCCATCTTCCTGCTGAACTTACCAAAGCAGCTGGGGGAGCTGAGGAGACACCCCCTCCTCAAGCACAGGATGCAAGACAAGGACATGATGCAAACTTTCTAGAAAGTAACTTCTGAGTGTATAGAAAATGTTGTTAATAAAGATGAAAAGATGCTCATTCTAGAATTACTGAAATTGGGAAACTAATGAAGAAACTAAATAGTAATACTAGAGATAAACAAATTATAGGACATCTACATGATGAAATACTGTGGAAATACTAACTACTGTGTTTATTAATTTAAAATAATACTACTAATAATACCAAAAACAAAAGCCACAGCTAAACAAGTTTTAAAGAGTAAACAGTTTTATCCTTTTACCATGTTTATGTTATAGTTATCATCATCCCTAGTTTATAGACGAGGAATCTAGGCTAAAAGAACAGGTAAAGTCTTGTTTACATCACATCACTGCTAATAAGAGCTGGGACTTCAAGTCAGATGTGACAAACTTAAAAGTTCATGTTCTTTCCAGTATATATAATAGCTTATGAATACTTTTAGTGACATAAGAAAACGCTCAGGCTAGAGTGTTAACATAACAAAGGTAATCATAGATGCATGCATTGTATCAAGACCTTGAAGGCAAAATAGAAAAAGGAGAGGAAGAGGAATTGGAGGAGGAGAAGAAGAAGGAAAAAAACTGAAGTTGTGATTTGACTGTATGCATCTTTTTCTTATCCTTATGTTTTTCTTTTTTTTTTTTGTTTTTTGAGACAGAGTCTTGCTCTGTCACTCAGGCTGGAGTGCAGTGGCGCAATCTTGGCTCACTGCAAACTCCGCTTCCAGGGTTCAAATGATTCTCCTGTCTCAGCTTCTGGAGTGATTGGGATTACAGGCGTGTGCCACCACCCCTGGCTAATTTTTGTATTTTTAGTAGAGACGGGGTTTCACCGTGTTGACCAGGCTTGTCTCGAACTCCTGACCTCAGGTGATCCACTCGCCTCGGCCTCCCTCAGTGCTGGGAATTATAGGCGTGAGCCACTGCGCCCGACTTTCCTTTTGTTTTTCTACAGTGAGCATACATTACTTACATAATGCAGATATTGAAATAATATAGGAAAAGAGAATATTCTAGTTTTATTATAGGTAGAAAATTTGAAGAAAGCTATCTTTTGTTTCCAGCAGAACCCATTAAGCAAAACTAGGCAAGAAGCCTTCTTCTCAGAAAGAAACTTTAATATTGCTTTTTTCCCCCAGCACGTCTTGTTGCATTTATAACGTTATTGGACAATATAAAACAGAGTGGTGGGTCAGAAGGACTGGGTGGACACTGTGACAAATAATCCAATCTGGTTGAAGGGAGTTGCAACAAAGAAAACATATTTGGTATGGTGATTAGAAAGGTATTGGCAGCACCTGCCAAAGTCAGTGGGCTATCAGGGGCCAGAGCCAGACCACAGGGTGTGAAATGAGACAGAGAAACGGTGAAAATGTCAGCAGGCACATGCCACTTTCAATAAATGGTAGAGTAATAGCATGTCAACTGAAGTGTGCCCAAGTTTATATGAAGGTTGTCCATTGCAATTAAACAATCATTTCAAGTTTCTCAACTGCAGATATTCATACACATTTGACTGGTGGTAGAAATTGGTGTCAGTGGGTTCTTAGGAAAGGGCTAAGACAGAACCGTTTTGGATTGTCATCTTAATACCCTGCTAATGTCTAGCTAGAGTGAGTTTTTTATTTTATTTTATTTTTTAGTTGTTCAATGGCTTTATCTTAAAAATGGGGCTGTCAGTGCCACACAGGAGATGTGGTGTGGATTAACTACTGATCTTATTCCTTGTGAACTAAATAATCTAGCTCCAGGTAGCTTTCTAACAAAAGGCTACTACAAGAAAAGCAATTGCCATTAGCTCAGCCTGCCCTTGGAGAATTTAATGAAGAGAAGAAACCTGGGGAGAAAATAGCACTCTTTAGAGAAAACTTGGATATCTCATTTCTACTGGCCTCCCCATCCTTACTTGTCTAAGCTGGATCCATTTTTCTCCTGTACCCAGCAAAGCTTGTCAGTCTGTTTTTTTTTTTTTTTTTTTTTTTTTTTTTTTTTTTTTTACCTTAAGTGGCAGCCTCCAGTTTAACTTACTGGTGTTCTCAAGTGAGCCTTCAACAGAACTGAGCCATTTAAGGGTTTGCCCTCATCTCATTATAAATTAGTTTTGAATATCTCTCAGTATGCACAACATTCCTCAGCTATCCAACTTAGAACTCCTTATTAGGCTAGAAAGAATTTGCGTTTTAATTAGTTTTACCTCTGGTGTATGAAGCCCACTGAGATTACTACACTTAGTAAAATTTAATTAACTTGACAAAAGATCCTAATTGTTTTCGTGCCACTGGTCCTTTGCAAGGCTAAAAATAATGCCCTCCAAATTAAGCGGCCACCACAAAGCTTCATTTTCACTGTCCTATATATATTTTTTTAATTGTAATTCACATGAAATTTTTATTTGTCAGCCATCAGTGCAGTCTGTTGCTAAGGCAGAGATTTACAAACGCTTTAAGAAAGGATATCTGGGGGTGGGAATAAGTGGGAAGGGAGCAGGGAATGGACACCTCCTCTAACCTTCATTCTTGTGGAAAGCTTTGTGGAAATGAGAGGAGGAACATATTGATTTGTTCAATTCCGCAAAGACTCAAGCAGACATAATATATCATGTGAATTAATAATGAAACTTTATAAGTGAAAAATGCTGAATGAATGAACACCCATCCATTCATTCATTCACGTATTATCTATTTACTCTTTTAATGTGCATTTCTGGAAGACTGTTTTATTGTGTCAAGGGCTCACAATGGAAATACTCAATCTTTAAAAGCTTCAGTCCTTTGCAGTGTCAATCCCAATGTGTAGCCTTCCTTTCCCCTGCTCATTCTGGCTGACATTATACAGCCTTCAAGACCAGCACATTTCTTATTCATTCTTTTGTGATTCTAAACTCCTTTGTCTTCCTATTCCAATAATTCTAACTGCATTGGAAGAAAGTATCGTGACATAGTGTGTTGCGGCTGCTGCTGGCTTTCCTTGGTTTGTTTGTGATGCTGTAGCAAAAACAGGTTTTCACCTTGACACTGACCTTGTACAAGGAAATCTGCTTTGTGTTTCAATCTCTTCTTTAAACGAAAAAAGTAAATAATTGCCTCTCTCTAGCGGAAGTTGCTGAAGGATTGAATGAGACGGTAAAATAAAGCAAAGGAGGAAGTTTGACGTGGAGTTGATACTCGGAACTCTATTATGTGCATCGCTTCCAAGAGTCACATCACTTCCCTCCACCCTGAGCCTATCAAGCCTAATTCCGTTACCTCCTTCCCTGAGCCACCACATAATTTGAAAATGCACGTGTCTATCAGTCACTAAACCCAGCTGACTTACGGCATATTTTTGACCTGAGGATATCATTGCCATCATTATTATTCCTTGTGTGATGAACATAAGACTAGGCATCCAGCGGAAGCGGTTTCTATTATTTGGATTTTTTTAAGGCTGATAATGAGGATAGCCTGCAACATTTCAAAAGGTCCCACTTCCCCTTAATTATAGAATGGGCTACTCTACTTCATGGTGGAATATTGTAGATATGCCCCGAGCTTTACTGTATTTTCTCTGTGTCTATTCTTTTACCCCCGTTAATTAAGGAAGACTCTGCAAAAGTTGTTTGTCACTCCACTGCTCACGGTGGTGAACTGCAGAGAAGAGTCTTTCCCCCATTTCTAAAATGGTCCAGTAGTCTCCTTCTCATCTCCTACTTCGTCCTGGTTCCCCACCCCAGACATTTCAATAGGAAACTACCCCTACTCCACATAACGTGGTTCTACACAGGCTGCAAATCACAGTGTTCTGTCCCACTAAATGTGGTATGTGATCCAGCTCAGGTCACTCAGGGTACCCCATCCCTCTGGCCACAGTGACTGCACAATGATGAGTCTGTCACCAACCTAGACTAGATAACCTTCTCTGGATTGTGTGTAGGCTAAGTAAGTTTCTATTTATTTCATGCTGAGAAAGTTAAGCTAATGGAAGCCTAGAGCTGGATATGCCTGTGCCTCTTTCTGCTATCTGCATGGAAGGTGCCTTACTATAGGAGGACAGGCCACGGACAACCTATTGAGAGAAGCAGAACTAAGACAGGGGAAAGGGAAAGAAAGGAGAAGGTAGAGGGAAGTAGATGGAAAGAGAGGGACATGATATTCTTGAAGTCAATGGAGATATTTGATTCCAAGCTCAGACTTTCTAATTATGTGAAAAAGTAAATACCTGTTTCCCCCTTGGATTATTTAAAGACAGCTTTCTTCTTGCCTTCTTTCAAATTCTTGACATCTCTTCAGTAATAACATGCCCAGCTCCAAGGATCAGGGCTACTATCAGTGTGCAGTTTTGTGAGACTATAGGTGAAAGGTGAGGGTCCATGAATGGTGTTTGCCCTCACCCCTGCCTCCAGTCCACATACATCCTTAGCACACCAGGAAGGACATTGTTTCAGGAGTCCAGTGCGTACTCATTGATGAATTCTGATGAGGTCAGCCACAGAGGATCTCAGCACCTTTTAGCTCTGAGATCTTTACTAATTCAAAGGACAGCCAGAAACAATTGAAGCTTTTCCAAGCCAATGGACCCCACAAGTCAGATTCACAGATCAGAAATGGGCTTCTTTCTCCAGAGGTAGGTAGACCTTCTTGGCAATTTCCCCTCCACAATCTAAGAATGAGTTTTGAGCGATATTTTAAATGGAATGAAGTAATATTTGTTATTCAAATACCACATATTTCTAAGGTCAATCATTATCATAGTGTGAAATGACAAGAATGTATTTTAGCACTGGGGGGAGAAATATGTATGTGATTAATTTCTATATCCATATTCATATTTATATCATCTCCCCTTTTTGTTCTAAACCTTGGGGATCATCTCCGTAATACTTACATTATTGCAGAAAATTAATCATTCACAAGCCTTGTTTAATTTGTCCACAGCTACTCTCATTCAACACACTGTTAATGTTCACCAACTATGTGTTGACACAGGTGCCACGAAAACAAGGATCCGTGAGAAACAGTGACTACACTTAATTTATAGTGAGCACAATATGTTCACTACTTCATAGTCACTCTTTCAGTTTATATTGTTTTTCTGTCCTCAAAACCCTGTTTCCTGGTGTACATTTGTCCAATCCTATCTAAACTTCACTATCTATGACATCATCTCCGATATATCTACTGTGGAACTGGTGTTTTCTTTTTTCTTCTAAACTCTTATAGCCTATTAGCTATGTCTCTCTTTCCAAATATAATACATTTGGTCATTTGGTAGTTATTTATCTTCATGTCATCTCTGCAAATCAGAGGTTCTACCATATACATACATACATATGTTCATAATGTACATAATGTGTATGTTTGTGTATGTACATCCTGTAGTACCGATTATAGACACTGTGCTTAGTACTGAGTATGACACATTGTTGACGTTTAAAAAAATTAAAAAGGTATTTAATGACCGTGTAAATAACTGACTCAAATTCCCCTGGAGCGTGGGATCCTTTCCAATAAGAATTGTGCATTAGAGACAGTGATTGTCTGAGATTGTTGCATTTCCCCACAAAAATGCTGAGGTCTGTTTACACTGGATAGAATGAATTGCTTCCTTCTGACTCAAGCATCTATTTGAGAGGTTACATTACAAGTTCCTGTAATGATCACCGCAAAAGATGGTATTGATCTCCGAAATTGGCAGATACATGTCCTATGGAGGGAATATTCATTTATGAAAATTGGAAGAATCGATAGCTCAAAGGTCATCAAGAATGATGACACACTGTAATGTCAATATATGGCCTGACACAAGTTAATGAAAAGGGAAAGGGCCCACTTGTCACATCTGGGTGATAAATCTTCTGTGTGCCTCTTTATTGAACATAAAGCCATGCAAGCTGTCAGCAGCTGTGATCTGGGCTTCCTAATCTGAGAAATGGAGTAAGGTTTATTTTATTTATCCAAAGGACTACTCAAAGGGAAAGAAGTGGAAGTAGCATTTGTTAAAAGCATAAAGAGTGTGCTAAACCTGACAAAACACACTTTACAGCTATTACTAAATCTAATAGTCACAATAGCCTCATGGGACAAACAATGTGATTTCTGCCTTCCAGACGGGAAACCGGAAGTCCGAAGGGTGGGTGCAGGTACAGGGCTTAGCAAGGTCCTATCCATGTAAGAAGAAAGCTCATAGTCTTGCCGCTCACTAAGTCCTATGGAGTGAAGACAGCTTAGAAAAGGAAATGTCACATGCACTGAGCTCCAGAAAGGTCACCCTGATCCCCAAATGGGTCTCCCACTTTCCTTCTGGCTGACATTCAGGCAACTCATTTCTCAGCCTCGGTTCCCTCATCTATAACGTGGGAATAATAAGATGTATTCGAGAGGTGTTTAAACAGTGCAAGATTCTTGAAGCTTCTGCACATCACTCTTTCAAATGTCAGAGCGTTTTACTTACAACTTCAGAGACGGGTATATTTTTACTGTGAAGATTAGGAGAATACCACATATTAGAGTGTAGGCTCTTTTATTTTTTATTTTGTTATTCACTGTCTAATTCATTTATGGTCCCGTCCATTAACTTTAACACTAGCACTGGGAATATAATCCTTTGTCTATCACATGGAAAGAGCAGAATTCACTTTAAATTCTCAGTTCCCCCAAAAAGCCATACTTAAAGCCTCCTGTTCATCTACTCACTATGAAATATACAGACATTCAACAGAAAATCTCTCCCCAACATTTTCTGACTTGTCCTAGAGGAAGAAGAGCAGAATAGAGAAAGGATTAGCCTCAAACAGAACTACAACCAAATTCCACATCCTCCTATAAAAGTGATGTAAACTGAAATTACCAAGTTAATTTACCTTTGTAAGGTTCAGTCTATTCATATGTAAAATGGGAATATTATCTAGTTTACAGTTCCATTCTAAGTATTCAAAGGCACGATGTATGTAGAATTCCTGCTCTGAAGCACACAGTAATCACACAAAAAGTGGTTCTTGGATAATTTGCACTGGCTCTCAGTGTCAGTACGTCTGAGTGCACATGAGAAAAATATCTGTCCAATGCATCTTTGGTAGACATCCACAAGTTTGTGTTCCTTACAGACACTGACTGTCTAAATTGACTACTACCCAAACAGCAGATCAGGAGAATAATTTATGCAGCTGACACACACCATTTGTGTAGCAGGGAGGTTTTCTATGGGTGCTTTTATGGGTGTATTAATCCGCTTTCACACTGCTATAGAGAACTACCTGAGACTGGGTAATTTATGAAGAAAAGAGATTTAACTAACTCACAGTTTTGCAGGCTTAATGGGAAACACAACTAGAAAGCCTCAGGAAACTTACAATCATGGTGGAAGGTGAAGGGGAAGCAAGCATGTCTTACCATGATGGCTGGAGGGCGGTGGATGGTGAGGGGGACTGCTGCACACTTTTAAACTATCAAATCTCCTAAGAACTCACTTACTATCAAAAGAACAGCAAGGGGGAGTCTGCCCCCACGGTTCAACGACCTCCCTCCAGGCCCCTCCCCTGACGTGGGGATTACAACTTCAGATGAGATTTAGGTGGGTACACAGAGCCAAACCATATCACTGGGTATTGGGAAATTTAAGTAAAGAACAGAGGATGAGAGGTGAGAAGTCACATTAAAAAACTGAATTGCAAATCATTCCAGTCTTCTTGTGAAAACTATTCCCCGCCCCAAGACAGAGTCTCACTCTGTCACCCAGGCAGCTGGAGTGCAGTGGCACAATTTTGGCTCACTGCAGCCTCCATCTCCAGGACTCAAGCAATTCTCTTGCCTCAGCCTTCCAAGTAGCTGGGATTACAGGTGCATGCCACCACCCCTGGCTAAGATTTTGTATTTTTAGTAGAGACAGGGTTTCACCACGTTGGCCAGGCTGGCCTTGAACTCCCAACTTCATGATCCGGGTGCCTCAGCCTCCCAGTGTGTTGGGATTACAGTCGTGAGCCACCACGCCTGGCCATGAAAACTATTCTTTACTTGACGGTTCTCCAGTACTCTTTCCTTTGGTGAAAAGGGGACTTCTTCGTTCCATTTAGCTGTCACTAACCAAGGTTATTGAAGGACTTGCCTTTTTCATAATAATTTTGAAGATGCAATTGATGATGATAAAAATCTTTTCATTTGTTGTTTTTATTGTCAGGAGATACAGATGAGTGTTTTAGAGCCATTAGCTCACACTTCCTCAATGGAACGTACTGTTTATATACCTATTTTGTAGAAAAGAAAATTGAGTCTCAGCTTCCTCAAATTGCTCATTGTCACATAGCTGGTTAGCAGCAAAGCTAGGAACAAACTCAACTTTATCTTATACCTGTGACACTGGACACTCTGACAAAGTGAATTGAGAACAATCAACTTTAAAAATGAATGAAGGGAGAATGATACCATTGATGATATCCTCAGTTTGAGCTTCCATGGCCAAAAGCTTTCTTTGAGATTATTTCACAGAATCCTGAAGAAGGGGAATAATATCAGGTCTGATTTAAGTTTGGGGTGGGAGAGGAAGGACATGCTGCTCAGAGAAGCCAAGCCACTTGCCAAGGTCACACAGCCTTTCATAGGCAGAGCTGGAGGATTTCATAAGATGCTACATTCATGTTTGCAGAAAGACATTCTATGCTTAATTCTTATATCCTCAGGAGAAACATCTGTCTTGCTATAATTAGTCTATATCAAGGTCAGCAGCACCATAAAGAGTGTCATACCTAAAAAAGAAACTAAGTCTGGTAGAGAAGGAAATTTTCAAGTGTTAAAAGGAATATGAGAAATGAGAAAAAACATCTGTTCCTGTCTAAGCTAACTAAGGCCATGTTAACTTGGAGAACAGAAGACTGTACCTGCACCCTGATGAGGATACAGAGGAAGACTTCAGTGAGTACCTAGTAAATATATGAAACTTAAATTAATAAATGGGCAAACAAATGACTGCATTTAAGAAACAGTTTCAGGATGTCACAGTGTCATGGCAGGTGTTCCATTATAGGTGGGTTCAGAGCACAAGAGGTGGCTTCCCCCCTTGCAAGGGGAGGCCAACAGGAAGCCAGCAGCATCGGATACTGGATCCTAAACAGAGGTGCAGAAATACATGCCTCTTACACCAGGGCCCTAAAGATTTAGGCAAAGGAATCCAATCTCCCTCTCCAATGTTGTTTTGATGGCACAAAAAATTGTCTGGGGCTGCAAAACAATAGAAATATAGACAAGAAGAAAGTAGCTGGAAGAGGCATTAGAGGAAGAGGTGAAGAAGGAATTAACACATACTGAGTCCTCACTTTGCGCCAACCCTATACCAAGCATATTGCATCATTATGGGGTAAATTTGTCCAAACATCATGAGGCAGAGACTGTGTTTTTACAAATGAGGTCACCATAGCACAGAAAGGGTAAGATTTTCCCAGAGCCCAGGACTGGGAATATGGAAGCCCAGGCTCTCTGACAGCAAGAATATGCTCCTTGGGGCTGTAGATTTCTGCTCAGGGCTGGGATGCCATAGCACTCCATGCCTTGGCCCCAGCAGGCTGCATTTATTTTTAGTTTCTTTAGGATCTGGGAAGAGTCTGGAAGCAATAACCAGACACATTCTATTTTGTTGACAAAATGGACCTGGGTGTGGGACATAGCTTGAGGCCCTAGGGTGTGCATTTCTAGTCAGAGAACTGGGAAAGAGGTGGTGTAGTTAGAGGCTAATGCTGTCAGTGCTGGCACTTTAAGGAGGAATGGGTGATCAGGTGTCTTTATCAAGCTTGTAAAGCCACTAGTGCCTCCCAGGGCTTCTGCTGAAGAGTCAACCTGGGAGCACAGCAAACAACAAAAAAGGCCTTCTCCTCTATTCTACTCTGTTATCTCTGGATCCTCCACCACTTTTGACCTCTCTGGCCCACTGGGAAGTCCCACTGCAGTAACGAGTGATGAAGGTTATTGTCCATCCCCTCTTCCCATCTTTGCTCTCTGTCACCCCTCCTGCATTTTTACTAAAATATTATATGTCACATCATTTTCCTTAAGTAATAAATTTACAGCAGCAAAATTGGAATAGCCTTTGAAGCACATTTCTTGAGATGAACATTGGGTTGACGTATTATAACATTTAAAGCAGGAATCCTGCACACAAAGAGCTCGTTGGGACCTAAAATGAATAGATACACAGGGAAAGGAACACTAATAGGAAAGGCAGGACCCTCTCTGACCTTTGCTTCCCACAGTCAATACTAATCTTGTTCATTTTCAGTGACAACTACAGCTCCTGCCTAATGAAAATGTTCTCATCATTAGCTGGGCATGGTGGCATGTGCCTGCAGTCCCAGCTACTCAGGAGGCTGAGGCAGAAGAATCGCTTGAACCCGGAGGCGGAGGTTGCAGCGAGCCAAGATCATGGCACTGCACTCCAGCCTGGCAAGGCTCCGTCTGAAAAAAAAAAGAAAAGAAAAGAAAAGTAAAGAAAAAGAAAGAGAGAAAGTATTCTCACCATGAGCTTCCGTCAGGAGAAGAGTGCACCACATCTGGGCACATACTGGGGTGTATCAGCAAAGCTGAAAGAAGAGCAAACTTTCATAAAGACAAGTGCTTCCTTTCCACAAAGGCATGTTAGCTGTTCCCATTTTTGCATTTATCTCAAGGGTAGAATAAATCACTGGCTACTTGTTATGAAAAATATGATTCTATTTGTCCCTGATGTAATTGTGTGGGGACAACTTCAGAGGCATGTTTTCAAATTGGCCTCTTAATTTATTTTAATGCATCAGTTAGACATGGGGAGGGAGTAGGCAAGATTGCCACGCTTTTAGGAGCTCATACACAGCGTATTGGTTGACTTCAAAATGAAGGTGGCCCTTTTGAGCCAATTATGATTTCTTAATTCCATGCTATTGCATTTTAAGTCACCTTTGAAATTTTATCATAACCTATAATTGATTGGTTTAGTGAATCACATCTTAATTGAAAAAATATAATGTCTAAAAGCTATTTTAATTGGCCATTATGCAGGCATTTAGCAGCTGAGCTGCTGTAGACACAGTGAAAATAAATAAATAAACGAATAAATAAGTATATAGATGATTTGCCAGCTCTATCTGATGTCAGTGTTCTATTTCTGAACACAGAGTTGTGATCTGGGGCTCAAGGGGTAGTTAGAGAAAGACTAAAAACAGCACCTCTCATATGACAAATTTCAGTTCAGGAAAAAGTGGCTGATTTTTTACCCTACTTATTATACTCCATTGAATTTCCTTCATTCATTTACCCAGCTGCTGTTTCAAAAATAAGGTCTTCGGACAAAGTTTATTTTGGAGTTAGAATCATGAGTTCTTTACAAAAAATTAAAGGAGCATGCTTCATGAGGAAGTTTTTCTCTATCATTTTTGGGGGAACAGGATCTGAAAACCTGTAAAAATATGCTTCAAAGTCTACTTTTAAAAAATCTGATTTCTCTCAACTTGGATGACAATTACAGGAGTATAGACTTGTCAGAAGCCACTCAACTCCACATTAAAGTGTTAAAATATGTGTATTTATTATATGTAAGTTATGCCTTCATTAAAAAGAAGTAAGTATTAAGGAGAGCAAAAAAGTCCAGTTTACTTAGATCTCTGTCTTCCTTGGCTATTTTAATGTCTTATTACCCAAAGTGAAAGGAATGGTGATTAAGAGATCCACTGATTGCTAGTGAAAAAAAAAAAAAAAAAAAACAGAAAATTAAGGGTTTTCTGCTACTTCATTTTCAAAAAGATTATTATCATATAGTACTTTCTGTATTCATAGTATTCACTTTAAAAGGAACCAAACAAAAACGTATCAAATGAAAATCCTTCCAAAGCCAAGCATCCTGAAAGTGTACAACTTTAGTCTTGCAGGAATTCAAAGAAAAGAGAAGGGTCGGGTTGGAGAACCCAGCCTGTTTATAATATATTTAACTAGCCAATTACATTGTTAGCCCACAATGACAAATTTCTCTCCAAATGTCGCTTAGCTGTTCTTTGTTCGTGGCACTAATTTTCTTCTCATTTGTCACTATTTCATAAAGTTTTGTCAATCATAAGCATTTTTTTAGAAGATTGAAATGGCAAGTTAATAGTTTACTCTAAAAGAGACAAACACAGAGGAAAAACAGCTGCAGTATTTAAACACTGAAGGAGAGCGTCAGCGTAATGAAGGAGCAAGCGGGCAATTAAAGAGAAGGAAACGCTACTGGAGTAAAATTCTAACATTGGGGTTCTCTCATTTTTAAATCTATTGAGGATTGTTCAAACACATTTCTTTTGATCAATAAAAAATCCTAGTGGCTGTTTGTATTCCCACTGAATGTCCCCAAACTGGCTTCTGCAAGTTTAGCAAAGTTGAACACCAAGTAAGTTAAGGAAAACACAGAATACTAGTGTATTTACCATCCCTATAAAACTTGGACCTCAAGAGCAAAAACGATATGGCTGTTAGAGTGAATTGCAAAGATAAAAGAGATTTAAAAGTATCTTAGAAGCATGCTAATGCAGAATTTTTCTATACCTCCCTCTAGACTACTTATTGTTTTTTCCCCCACAATCTGGTGAGGAATGAAATAAGATATGAGTGCTGAACACCAATATTTAAGTCTCTGAATTAGGAAGATTCATATATCTAAAACAGATGTGGGGGGAAGGATGTGTCTTCAATACATTGCTAGAAACAGCTTGGCCTGCCCTTAACTTTTCTTGTTTATTCTGAATCCTTTGAATTATCAGGCCCGTTCCTGATAGCATCAAATGAAAGACCTCCTCTGACTCTTGCTCTGCATTTTGCCTAGTCTTTCTATTAAATTATTTCTCTTGACATAATCCACACTGTATTTACAAGCGTGTCTCATTCTTCCTTTCATTTGATGGCGTGTGTGTGTGTGTGTGTTGTGTGTGTGTGTCTGTGTGGTCTTCCTTACAATTTGTTAGTAAGATACAATCTCTTGCTTTATTCTAGACTAAGATTGATATTCTCCCCTCAGTTCTACTGACTTTAGCTGCACTGAGTAAAAAGCCCTACCTATGTTTTGCTTCTATCTTTGATCTCCTTGAAAGGACTTTGCATCTCCTTGAAAGGACTTTTCCAGTTTGTAAATAAGAAAATGAAGTCACACAAGAATAGTGAAAACAAAGGTCATTTGCACTCACTTTGGAAGCACAGGGAAGATGTATCAAATTGATGAGTAAGGAGAACAGGCTTAGCAAACAGCAAAGGTGTGGTCCAGTTGAGCAAGACAGATATTGGCTCTGAAATCTGATGTTGGGGGCTCCAGGAACCCTCTCATCACAAGTTGGAAGCATAGAGAGAATGTGGCCCCGTTACTCCCAGAGTGATGGGATATTCAGCTCTGTCATCTGCATTGGCACAGTAGCAGCAAGGCTTCTTCTCTGCAGTGAGGGAGAAGGGAACTAAGGACTGTGGTTAATTTCTATTATCTATTCATTTTAGGTAGAACCTTCAAAAGTAACACATTATGAGATGAGCTAAAGTTTCCCATGGACTGCAGATGAAAGAATAAAAAGCACTTATCTGGTGCTTTACAAAGCTGAGAAAACTGAGGACAGATGAGTCTGAATGATGAGGCTTCCAATACACTATACACACACACACACACACACACACACACACACACACACACACATCCAGTGTTAACACAAGCACATAAAGGAAACCTTTTCTCTTGAGAATGTCCTCTGTGCTAGCTTCTGTTCTAGGTGCTGGGGATAAAGAGAAAGACATGACCACTGACTTCATGGAGCTTACTACAGGCTAGTAGGAGAGGCAGTCATTACAGAGCTGCTAATCCCCCTCCACCCCCCAGGAAAAGACATTACGGGCTTAAATTCAAATTTTACAAAAAGATAGGTGCTAATCGAATCGGAAATTCTGTTTTTGTTTTGTCTAAAAAGTGGAATGTGTTTATTTTTATTTTCAAAATTCAAATAGCACAATTATTTTTTCTGATTATGGAAGCAATGCATGCTCATTCATAAATATTTGATCATACCACATATATGACTTTCTAACCTGCTTATGTCAATCAACAAGATGCAGAGCACATTTTTCAATGTCAAAATAGACTTTATGTCATCTTTAAAAAAAAATGGCTGCATGGTACTCCATTATATGAATGAACCATTTTACCTGGTTTTAAGTTCATTGTCTCCTTAAACAATAATATTTCAAACTAAAGATGGTTCTTTTTGATTTTACTGTATGATTTGAAAGCAAATTACACAATATGTTTGAGAGCATTTGGTAACCTACAAACACGGTGCAAGCTGACATTTTTTCTGTTTCTTTTCTGTTTCAAATATAGACCAATATTTCTGCCTCACACAAATCTTGAACAAATTCTGGCTCTACCAATCAAAAAAACTTTTTGTTTTGTTTTTATCTCTCTGAAATATAGTCTCCTCATTTTCAAAATGGGGCTGCCTACATTTCATGGTTCTCTCATATATTAGGACATCAATTCGGTAAAATGTTTACTCATGTACCTTATAGTATGCTGCCACTACACATTAGATGTGTTCACTTCTGCCACTGCTCCATCTACACTCGCAACATCTCTATTGTAATTCCCTCCCTCCTACTTGGTCTTTCCTCTTTGCCCAATCAGTTTATCTTCACTAAAGAACAGCTTATTAATAAAATGCTAATAAGAACTTTGTATGAACGTACTCAACTAGTCTTCCAACAGCCTTCGGGTAGGTACCATGATCATTATCATCATACAGGTAAGGAAACTCAGAGATACTACATAAATTCCCTAAGATCATCCTGCCTATAGATGGTTCTCTATGATGGTGAAGACACTAGGAGAAGGGAAAGAATAGTTGAGACTAGAGAGGCAAGCAAGAGTGGAAGCACGTAAAGCACATTTAGCATTGCAATATGAAACATGAGCTCAAAGAGCTCAGCTCCAGTACAACAGCAGACAATTGGACCCAAGTGCAAATAATCATCCCAAGTGGGGTGAATATATAAGTCAGGTGGAGTGTGAAATGGCTGAGACACATGGCTGTGTCACCAAGCTTTGAAGTGACCTGGCAATAGTGATAATACCACTTATTATTTATTGAATATATACACTAGGCACTGTTAGAGTTGGAGGGAAAGGTAAGATTGAATACCAGGACTGATCAGGATTGCAAAGCTCATCACCCCTCTGAATTAGCCCTCTGAATATATGAACTACATGTGTAATTCTGAAACAGAAACATCAATTGCGGTCTTTTCCATTGGAAATTCCAGCAAGAGAAGAGAAGAAACCAAACTGCTATACCCATCCCTGTCTTTGAATTCATACAGTTTTTTTTTTAAAGTATCTTCCAAATGTATCATTTGTCTCCAAACTCTTCAAGAAAGACAAATGCCAATATAATGCAATCATGTGTATCTGAGTAGCTTGATACATATAATAAGGGAAAGACATATAGTATGACAGATGGCAGGATAAGGTGGAAAATTCCTTTGCCACGTGATATCTTCTGCTTTGCTAATACATTAAAACCCAATGAGAAATCTCTAAGGAGTGTGGTTTGATGGGTTGAGGTAGAGGAAAGCCCGACATAAATAGCTATTTGTATATGAGATCACACACCAAAGAGTTATTTTCACTAAGACCGAACTGGCTAACCACCAGCCCATCTGACAGCAGAATGGCGTAGACCCTTCATAATGCATGTGCGTGAGTAGGGGTAGATGTCTCACGGGGACCCCATGGTAATGCTGTTGATGTAGTTTCCGAGAAGGGTGATAATACTTTATCCTGGAGACAGCCTGAGTTACAGAAACACTGTTTTCCCACTTCACCCACCCTCATTATCATCAAGAGATGCCTTCATACTTGAGTGTGTCTTAAGATGCTTGGCTAGCACTGGGATGAAAATTTTATAAACTATTATTTTTTAAAGGATGTACATAGCTGGCAGGAAAGCATCCCATTAATCTGAAATTGCTTCCTTGTAAAAATATTCTTAAAAAGATCAAAAAGATCATCTTTCTCTGGTATAGAACGGTGGACTTCGTAATCCTGCTATTCTGCACCCAGTATTGTCTGTGCCTGACACCAAAGATGATCATGATTGCCAAGAAGACCCAGAAAGAGAAGTTATTATAGAATGTATTTATAAATTCAGTTATTTATTCATTGATTCAGCAATTTGAATATGTCCTCTATGTAACAACTATGCTAAGATATGACTATACAGAGATGATTAGACCTTGTTTATGCTCTCAAAGAGTAGAAAGACAAACTGACAGTTATGATGCAATGTGATTAGTTCTATAAGGACTGTGTATGCATGGATGTGTGCACATACCTGATAAGAATGATAAAATCTATCTTAAAAAGCAAAGGATAAAAGGAGGTAAGGTCACACACTACAAAGTTTGGGTTAGAATGAACCAACCCTCAGTACATCAAGACAAGGGAATTCAATGGAAGTCTTTTAGGGCGGATAAGAGGAAGTCATATGTCACAAAACAGCTAGTCATTTTGAGAAAATCATTTGCTCTAAAATGCGATGTGACCCAGGTGCCGCAGCTCATGTCTGTAATCCCAGCATGTTGGGAGGCCGAGATGGGAGGATGGTTTGAGCCCAGGCGCTCAAGGCTGCAGTGAGCTATGACTGCACCACTGCACTCCAGCCTGGATGACAGAGCAAGACCCATTCTCAAAAAATAATAATAATTTTAAAAACTAAAATAAAATTGACTGAGATGCTTCCTGGAAACAGAAAAATCTTCATTAAAAATAACACCTACTTCTCAGAATTGTGAAGACACAAGAAGATACGTCTAAGACCCCAGGAGAGGACCTGATGTGTATCCAGAACCAAGACCGTTTACTTCTCCTGCCTACCCAGGATCCTTAACCTACTGGGCACTTGACTTCAGACTTGTAAAGATGCATCATCCTCCAAAGACAGCTAAGCTCTTCTTTTATGTAAAAGTCAAATTCTATCAACAAGAAATCCTTCCCAATCTTGTATTCTAGGTCTGCCTATGTCACCAATTCACCATGCCCACCCAGAGAATTGCTGAGCTCCAGAAAACCACTCTTCCCGAAAATGTAAGCCCCTTTCAAAATCCTATATGTTGGTTCTATAAGCTCACTTCTTTTGTGGTAGCTCACCATTCTATAAAATGTGTGATACTAATGGGCCCTTTAGCTAAAGAAATATCATCTGCAGTTTTTCTTTTTAAGAGAGTGCTGTAGACTGAATATTTGTGCTGTCCTCAAAATTCATATTTTGAAAACTAATCCCCAATGTGACAGTATTAAGAGGCGAGGCCCGTGGAGGTCATTAATGGAAAAGTATTTGGAATTTAGAGCCACAAGAGAAACACACCCAGGGTGGAGACTTCGTGAATAGGATTAGTGCCATAAGGGAGGCCTGTAGGAGCTTGTTTTCTCCTTCCTCAGTGTGAGAAAGCAGCAGAAAGATGCCTTCTATGAATCACAAGATGGCCTGCAACGTACCAAATGTGTCAGCACCTTAATTGGTTTCTCAGCCTTTAAAACTGTGAGAAATAGGTCAGGCATGGTGGATCACGCCTATAATCTTAGCACTTTGGGAGGCCTAGGTGGGTGATCACCTGAGGTCAGGAGTTCGAGACCAGCCTGACCAACATGGTGAAACCCTGTCTCTACTAAAAATACAAAAATTAGCCAGACATAGTGGTGCATGCCTGTCATCCCAGCTACTCTGGAGGCTGAGGCAGGAGAATCACTTGAACCTGGAAGGTGGAGGTTGTAGTGAGCAGAGATCGTGCCACTGCACTCCAGCCTGGGTGACAGAGCAAGGCTCTGCCTGAAAAAAAAAAAAAAAAAAAAAAAAGAGAGAACTGTGAGAAATAAGTTTTTGTTTATAAGGTACCCACTCTGTGGCATTTTGCTGTGGCAGTCAAAATGGACCAAGGCAGGTGGTTATTATCTCAGTAATAGAATGTATTAGTACTTAACTAGACTGTCTCAATTATCCATAGGTATTGTTGTAGGACCTACTAGTATCTATTGGTATTAATCTATTTTAAAAATCTTATAATTACCTCTATTTTATTAATGAGGTAACAGATTCAGAGATAGAGAGGTCAAGCCAGAGTTAAAATTTATTTTCAATAGACCTCAAAGCCTGTGCTCACACCTTGTGCTGACACTCGTGCTCTAAGTCCCAAATGCTTTTTCAATCACTTACCTGTTCTCTGGTTGGTTCTTCTCATACCGTCCTGGCTACATAAGGTACCCAGGCATCTGCACTTGTGTAACATATTTAGGAGGATGACCCAGTTTAACAGAAAGAGAGAAAGCAAGAGAAATAGAAAAAGAGACAGAGAGACAAAGAGAAACAGAGGCAGGAGTGGAGGCAAGGAAAGATTCAAAGATGCCCTCACTCTTTACCATGACTGAGAATGCTGCCATATCATCAGAAAAGGTCTTGTCACACTTAGACATTATTAAAAAGTATGCAATGTACCTCCCCACTTAGTATAATTCAGCTACTTAACTTTGCAGGCAATCTTTCTAAATCAATTTAGAAATCTGAGGAATTAGACATCCAAGGCCACAGGTTCTACTTTGGACTTCATTTGAGAAATGGAAGCCAAAAAGTACACTGTTTTACAGGAGAATGCTATTCCCTAATGCAATTCCGTGAAGGAATCATCTGCATTTTGTTTCGTTTTGTTTTAGAGTAAGGTTTTCACTCTGTCACCTAGGACGGCACACAGTGGAACAATCGTAACTTCCTGTAACCTCCAATTCCTGGGCTCAAACAATACTGCTGCCTCAGCCTCCCAAGTAGCTCAGACTAAGACATGTGCCACCAGGCCTGGCTAATTTTTATTTTTATTTTTATTTTTGGTAAAGATGGGATCTTTCTGTGTTGCCCAGGACGGTATTGAACTCCTGGGCTCAAGCAATCCTCTCACACCTGTCTTCCCAACACTGGAATTACAGATGTCAGTCACTTCACCCAGCCATCACCTGCAGTTTTTGTAAGATATGGAAAGCTAACAAATCCTTTGAGTATTGATCCTGAAATGTTATGAAGGGAAAGCTGGAGAGTGTCATGGAGGCAGAAGAAATTCCTAGAATGTTAGATTTTGGAGGGCCCTTAAACATCACCTGGCACATTATTAAAAACAGGAACTCTTCCACTCTATTGTTACTAAGAATTTTCTATGAAACATCCAGGTATAGGGGGACCTACTGTCTCCCAAGACTGTGCATTTTACTTGCTTGGCAGCAGTAATATTGTTAAAAACGTATTGCTTCTATTGAGATTAATTTTGCCTTTCCCAGTTCCAACCTTGTCTAGAATGAGTGTGACCTATCTTGTTCATGACACATCCCATAAGACAAGGTGGGCATCCTCCTCCCTCCCCTGACTCTCAGAGTCTTCTCTGAAGTGAGGTGGTAAGTTCTCTACTTTTTCAGATAGAAACAATTCATTAGAGAATCAAAGTAGGGGAGAAGGGATCAGTAAATAAACATGGCAAGATATTACTAAATGATTTTTTTTTTGAGATGGAGTCTCGCACTTTTGCCCAGGCTGGAGTGCAGTGGTACAATCTCAGCTCACTGCAACCTCCGCCTCCTGGGTTCAAGCAATTCTCCCGCCTCAGCCTCCCAAGTAGCTGCGATGACAGGCTCCTGTCACCATGCCCAGCAAATTTTTTGTATTTTTTGTAGAGATGGGGTTTCACTATGTTGGCCAGGCAGGTCCCAAACTCCTGACCTGGTGATCTGCCTGACATCACCTCCCAAAGTACTGGGATTACCAGCGTGAGCCACCACGCCCCACCTACTCAACAAATCTTAAAGGAAGAGAAAGTGAGCACAGGTCCTTTGTAATTGTTTGGATGGAGAGGCAGCTCAAATACCTAAAAAGATTCCTGGACCCTGAGATAGATGTCACTTGGAGGTGATTTTCCTCACAGGTCTATAGTGAGGAGACTAATGGGTGTTCAGAATAACCACAGCACTAATAAGGATAATGTTTGTCCTGCAAGCACATGCACTTAAACCCTTTTCTTCCTGCATCTTTCTGGTCTTCCATGCATAAATGTTTAATTCTCCATTTTGCCATCAATCAGCTCACTGCTCTGGGAAGGGTCTGTGCATAAAAGCCGCCCAGTGTGGTCTGCCCAGACCTCCAGATGCACTCAAGGCACCCAAAGAGCTTCTAAAGAGCTGATGTCAGGGCAGGGCCATTGATTTATGATTCCCTAGGACATTCTGACACCCTTGCATGGATGGGAGAGATAAGAGCCTGGCCAAGGCTGACAGAAAGCCTTGCTTTAGAAGAATGCGGTCAAGGTCAGAAACATGGGGGAAATCCACTGAAAAAACACAAGGCACGGAGTCTCCCCTGGGGGCAGTGAGCTGGCCCGCTAAGGCCAGGAAGAGAGTGAAGGATCATTTTGTAGTACTATAAGGCAAACAAGAGACAAGACAGATTATGTTAAAGGGGACACTGGAGTAAGAGAAAGAACCACAGATAGCTAGGGCAGAAGGTACTTGGGGATTTATTCTGAAACGCATGATTTCGTTTATCAGAAGAAGGACTGTTTTGTGTCACCAGCCTTCGGTTCTGCTTATTTGTGTGTGTGTGGGGAGAGTCACCTACTCAATGCAGGAGCACCTCAAATTACAGAGCTTTTTGATAAATTGCAGTCCTATGTTTTCAATAGCTGGAAACAGTATTCTCTATGATATGTGTATCCTCACCAAGGAAGGTCTCTCTGGGCTCTTTCATAAAGAGTATACCTCAATCCAGGTACAATGCTGTAACTGATGATCATCTCCAAGAGGAGGAACAAGAATGTCTCCTCATTTTTACCTCCTAGAATGTCTCTCCACACTTCCTTGGCCTAGGCTTTGGCACTTTCATCTTGGATGACCAAAAAGGGCCTCTGGTTGGCCTCCCTGACATCTATTCTAGTCTCCTCATAGCTACTCTCTAAAATCAGTGATCCTCAAAGGTTAGCAAAGTGTGGAGGGTGACAGTCAGAAGTGGAGGAAGGTTAGCACTCAATGAACATTTTTAAAAATTCATGTGAACCAGTTTTATTTAATTGCATATACACACTTACATACAGAAGAATGAAAGTACATATTTTTATATTAATAGGTATATGTGTGTGTTGATATAGATATATAAATATAGTATCTATCTATCTATCTATCCTATTGCTCTATTGCATTGTGTGACTTGAGCTGCTTCTCCCCATTATTCTCAGGCATCTATGAAAAGAAAGGTTCTGGTCATGGGATATCTTAAAGATCACTGCTACATATGAGCTTCTAGATCTCACATGTAGTTTCTAGAACTTGTCTGTTTGAGATTACTGATTTGTCAGAGAGAGAGAAGATGTTGACCCTTGATGTTATTGTCAGAGGACTGGAACTATAAGCAATATATCTTCATTTATTCATTCACCATTCATTTATTCATTCACCATTAAATTTACATTATTTATTTATAGGTTAGGTACTGTACAAGGTGTTGGAGTTACAATGATCAAAACAAGGTAGTATGTTCTCTGATGAGTTCCTAGTTTATTGGAAGATATAGGCAATGAGATAGGCAAATTTCAATACAAGGGGATACTTTTTATAGCAGAGGAGAGCTTAAGATACTTACTATGACCCCCCACAAAAAAGCAAAATATACTCTTTCATATGTGCCACATGAGATACAGAAAAGCAAAGACTGATTTTAGGGAGTAGTTTTGCTCAAAGAAAACAGGACCTCCACAAAAAAAAAATTCACAGCAGCAGAAAGTTGAAACAGAACTGAGTGTGTTTTTATTTTGCTTTTGTTTTTTTTTTTTTTTTTTTAATTTCGGCTGTTTGGTTTTAAATCTCAACTGAACCTTCCATGGGTCTATAGGGTTTGGGAAGGGGAGAAGGGAAATTAGTTCTAGACTAGCTTGTGAAGGTGGCTTAGTTAGGAAAGCTATGCAGGACACAGCCCCCAAGCCTTTCTCTTAACCTGCTGCTTCTGGCTTGGGAAGAACCCCTGGCTCCCTACCACAGGGGCTGAAAGCATGAGGAGACAGGTGCTATCTCACATATAAGCGGGAGACACCAGTGAATTCCTCATGGGGTCCCTAACCTGCAAGAGTTCGGGAAACAGGGCAGTTAGAAGCCAGAAAGAATCAGAATCATGGGAAGAAGAAATAGCTAAGCTCCAGGCTGTTTCATGATCTGTGAGTGGCAGCTGTAATACACCCCTCTTGCCAGTCAGTTGCAAAGGTGGAATGGCAGATGGAAAGCCCACCATCACATACTGCAATGCATACAAGTTTCGTAACCAGTAGCCCAGTTTTCTCTCCATAAGGATGGAGCCTTACTCTGTCTGATTTAAAAGACCTTGATGATGCTCTCTCCCACTCACCCTTGATGAGTCATGAAACTCCAGCCTCATTCCTTGTCTGATTCACCTTGTTGGCTGAAGCAGGAGACAGTCCAGTCCTCCCTTCCCACCTCTCATCCCCCAGAAGTAGGAACCAGCTAAGAAAGGAGAAATCCTGATCCCAGGAGGGCTCTGGTGTAGCTGAGCCAACATCCACACAGCTGCTAGACGGGAAACACATTAGACAAGCTCTCTCTTCCCAAGGGAATTTGGTTCACCAGTGGCAGGATTCTCAGGCAAAAAACTGCGGGGACGAGGATCAGACATTTGGCTGCCTCAGGTTCCCTTACTGCCTTACATATATTTAGACGATTTCTGATTCTTTCTAAAAGTACTACTGAGAGCCTTTGGTTCTTATTGTTATAAACAGAACGTCTGAGATTCTAGTAGCAACACAGAGATAGAAATGCGAAATTAAGCTTTTGAGGAGCAATATAGTATGGTTGGGAGATGCACAGACACTCAGCACAAAATAAAAAATACATTGGCTACCAAGTCTATGGCTACCAAGTCTATGAGATTATTCTCAGCTGTCCTAGTAATCAAATGCATGAAAATCAAAATAAGACATGATCTGATTCTCAGTTGGCTAATATGAATGAATGAATGAATAAATGAACTAATGAAAGCATGCATGCATGCAGGAAAAACATAATACCTAGTGCTGGTAAGGGTGTGGGGAAACAGGCACTCTCATGTACCATATAGAAGCAAAAACTATTCTACCCAAGTATGTTAATAACATGGTTGAAAAATTTAAAAACGCACAGAGTGCCTATAGAACCCCTAAGGATTTATATTAAATACATAAGGCCCTGTGTTGTGGCAGACACCTGTAATCCCAGCACCTGGGGAAGCCAAGATAGGCAGATCACTTGAGCTCAGGAGTTCAAGAACAGCCTGGGCAACATGGCAAAACTCCATCTCTACCAAAAAAAAAAAATTTTTTTAGCTAGGCATGGTGATATGTCCCTGTGGTCCCAGCTACTAGGGAGGCTGAGATGGGAGGATCACTTGAGCCCGGGGAGTGGAGGCTGCAGTGAGCTGAGATCACACCACTGCATTCCAGCCTGGGTGACAGAGTGAGACACTATCTCAAAAAAATCTATCAATTCATCCATCCATCTACCCATTCATCCATCAATCCTTGGAAAAATACATAGAGATATGCAGTTTTTTATTATCTCATAATCTTTTCAAATTCTGAAAATGTTGAAAAATAAACTTTAGGTTAATAACGGTACATTCCTATAATGTAATATTATTCAGACTTTACAATGACAATGATGTTCCATCTGTATTTATTAATAGATCTTTGGAATTTAGTGGCAGGTAAATAAATGGTTGTTTTCCATTCACCTCCTTTTCTCAATAAAATGTTCTTTTTATTTTGTTAGTCATGTTTTTATTAATGTTATATAAATAAGACATATTGATTTCAAATTCTAAAACATACTGAAAAGCATCTAAAAAAAAATCATTCATGATTCAACATCATTCAGAATAAAGTGTGCTGTATATTTCTGTTGTCTATCTTTTCAGAATTTTCCTATGCAGTTACAATAATATACTAGGCATATTTTCTGTGATTGGAATAGATTATATACATGCTTTGTGCTCTACCTTTCTGATGATTAATATATTACTAATATCTCTATATATTAATAAATATAGATGGATAATAATGTTTAATCATACCTGAACCTCACAGTCTCCCTGAGGGTAAGTGTGATTAAATACTATTATTCTTATTTATATGTAACCATATACAAGGCAGGCAATTTCATTATTTCACTTCACACAATTAAAAAATTTAAAATAAAAAAACTAGCAACCAATGAAAAGCAATTCACATTATTTATTAGAATTTCTTATTAATATGGGGAAAGACAAAATAAAAGATATGATGAAGAAAACATACTGTGAAAACTTTATACACAGCATAATATTAATCGTGAAAAAAATGCATACAAACTCACACACAAAAAGAGAGAGAGGGAAAAAACAATCTACCAAAAGATTTATAGAAATTTCAGGTGATTTTGAGTTTTACATTCATGTTCTTTTAAACTTCAATATGAGCATAAGTTCATTTTATATTCAGAAAAATTTATAATGAGAAAATGTGATAATCCATACAGCATTAATTTTCAGAGTATAGACACAAAAATGTGTAAATAAATAAATACAAAATAAATATTTTCTCTTATTCAATTTTACTGAGGCCCAAGGTAGTCTAGTTTTGTCTTTAGTTTAGAAGAGAAAGAGGGATGGGGGTGGTGAAGCCCGATATTCCTGGGATTTTGTAGGAAGAGATCTGATGATACTTGCATGCTTACTTGACATAGGATCTTACTCTTGGCTTGACTTTAAAATCACTTGGGGAACTTTTAAGAGTTACAGAATCCTGGTTTACATTCCCAAGAAATTCTGATTTAATTCATTAAAAGTGGAACCCAGGCATCCGTATTTAAAAAAAAAAAAAAAAAGACTTCCTTGTTGCTACTGATGTGTAGCCAGGGCTGAAAATAATTAGGTTGTATCATTTAAATTCCCAGGGCTACCTCCAAAAACTGTGTCAAATATCTCCGAGTGTTAGAAAGGCTTCCTTTTGAAACGTGCCACATACGTATACATTCAATGGCTTGAGCTGAGCCTTCTTCTAAACTGGACGGTATTGTAAATGTGCTTGCATTACCCTGCTTATTCCGCTTTTTAAGTTTCTGACAATGCTCTGAAGGACAGCTGGAGATGTTACAGTTTTAATATGTTAAATAACTCCCTTAATATTAATTATTTGGTTACTGCTTAAACCAAATATTAATTATTTGGTTACTGCTTAAATATTAAATTATTTGGACTTGGAAATTTGTATGGCTCTTGATGCTTTATATATTACTTTCTGAAGTATTTCTACTGATTTCCATCATCCCCAATACATAACAATTTATCAATTCACCGCAAATTTAATACATCCAATTACTCCATCTCTCTGGTTTTGGTTATTACAGCAAATGAAAACATTCCATTTCCTTCCTCATTTCTTATTACTCGTTATTCAGGATTTTTTTTTTTTTTTACTACTGTATCTATTAAAATCTGAGATAATTTTTACTATAAATATGTACAAATTCTACTGGTATCAAATATCTTCACCTGCACTGATGATTTTTCAGCATTTTATTCTGAATTTAACTTTTAAATTTTGTTTTGTTTTATTTTACTGTAGAGAAAATTTTCATTTTATGAGAGAAAAACTCTTAGATTTTTCCTTTAAGGTTTTTTATCACTTTGAAACTTACAAGCACTTTCTCTCCTGAAGATCTCATAAAGTGTTAATTCTATTCTAACTCTTTATGCTTAGATTATTTTATTATAAGCCCTTTATCCATCAGGGGTTTATATTGGTAGATAAATGCAAAGGATTTATTGTAATTTTCATTCCCTCAAAGATTAGCTGATTTTACAAATGCCATTTATAAAATAGCCCCTTCCATTCAATTACACAATGATAGTTTGAAGCCATATGGGTAAGTGCACATACGGGTTTTCCCTCTCTCATCGACCCAGCCGTCTAATTTCATATAAGTACCACACTGTGTTAATTTTGGCTACTGTATAATGTCTTTTTGTATCTAAAAGAGCTAGCATCCTCTAATTCTTTAAAATATTACTTGACTTGTAATATTCAAACATGTTTTAGAAAAATTTTAATTTGTTGCAGGGTATTTCCTTTTGACGATTTATTTAGGATTAGATAAAATATATGCATTAATTTGTGGACGAAAGATATGTTAAGCATATGGCTTTTTTGGACACATTGAAATTTAATAATACAGCCATCCCTTAGGGATCAAAGCAAAGGGTCTCTGCTCAGGACTTAATTTTGATACTGTCCCCTTAGGACTGAATTTCGTGCCTACCAGAGGTCTAGGTTTGAGAGCTATAGAGAAAATATTGAGATTTTTATTTCTAGTTTCTGACAGTGACATTAAACAAACAGAGCAATAAGAAATCAATGGCTTGCATTGGATTTTGATTTCACCTGCAAACAAAGCAAGCAGTGCCATGCTGAGCTCGGGTGCATAATCTTGTCTTGTGAACAAGAAAAGGGCCGAGGTGATTATGCAAGGCAGTCACATCGGGGTGCCAGCCTTTTTCCTTGCTCAGTTCAAATATTATTGCTTTTAAATGTCAGCATATAACCATTGTAAGCATGTATATTTATTAAAACTCCTCTTTCCTAAGACATTTCAGGTAGACATCTTGGAGCATGGTATATATTTAAATTTTAATCAGAACTGCAGGCACAGCAACACTTCTGTTAGAGCTAAACTGTTTAGAGGAGGAACCTACCTTTACTTGAGATCCTACAGTAGGTGTGGAACTGTCCTGGGCACTGCACTTATCCAGCCTCATGTGATCCTCATAGACACTCTGTGATGGAGGGACGTTTCTAAAGCCTCATTTTATAGGTGATGAAATTAAGTTTTAGCCTCTAGGGTTGAAATGGGCCTTGAGGGGCACTCAGACCACTGCCTTCACCATTCGCTGTTCACCAGCATCTTTAGTATCTTGATAAAGTTCTAGCAAAGTCTTTCTGAACACTTAGTCTGAATGCCTCTGAGGGTGAGCGACTCATGCCTTTCCCTCCAAAGATGGTTCAGTTCATTATTGGATGCCTCTGATCTAACCATTTAAAAACAAACAAACAAAACCACAGTCTTTATATCAAACTAGATCCCGTTTCCTTACATTTCTGACCTTAAACACTACTTCAGTCATCTGAAGATAGGGAAAAAGGCCTATCTTCCTGCCCAAAAATAACCCAAAAGAATTAGAGGGGCTTATTCCCACTGAGTGGCAAACTCTTCATTTCATGAGATGGAGAAACTGCCACCAGCCCTGGTATTTCAACAGTTAGGATCCCAAAGTGAAGTGTCTGGTTTTCAAGGTACCATGTTCTTCATGACTGGAAATATCAAGGAAATCTGGTTTTCCTCTAAATGTCAAAGCCTTCACAAAAACAATCCCTGGACCTCACGTTTATCCCAAGGAAAGTGATGCCTCCACATCCATTTCTCGCATCAGTGTGTTCCAGGAACAAGTTTCCTTTTAATTTCCTGGAGAGTGGAGGGAAGCCAGAAAGTTGTTGTTGTTTTTTAATCTCCTTTGCTACCTCTCAGATTGGAGTTTTTCTATGTCTTGTTTGATATACCTTTGAGTCCCTTGGAGAATGAAAGGATGATGTGTCTCTTAGCTGGTCTTCCTCAAATCGTATTTCTCTTGCCTCTGCTTGAAATAGGAGTTACAGACTAGGCCGTTCGAGGTCATGCCCTCTAATGATGGCCTGGAATAACAGCATCAGGGTAAGGGATTTGATATCAGGAACTATCAACATCCAATCAGTACAAAATTATTTTCTGAGTCCAGCTGACCATGCACTTTTCTTTGCAGCTGCAACTTCATTAAATGGAGGACTGAGTTTCCAACAAGAAAAGGTCAACATTTCCATTTGGGCATTCAGACATCTCCAAGACGGGCTTGAGGCTTTAGTGTTCTATTGATTCAGCCATCTTTATGCTGAGCACAGAACTTTGCCCAGGATAGATGGGCTGTGTCAATCAAAGCTCACCAGTGGGGCTATTTATTTTCAGTTTGATTCACAGGGTTATCAAATATTGAAAGTGAAGGGGATCAAGGTAATTCTACTTCAGTTTAAATTTGCAAATGGAACTTTCACAACTGATACATTACTGAAGCTGAAATTCATGAGGAACTCTTTGAAATGACAAGGTTTTCTCCTGCTTTCATTTGGCCCGTGTTTAACAAACACTCACTAAATACAAAAACACTAAAGTAGGGTCTCCAGAAGAGAAGCTGACTCTAAATTAAAAAAAAAAAAAAATTGTAATTATGTGCCAAGTGACATAGAAATATAAAGTACTGCTGATCAAGGAGGGAGTCTATGATTTGGAACATAACTGAAATTGGTGGCATTTGCTCAAGCAGAGATAGAAAATACTCTCCTGATAGAGGGAACAGTACATCTGGTACTAAGTTTACCTAAATTATGTAAATAATTAACGATAGCAACTTCTCAAATGAATGTCATACATTTTTTGAACTTTTATGGCATTTAATTGCATTCTGAAAATGTTTTTATTTAAAAAGCTTATTTTTATATTACATGTTTATATTTATTATCGTAACAACATGAACTATAACAAAGGTGTTATTAATTTTTATAAACCTTGTATTATTGGAGTTATGTTTTTCCTTCAAGTGTTCTCCTTCTCATCTCCACAAGGTGCATTTTGCCCCCTAAATGGATTGCACTCTCTCTCCAACACA
This sequence comes from Piliocolobus tephrosceles, assembly GCF_002776525.5. Taxonomy (NCBI): domain Eukaryota; kingdom Metazoa; phylum Chordata; class Mammalia; order Primates; family Cercopithecidae; genus Piliocolobus; species Piliocolobus tephrosceles. The sequence continues at coordinate 49,703,836 of NC_045450.1, forward strand.
CACTTAAATCATGTTAGTCTTTCTAATGTTTTGAAAAGTCTTTGTTCTTCAAGTCTGCCTTTGTCCCTTCACTTTGATATAATTTGCTTTAATTTTAGATATATTTAATTAGCAGTGAATGTATCAGGTCAACATTAAATAACATGATTCAATCACCTATAATCATATCAACCACATCCAAAGGCTATGTATAAACCTTTTAATAAAATGTTTTCCCCTTACTTTGTAAATGTGTTCAGGTCTCTAGCATTTCTACATCCTTAGCATCTTAATTCATTTTACACAATTTATATTTTACTTTTTAAAATTTTTTTGCAAGAGACAAGGGGTTTCTTTCCTTCCTTCCTTCCTTCCTTCCTTCCTTCCTTCATTCCTTTCTTTCTTTCTTTCTTTTCTTCTTTTTTTGTTTGTTTGTTTGTTTGTTTTTGAGATGGAGTCTTGCTCTGTCGCCCAGACTGGAGTGCAGTGGTGCAATTTTGGCTCACTGCAACCTCCACCTCTGGGTTTCACAGCCTTCTCCTGCCTCAGCCTCCTGAGTAGCTGGGACTACAGGCGCTCACCACCACATCTGGCTAATTTTTTGTATTTTTGGTAGAGACAGGGTTTCACCGTGTTAGCCAGGATGGTCTCGATCTCCTGACCTCGTGATCCACCCACCTCAGCCTCCCAAAGTGCTGGGATTACAGGTGTGAGCCACTGCACCTGGCCTATGAGGGGTGAATTTCTCTCTCTTTAAGTTTTTTTATTTTCTTTAAACTTTTCTTTATAGATGGCCAGTTTATTAGTCTGTTGTCACGCTGCTAATAAAGACATACCCGAGACTGGGTAATTTAAAGAGAAAAAGAGGCTTTATGAACCCACAGTTCCATGTAGCTGGGAGACCTCACAATCAAAGTGGAAGGCGAGGAGGAGCAAAGCCATGACTCACATGGTGGGAGGCAAGGAGAGAATGAGAGCCAAGTGAAAGTGGTTTTCCCTTATAAAACCATCAGATCGCATGAGACTTCTCACTACCATGAGAACAGTACAGGGAAAAACCACCCCCATGATTCAATTATCTCCCACCAGGTCCCTCCTGCAACACATGGGAATTATGGGAGCTATAATTCAAGAAGAGATTTGGGTGGGGATGCAGCCAAACAATATCAGCCAATTCTGGCTTTCCTGACCTAGGATTTAATACTTATGTTTATATAAATTATATATAAATAATCTCTTCACATGATAGTATACATGAATATAGAAAGAAGCTATAAGGCAAATGTGACCAAGTACTAAATCTACATACGTAAAAGTCCTGTAGCAGCAGGAGGAGAAAAACCTGAATAAAGCAATTCATTTTGTCCCTATGGCATTGCTATGGAACACGAGTTACAGTGGCAACAGTTCCTTCCATCCTTTCTGTTTGGAAACCGACCATGTCTAATGAAATCACCAGCTCTTCCTGAACGGTCCCCAAGGTGATGTGACAGGTATGCGCAGGAGCAGAGCCCACGCCCTTTCCCATGCTTCCTTGTTTTGAAGACCTCTGCTCACTCTCCAACAGCGATTCTTAAGGAGTCAGCAGTGTCAAGATGATGACTCCGTGCATGCCAGTCCTCTGCTCTCCTCTGCCTTCTTTTCTTCCTTTCCTGGAATGTGCCGGAATGTGCCCTTTTGTGAAATCTACAAAGGCTCACTGAGATATGCCTCTCCATGTTCATGATGATTGCGTTAAAAATCTAATTAGTGTAGAAGAGAATACTACCTACGTTTCTCCTCCTGGAGACACAGGTCACATTAACTTGCCTCTACAGAAACAAGCCAGGTTCCTCACTCTCCTCACTCTAATTATTTCCTGCCCAAGATGACGTCTTCCCAGGATGACTGACAGCTGGAGTGCTCATTCTCCTTCAGAAACGCTCTCCCCCATCCCCAGCACTACCTTCAGGACAGTGGTCTGGCTAGGACCCCCAGTAGATGCTATCATATACACAGACACCAGCTCACTTCTCAAAAATGAGTTGTTCAATCTCATCTCCCCACATGTGGGATGACTTCAGCCTCATCCACATTTGGCTACAACAGTTCTCTTTACTGTCTCCTGCCTCAGCCTCCTGAGTAGCTGGGACTACAGGCGCTCACCACCACATCTGGCTAATTTTTTGTATTTTTGGTAGAGACAGGGTTTCACCGTGTTAGCCAGGAACTATAATCATATCAACCACATCCAAAGGCTATGTATAAACCTTTTAATAAAATGTTTTCCCCTTACTTTGTAAATGTGTTCAGGTCTCTAGCATTTCTACATCCTTAGCATCTTAATTCATTTTACACAATTTATATTTTACTTGGCTTCAGAAAATCTCAATGTCAATTATGTATTTATCATGACCAAAGAGAAAGCAAAGCTTGCACTGTAAACTAATCTACTAACTTTACCCTCTCCTTCCATGACCCTCCCAGCTCATCTTTCTTCTTGATTACTTTCTTTCCATGACCTCGTAGCCTTGGGACATGCAAGTATCATCCAGCCATCATTGTCTGGGCACCTGTGCTGAACGTGAGCCAGAGAAGCCACTATGAACAGAACCAACTTTAAAAAGAGGGGTGAGAGGAAGGGTTCTGAAGGGAGATGCAAGAGAAAAAGAATGGCAATTTTGACAGGAGAGATGTGAGAAGACATCATTAAGATGGTATCACGGAAGTCAGATCTCAAACAATGGTGATAACCTGAGAATAAACAAATATTTATTATTCAGGTATATGAAAAGAATAGTCTCAGTTTGTGCAACACTAATGTAATTTTATTTCCTTTCATCTCTTCGGTGATTCCTGTAGCTCATTCCATTAATTCTTACCTAGAGACTCTGGCATACTTTCTTTCTCTGTGTCTTAGTATTTATCTTTCTAAGAACTCCCATATACCACATGGGAATGTAAATTGATGTGAACGTCTTACAAAGCAATTTGGCATTAATGGATCCAGAGTCTTAAAAATGTTCATACAAGGTTATTATGAGCCAGCAATTCCACTCCCGGAAATCTATCCAAATGAAATAACTGAAGACATAGGGGAAAATAAATATGTATAAATATATTTGCAAGAATATGCTTATCACGCCATAGCTTCTCACTTCGTTGATATGATAAAAAAACTAAACTGATAATAAAAGAAATGATTAAATGATAACACATCCATATGATGGACTGTGAGGCACCCATTAAAATGGTGCTTATGGAAAACTGGTAACATAAAAATACATACAATATACACTGTTAGGAGAAAAATTCAAGGTGTGGAATTATGCATAGAATATGATCATGGCCATGTGGAACTTGCATATCAAATGGATTACGAGCAAAAAAAGTAGAACGGGGGGGAAGAGGAGAAAGTGTCACAGCAGGCTTCTGTGTGGGTTGTTTTCATCCTTTGTTTCCACTTTACTAAATAATCTAGATACTCTTGAACAGACAGGTTCCTTTTTAAAGTATAATATTTGCAGTAATTTTTGAAAGTACCTTGTCATCCAAAAGTGCATCTTGTTCCTCACCAGGGTGATGTATTGTGCAAAGGAACCCAACTCAGATGTCTCCATTTGCTTCCCTTCATTAGTGGACTTGTATCCTAATAAATTTCACGTTTAAGGCTTTTCAGCCCACACATACAGCATCGGTCACAGAGATCGACTCACTTCCTCCCACCCTTTTCAGGGTCATTTCCACCCAGCCCACCCACAGAGCATGGAGAGTCTGGCTATTTTAATATACAATAAACATACATATTTCTGTCACTTGTCTGGTGTTCTTGATCTGCATTGGACTAAAAAGAAAATTCCAGTTTGCTCAATAAAAATTTTGTTTACTCCAGCTATCACTTCTATCTGCCTCTCTTCTGGTATACCCTATGGTTTAGTGTTGCAGAAGCAGCAATATCAGGTCTTTTTGAAAGGTCTCTGTATGCACTGCATACACTGCATGCCCCTGTTATCCCCGCAAAGTTTTGCTGCAAGATTTCCATAAACTCCTACAATCCTTATGTAGCAATGCCAGTGCATTCTTTCCACTGCAGATGGTGTATTAGTCCATTCCCATGTGGCTAATAAAGACATACCAGAGACTAGGTAATTTATAAAGGAAAGGTTTAATTGACTCACAGTTTGACAGGGCTGAAGCCTCAGAAAACTTAAAATCATGGCAGAAGGGGAAGCAAGCATGTCCACCTTCACATCATCGTTGCAAGAAGTACAGTGCAAAAGAGTAAAAACCCCTTATAAAATCATCAGAATCAGATCTTCTGAGAACTCATTCACTATCATGAGAACAGCAACATGGGGGCAACTGTCCCCATGATTCAATTACCTCCCACTGGGTCCCTCCCATGACACATGGGGATTATGGGAACTGTAATTCAAGATGAGATTTGGGTGGGGACACAGCCCAACCATATCAGATGGCCTCTCTTTGTCACCTTTTACAATGATTGCTTCTCTAGGTCTTCCACTGCCAACACCTCTCATTTGCCAATACCTCTCATTTACTCCTGACCAACCAGCATAAGATTTAGTCCCTTATTAAGTGACATTGCCCCAAAGTATCTTGCACAATTCAGGATGCTGCTCACACACACATAATCTGATGCTGGGCTCTTTCTTGTCTCATTCTCTCCACTTGCCCTCCCTCTGAAAGAACTTCAGGATGGGCAATTTTACTTTACACACATAAGCAATTAACAAACATGTATTGAGTGCCTACCACATGAAAAGTATAGTGCCAGCACCAGGAAAATTCAGAGGAAGAAAAATGGACATCCTTGTTCTCAGAGTTTGAACAATCTAAGGAGAGAGAAAAGACGGTTTGGGTTAGCACCTAAACGAAAGGCATAGGATGTTATGTGATGCAAAGGAAAAAAGGGAGGAAAGGAACCAACATTTATTAAGGCACTACCTTATGGTGAGCACATAAAAGTCTGCTACAAAGAAATAAAACTGAAAATTTCAAAGAACTGAATAAATGCTCTCAACCATATTTATTTTCATAGAAAGTTCAGAAAGATAAATGGAAACTGTGTGTGAGAAGAGGTGAATTTGGAGCAGAGTTTCAAAACTCTAAGCTTAAGAGATAGAAGCTTATACGGATGTAATAAAAGTGACAATGTAAGCAAACAGGGGTCACAGATGGAAAAAAAAAGTTCATTTAGTCTTTGATTCAGAATACTATGTACTTGTTGTGGGAAGAAAATAATTCCAGGACTTCAGAAATGACAGAGTAAGAAGCTCAGTGGATCCTTTTCCCAGCAAAATAACAATTTAACTGGTGAAAATAATAAAGCACAACAAAACAAACCAATTATTTAAAGTGTCTGGAAAGTAGCCCAAGGACATATTAAAATAAAATATTATTCAAGAAAATTTACAAAATTTTAGTAAGAAAAATGAGAGTTCATGGCATATAAACCACTACCAGCTCCAGGCAGAGGAAACCAAGAAAATTGAGGATTCAAATTCCCCAGGTCACAGTCTGGGGTTTTGGCTTTACTTGGAGGAGCAGGCTGCCTGCCTTTTTCATACCCTGCCTCCCCAAGGCCTGTGCCACGAAGGCTTTATTCCAGTCAACAGCTAAGAAGTGTGTGTAGTTCTCTCTACCCACCCAGCCCTCACTCCTAGAGGGGAAGCTTTATTTCAGGTAGGACAGGCCAGGAGTTCTGGACCTGTATTAGTCTGTTTTGCATTGCTGTCAAGGAATACCTGAGACTGGGTACTTTATAAAGAAAGAAAAGAGGTTTATTTGGCACAGGGATCTGTAGGCTGTACAAGAAGCATGGCTCCATCCTCTGCTTCTTGTGAGAACTTCAAGAAGCCTTAAATCAAGGTGGAAGGGGAGGAAGGGGAAGAAGGGGAGCCAGCATGTCATGTGGCAAGGGAAGAAGTAAGAGGGGAAGAGTGCCAGCCCTTTAAACAACCGGTTCTCTTGTGAATCAATAGAGCAAGAACTCATTCATTACGATGGGAGGGCACCAAGCCATTTATGAAGGATCCACCACCATGTCTTACTCCAAAAAAGTGAGTTCCATGCCCAGTTCCATCTCAGTGATGAAGGGCTGCTCTCCACTGGGCAAGGCAGGGCTTTTGGACAAGAGCACATACACCACTCCCTCAATAAACTGATTTTATTTGCAAAAAGCATGGAGAACTCCATGTCTGTGAGTATCATGGGAGACAAGAAAGATCTGGAGAGGAAGCTATAGCTCCCTGACACAAGCAAAATAACAGAGCCTACAATAGTTCAATAGAGAGAACCAAGGAAGCAGGCAACTTGAAAGAGCTCTCCTGGGACCATGGTTGTTGGTTCTAGAGGTCAAGAAGGCTGTGCTCATGTGCTAGGCTAAATCCACTCAGGAGCAGCAGAGACAATGGGGTGCCAGGCATTCTCCAAGTCACAACACACGGCAGAAGCCTCACTGCCAGGAGGCTTAAATGCAACCACTGACCTCACACTGACTATTCGGATGCAGAGGCAACTCCTAGGAAGCCAGGCTTGCACATAAAGTCATACTAGCCCCTGTCAGTCTGGAAGACTGTGTGTGCCCAAGGCTGCACCCTTCCAGGAGAAACCAGAAAGGAAATCTCCCATCTGCTGGGTCCTGACTGAATATGCGCAAAATACTGTAAACCCTTTAACCTGTGATAGCTGCCTCCGAGCCATATGCATACCCAATGGCAACGGGTTAAAATAAAACTGTCCCAGGGGTGTTAAGCACAACTTTTGACAAGTAAGTGGCTTCTGATGACCCAGGGGTGAGCCCCAGCAGCCAGTCTAAAGGTAAACACCTGGGTAAAAAACAACCTAAGGATACCAGAGGCCACAAATTACCAGGTAAATAGATTTCCTAGAACTAATTCAGCCAAGACATGAAACAAATGAATGACCAAGCAAATAACCAGTAACAACCCTCTGGGGAGGTCAATATCCAAAGTTGCTCCACTATATAAACTAAAATGTCCAGTTTTTAACAAAAAATTAAAAGGCATGCAAGTAACAATATATTAGAATAAGTTATCTAAAATGTATTGTCTTTAACAAAAAACAGTAAGAAATAGTGATGGAAAACCACATCTTGTATGTATCTGTTTATATGAAATGTTCAGACTGGCAAAATTTATAGAGACAGAAAGTAGATTATTGGCTGCCCGGAGCAGGGGTAGGGTCGGGGACAATGGGCCATGACTGCTGGCAGTATAGTACTTCTTAAGAGAGACAAAAATATTCTAGAATTAGATGGTTCTGATGCTCACACAACCCTGTTAATATATTTTTAAAATATTGAATTATACACTTTAGGCGGATACATTACATGATATGTGAATTTTGTATTTATAAAGTTTTTTTTTTCAAAAAGCTGTCTACAGCTTGTGTTGGCCACATTATAAGGTTGCCACATAATTCACTGGGGTAGGAAGGAAGATATTGTTTTTATACAGAAATAAGTAAAAATAAAATCAAGTACAATCAATTGATGACCTTTCACTAGGGCTAAGATCTTATTCTGGAATCAGGGAGTTGAAGCAAAGAAAAGCTAATGTACTCTACATAATAAATACATTCATCTTAGGGTAATTTTTTTCTTTTTCTTTTTTTTTTTTTTTTCTCACTGTAGCCTCAACCTGTGGGACTCAGGTGATCTTCCGAACTCCCAAGTAGCTGAAACACAGGCATGTGTCATGTCCAGCTACTTTTTTTTTTTTTTTGGTAGAGACTAGAGACAGGGTTTTGCCATGTTACACAGGCTGCGCTTAAGCAGTCAGCCCACCTTGGCCTCTCAAAGTGCTGGGATTATAGGTGTGAGTCACTGCACCTGGCCTTTTTCTAATATTTATTTATCTCATGGTTCTCCCATATATATGTGGTGGGAGACAAAATGGTCAGAAATACAGGATGCTGAAAAAGTACAGAGGAGAAGATTCTAGAAAAGAGAATATTCCTCAAGGTGAGCACTTAAGGAGGAACAGAAATTTGAGAAGAAGGTGGACACTTAGGAAGAACATTCCAAACGAAGGCATGAAATGCAGTAAATGGAGTCAAGCCTGGTCTGAGTACTTCTAGTAGATATGTGTTTCTTGGAATCTGGTTGGAAATTATCTCATGAGCAGTTGAAAATTATTGAGAGTATTAAGCAAGAGGCAACCAGAATCACATTTCCCTTTAGGAAAGATTTTTCTTGTGGTATTATAGAAAAATAATTAATGAGGAGAGACTAGATGTAGATAGAGAGTTGAAGAGGGTGTCTTAAAAGTTTCTTCACATAAGAAAATGATTTGTGGTTGTCATGAAGAGGAATCAAGGCAGAATTCTAAGATAAAACCAATATTTTGATGAGGAATCATATACAGGAGTGAGTAATAGGGGAAAGACAAGGTAACACCCAGGTCTAAAGCAAAAATTTACCATAGTCATGGTCCAGGCTCAGCCATCTGATCAAATCCAGAGCAGAACAAGAAAAATAACTAAAAATCACAAAAGGTGAGTAATCCGAATTAAATATAAACTAAGTCAGGTTCTTTTTGGCAAGTCTTTTCTTATCTTTTATCTTTCTATTATGATTTTTATTTTTTAAATTTTTTATTTCCATAGGTTTGGGGGCATATCTTGAATGTAGATGATAGCAATTCAACCTAAAATATTATGTTCTCTTCCATTCATTTTCTTTGCACAGTGTAACTACTCCATCACCTCCCTCAAAACTCTTTGAAAATTTTCTCTTGTCTCATCCCAAGAGGCTCATTTCTTTCCAGCCTTCAACTCTTCTATTTTGCACCCCAGGAATTCCAAAGAACCAGGTTGACTAGGCAGGCTCTTCTTTGAAGGATAGAAGAGGTGAAGAAACTGAGTAGGCAAACACAGAGCCTATTTAGTTAGGAACAGTCACTTCAATAACTTGTTTCACCACACAGGATTCTAGACTTTAGACTTCAGCTATCTCCTCTGACTTGGAAATATTCAGCACTATTAAAGCTCTAAAATTCCCCCTACTCTGATGGCAAAACAACACCTCCAGTCCTACTGGAATAATGCGTTTTCTTAAAGAAAAGTACCAACTACGATGTGAGAGTAGGGCAACAATTTGAAAACACCTTAGAAACCCATATCAGAAACTCTCCTTGAGCAAGGACAGCTTAGGGCAAGTCAGCTAGCTTGGAGTAGAAAATACAGCAGTCTCCCCCTACCTGAGGTTTGGCTTTCCATGGTTTCAGTTATACAAAGTCAATTGAGATTTAAAAATCGGTGAGGAAAGTACAATAAGATATTTTGAGAGAAAGACCACATTCACATAACTTTTTATTACTTTTTATTATAACTTATTATTATTTATTATTTTTCCCATTTATTTTTGTTATCTCTGATTGCTCTACTTTATTGTTTGTTATTATTGTTAATCTCTTACTATGCCTAATTTAGAAAATAAACTTTATCATTGGTATGTCTGCGTAGAGAAAAACACAGTATCTGTAGGATTTGGTACTATCTGCAGTTTCAGGTATATACTGGGGGTCTTGGAACATTTTCCCCAGGGAAAAAGTGGGAGTATTTTATACTTTTATCAGTCATATTAGCACACTTTTCTGTATCATCACAAATGCCAGATGGGCCTACGAGTGACAAACGGAGACATCAAGAAAATGTTTCCTCTCACACTCAGGCTGAAGGAGATTTCTCTAATGACCAGAGCTTTGGCACCTATATCTTCAGTTGCCCATTTCCCCAATTTGAGCATTTAAGCAAATTCCTCTCCAGGAAGTGTTGACCTATCTGTTGCTTAGACTACAAAGCAGATGGAATGCAATTTATAGTTCAATCAGGAATCCAAATTAAAGTCATTGGCTTGTTCTTAATGGGATTAATGGGAGTTGAGGAATACATCCTGGCAGCTTGAGAAGCTGCCTGTCTTTGGCAGGAGGCCCATCCTATGTTAAGTACACATAGGTATGCCAAGTTACTAAGTCCCACCTTCTGGGATTTCGGATCTAGACCAAGAAGGCTATTGAGAGGATACCGCAGGACAGCAATGTGCTTGTTTACTAAAGCCAAAACTTGTGTGACTTAGTACTATTTTTCCATTTATTCTATTGAAGTGTAAATTATACACAGTAAAGTTCACATTTTTTTAGTGCACAGTTCCACTAGTCTTGACAAATATAGTCAAAGGACTACTACCATAGTCAAGATATAGAAGAAAATTCCCTCACATCCTTTTTCATCCCACCATCAACCCATGGCAAACACTGGTCTGTTTACTGTCCTTATATTAATAGTTTTGTCTTTGCAAGAAGGTCATATAGATGGAAGCACAAGTATGCAGTCTTTTAAACTCGACTTTTTCATTGAGTTTCAAATGCATTTGAAACTCATCCATGTTGTTTAGTGTTTCAAGACTTGGCTCTCTTTGATTGGATGAACCGGTTTGCTTACCCATTCCCTAGTTGATGAACATTTTAGGTTGTTTCTAGTTTTCGGTGATTATGAATAAAGCCACCATAACGATATACATACAGAGGTTTGTGTGAACGTAAAATTTCATTTCACTTGGTTAAACAGCTTAGAGTGAGTTTGTCAAACTGTATGAGACACTGCCAAAATTTTCACAAATCAGTTGTAATGCTTTGCACACAATCAGGAACGTATGAGAATTCCAGTTGTTCTATGTTCTTATCAACACTTCATATTTTTGTCATTGTCTTTATTTTGTTACCTATTCTAAAAGTGTGTAGTGATTTCCAACGTGGCTGTAATTTCCATTTTCCCAACAACTAATAGTGTTAAGTATCTCTTCATGTGTTTATTTGACATCCACATATTTTCTTTAGTGCTATATCTGTTCATATATTTTCTTCATTTTTAATAGTTTGTTTCTTTAAATTACTAAATTTTAAGAGTTCTCTAGGTCTTCTGACCACAAGTCCTTTCTCAAATAGGTGACTGAGGATATTTTATTTCAGTGCATGGCTTGTTCTTTCTTTCCCCTGGGCCCCATTACAAGCCTTTATTTTATCTTTTTTCCAACTTTTATTTTAAATTCAGGGGTTATGTGTGCAGGTTTGTTACCTGGGTATATGGTGTGATGCTGAAGTTTGTGGTATGAGTGATGCTGTCACCCAGGTACTGAGCACAGTACCCAGCAGTTAATTTTTCAACTCTTGATCCCCTTATTCCCAACTCTAGTATTCCCAAGTGTCTATTGTTGCCATCTTTATGTCCATGATTAGTCAGTGTTTAATTATCACTTACAAGTGAGAACATGTGGTATTTGCCTTTGTTGTTGTTGTTCCTGTGTTAATTCAGTTAGGATAATGGCTTCCAGCTGCATCCATGTTGCTGCAAAGGGTATGATTTCTTTTTTATGGTTGTGTAGTAATCCATGGTGTATATATACTAAATATTTTATATTCACTCCAACACTGATGGGCATCTAGGTTGATTCTGTGTCTTTGCTATTGTGAATAGTGTTGCAATGGACATGCAAGTGCACGTGTCTTTTTGGTAGAATCGTCTCTTTTCTTTTGAATATTTACTCAGGAATGGGATTGCTGACTAAAATGATGGTTCTGTTTTAAGTTCTTTGAGAAATCTCCACATTGCTTTCAACAGTGGCTGAACTAATTTACATTCCCATGAACAGTACACAAGCATTCTCTTTTCTCTGCAACCTTGCCAACATCTGTTGTTTTTTGTCTTCTGATACTAGCTATTCTGACTGGTGTGAGATGGTGTCATTGTGGTTTTGATTTGCATTTCTCTGATGATTGGAGATAATGAGCATTTTTTCATATGTCTTTTTGGCACTTGTCTTCTTTTTAGAAGTATCTGTTCATGTGTTTGCTCATTTCTAATGGGGTTGTTTTTTGCTTATTCAGTTGTTTAATTCCTTATTGATTCTGGAAATTAGATCTTTGTTGGATGCATAGTTGGCACACATTCACTCCCATTCGGTAGGCTGCCTGTTTATTCTGTTGATAGTTTATTTTGTTGTGCAGAAGCTCTTTAGTTAATTTAGGTCCCACTTGTCTATTTTTGTTTGTGTTGCAATTGCTTTTGAGAACTTAATCATACATTATTTTTCAAGGCTGATGTCCAGAATGGTATTTCCTAGGTTTTCTTCTATGATTCTTACAGTTTGAGGTCTTATCTTTGATTCTTCTTGAGTTAATTTTTGTATGGTGGAAGGTAAGGGTGCAGTTTCATTCTTCTGCAAATGGCTAGCCAGCTATCGCAGCATCATTTATTGAATAGGTATTCCTTTCCCCATTATTTATGTTTGTTGACTTTACCAAACATCAGATGTCTGTTAGGTGTGCAGGTTTATTTCTAGGTTCTCTATTTTGTTCCATTGGTCCATATGTCTCTTTTTGTACCAGAACCATGCTGTTTTGTTTACTGTAGCCCTGTAGTATAGTTTGAAGTTGAGTAATGTGATGCCTCCAACTTTGTCCCTTTTCCTTAGGATTACTTTGGCTATTCAGGCTCCTTTTACATTTCCTATGAATTTCAGAATAATTTTTTCCAATTCTGTGAAAAATGACATTGATAGTTTGATGGAAATAACATTGAATCTGTAAATTGCTTTAGATAGTATGGTCATTTTAGTGATATTGATTCTTTTAATCCATGAGCATAAATTTTTTCCCATTTATGTTTGTTATCTCTGATTTCTTTTAGTAGTATTTTGTAGGTTCTTCCCACAGAGATGTCTCTCCTCATTAGTTAGATATATTCCTAAGTTTTTTTTTCATGTGGCTATTATAAAATGGGATTGCATTCTCTATTTGGCCCTCAGCTGGAATGTGATTGGTGTATAGAAATCTTATTTACCTTCATACATTGTTTTTCTATCCTGAAACTTTACTGAAGTTTCTTAGTTCCAGCAGTGTTTTGGTGGAGTTGTTAGTGTTTTCTAGGTATAAAACTGTATCACTTGCAAAAACATACAGCTTTACTTCTTATTTTCCTATTTGGATGCCTTTCGTTTATTTCTCTTGCCTGATTGATCTGACTAGCACTTCCAGTATTATGTTGAATAGGAACGATGAAAGTAAATGAGATCGACTATGGGTTTGTCATAGATGGCCCTTATTATTGTAGGTATGTTTCTTCATTGCCTAGTTTCTTGGGGGATTTTATCATAAAGGAATGTTGGAGTGTATTGAAAGCTTTTTCTGCATTTAGTGAGATGATCATATGGTCTTTGTTTTTAATTTTGTTTGTGTAGTAAATCACACTTTTTGCCTTGCTTATGTTGAAACAAACTTGCATCTCAGGAATGAAGCCTACTTGGTCATGATGAATTAACTCCTTCATGTGCTGTTGAATCCAGTTTGCTAGAATTTTGTTGATGATTTTTGCAACTATCTTCTTCAGAGATATTGACCTGTAGTTTTCTTTTTTCAGAGTGTCTTTGCCAAGTTGTAGTATCAGGGTGATGCTGGCTTTGTAGAATGAGTTAGGGAGGAGTTCTTACTCCTCAATTTTTTGAATACTTTCAGTAGAATTGGTACGAGCTCTTCTTTGTATCTCTGGGAATTTGGTTGTAAATCCATCTGATCAAGGGCTCTTTTTGGTTGGTAGGTTTCTTATTACTGATTCAATTTCAGAGCCAGATATTGGTCTATTTGGTGCTTGAATTTCTTCCTGATTCAATCTTGGGAGATTGTATGTTTCCAGAAATTTATCCATTTCTTTTATACTTTCTAGTTGTGTGCATAGAAGACTTCATAAAATCTCTTTCACGTGTTTTGTGGGATCAGTTGTGATGTTGGTACGTTTATTGTTTCTAATTGTGCTTATTTGAATCTTCTTTCAATTTTTTCTTTGTTAATCTAGCTAGTGGTTTCTTCTTCTTCTCCTCCTCCTCCTCCTTCTTATTCTTCTTCTTCTTCCTCCTCCTCCTCCTCCTCTCCTTCTCCTCCTCCACCTCCTCCTCCTTCCTGGTTCCTTCTTTCTTTCTTACTTTCTTCTTCTTCTTCTCCTCCTCCTCCTCCTCCTCCTCCTTCTTCTTCCTCTTTTTCCTCCTCCTCCTCTTCTTCTTCTTCCTCTTCTTCTTTTTTTTTCTTAGAGACAGGGTCCCACTCTGTTGCCCAAACTGAGTGCAGTAGTGTGATCACAGTTTACTGCAGCCTCAAATTCCTGGGCATACAAAATACTCTCATCTCAGCATGCACAGTAGCTGGGATGATAGCTGTGTGCCACCATGCCTGGCTAATTTTTATGTTTTTTATAGAAATGGGATCTCACTATGTTGCCCAAGCTGATCGCAAACTTCTGGGGTCAAGTCATCCTCCCACCACAGCCTTTTCAAGTGCTAGAATTACAGGCATGAAGAAACTGCACCCAGCCTCTAGGAGTTTATCAATGTTGTTTATTCTTTCAAATAATAAACATTCTTTGTATGGATTTTTGGGTCTTAATTTCACTTACTTCTATGGTGATTTTAGTTATTTATTTTTTTCTGATCGCTTTGGTGTTAGTTTGTTCTTGTTTCTCTATTTCATATATTTGTGATATTACATAATTAGAGTTCTTTCTAACATTTTGAGGTAGGCATTTAGTGCTATAAACTTTTAGCACTGTTTTTGCTTTTCTAGAGATTTGGATATTTTGTGAATCTGTTTCTATTTATTTAGAAGAAATGTTTATTTCTGGCTTTATTTCACTGTTAACCAAAAGTCATTCAGGAGCAAGTTGTTTAATTTCCATGTAATTGTGTAGTTTTGAGAGATCTTTTCGGTATTGATTTCCATTTTTATTCCATTGTGGTCTGAGATACGGTTGGTATGATTTTGAGTTTTTTGAATTTATTGAAACTTGCTCTATGGCTGAGCATGTGGACAATCTTGGAGTAAGTTCTGTATACAGATGAGAATAATGTGTATTCTGGGTTTGACGGGTGCAGTATTTTCTTAACAATTTCTTTTTAGAAGAAGTTCTTCATTTTGATGAAGTACAATTGATCAAGTTTTTCCCTTTATAAATCTGGCTAAAAAAATCTCTACTTAATCCAAGGTGACAAATATTAATTCCTATAGTTTCTTTGTCATATTTTGTAGTTTCAGGTTTTACCTTTATGTTTATTACACCTTTTGAGTTAAATTTTTTAAAAGGTATGATGTGTAGATTGTGGTTTTTGCATATAGCTATTTTGATCTAGTTTTGATTCAATTTGTTCACAGCTTTACTTATTTAAAAATATTTATTATTACTTTAATATTTAACATTTGATTTTGTTGTAGTTTTTCTTCTAATATTTTCTTCATTTTTCTCTTTTGTTTACTATGATTATTATCATTATTATGTTGAAATTTCTAATTCTTGGTTATTTTGACCTATACAATGAGAAATTTTTAAGCTGGATGGTCCCTTTCTGTTAAATTGATTTTTAACATTCTTCATGTATGCTGTAAATTGAATTTTTGTTTCATTTTTCCTTCAATTACTTGTTTCCTCTGAGTTGTCATTCTGAAACATAAATAGGATTTCAGCATTTAAATGTGAAGACTTGAAGGCATACTTTTTGAATGAATATATGAGAATTACATTCATGAGAAACTATCATCTAGGTCAATAAAATTACTATGTCTCTTCTGCCCAAAAATTGTTAGAAGATTAAGACATTGAGCATAGTTCAAGGCCTATGGCAAAACAATTTAAAATTAGCTTTCAAATTTCCTCCTTTTTTATCAATTTGTAAAAATGAGCACTACCTCTTGAAAATGCAAGGTTGAATAATCAAACATGTTCTGCAAGAGAAGCAAAGAAGTCAAAGTATTAAGTATTTTGATATTAAAATCCAACATTTATTTCAGCAGAGAGAATAAGCTGGATTTTCCTAAAATGGGTCCTCATTGACATATTTACTGTTACATTAAGAAATATAAGTAGGTAAGCCTTCACTATTCCACTCAACCCTAACACTCCTGGGTTTGCTATGCGTATTTAGGACTTGAAAGAAAAAAAGTGATGAATCCTTAGATTCTAGTCTAACTCCCTGTGTTATGTATAAGCAATTTCCCTAATCAGTAATGCTATGGCATCTCCCTAAATGTCACCATTTATAGGGAGCTTATTATCTTCCATGGGCATAAATTCCATAATTTTTCTTTATACTGATTTTTTTTTTTTTCTTATTATTACTCCTACCTGCTAGCCATCTGGGACCCCTTGGATACAGTCCAACTCCATCCCACAGGAAAGTCTTTGGGATTGTTGTTAGTAGTACATATATCCACATAGGTCTATTTTCTGGTCTAACAAGACCCTGATGTTTGACTCTTAATCTTGAGAAATGGTTTCAAAACCCTTTACGACTAAGATAGATGTGAATTTGTCAGTGCTGTTGGAAAACAGATGTATTCATATATATAAACAATTCTAAAGTTTATGGTGCAACCAGGAAAGACAGAAATTATCTCCTCTTTTATCCTTTTGAACAAATAAAGAACTGTACTTGGAAAATAAAAAAGATATTAGAGTATATTAGTGCAATATGGAAAGTGCTATGCAGGTTGGCTATGATAATGTCTGCAGGAACATATAGTCAGAACTTCTATCTACTCAACATTCCTGTTTTATCCTCCTTTTTCTCTATGCTTTTTCTTTAAGAAACCCATTCTATTGGTAGAATTGGGGCTGCCCCTTCTACTTCACTCTGTGTGACTTAGGCATGTCAAACACTAGTATGCCAATCCCTGCTCACTGGGATTAGAGATTGCTGTGTACATCAAGGCAACCCAACCTTCTCCTGGACTTTGCTAGAGCCATCAAGGAAGGGTGCTCTTTTTGTCTCATAGCATTATGAGCTTGAAGCATAATGGAAACCTGAAGCTGTTGGAGGCTGTGATAGTTGTTTTTATGTGTCAACTGGGCTAAACCATGAAATCCAGATATTTGATCAAGATGATTCTAAATATTTCTGGGAAGGTATTTTTTAGATGAGGCTAATATTTAATTTTTTCACACGAAACAATCTTTCTGACAAATAAATCAATAGACAATCCTATTTATAATAGCATCAAAAAGAATCAAATACTTAGGAATAAATTTAAGGAGGTGAAACGTGTATACATTGAAAACTATAAAACATCAATCAAAGGAATTGAAGATGACACAAATACATAGAAAAATAGTCAATTTTCATGGATTGGAAGAATTATGTCCATACTATCCAAAGTGATATGCAAACTTAATGCAATCCCTATCGAAACTCAAATGGCACTGTTCAAAAAACATAAAAAATTCTAAGATTGTATAGAACCATAAAAGACCCTGAAAGTCATAGAATTTGAGAAAAAGAAAAGTTGGAGGCATCACACTTCCCGATTTCAAATTATATTACAAAGATATCATACATCTACAGTATAGTAGGAATCAAAACAGTACAGTACTGCTAATAAGAATGGTTATCTCCAGGGAGAAAGAGAAAATGGAGTGAAAGAAAAGATGGAAGCTAGACTCCTTAGCAAAAATCTTATTCGGTAGATTTGACTTTGGAATCATGTACAGTATTTACCTAATATAGACAAAATTAAATCTTAATGATAAAAGTCAAAATGACATGAATTAACTTTTAAAAAACCCAGTATGGTACTGACATAAAAATAGACATATAGACCAATGGAACAAAATAGAAAGACCCGAAATAAACTCATGCATATATGGTGAACTAATTTTCAAGAACTGCACTAAAAAGACACAATGAGGAAAAGACAGTCTCTTCAATAAGTAGTGAAGTGCTGCTAGATTTGATTTGCTAGTTATTTTGTTGAGGGTTTTTGCTTCTATGTTCAAGGGGGGTATTGGTTTGAAGTTTTCTTTTCTGGTTGACTCTCTACCAGATTTTGGCAACAAGGCAATGTAGGCTTCATAGAATGAGTGAGGGAGGAACCCTTCCTTGATTTTCTGGAATACTTTCAGTAGGATTGGTATCAGTTTTTCTTTGTATGTCAGGTAGAATTCAGCTATGAATCCCTCTCGTCCAGGGCCTTGTTTTGGTTGGAAGGTTCTTTTCTAAATTCTATTTATTTATTTATTTATTTATTTTAACTTTATGTTCTGAGATACATGTGCAGAACGTGCAGCTTTGTTACATAGGTATACATGTGCTATGGTGGTTTACAGCACAGTCACCTAGGTTTTAAGTCCCACATCCATTAGCTCTTTGTCCTGATGCTCTCTATTCCGTTGCTCCCTGCCCCAACAGGCACTGGTATGTGTTGTTCCCCTCCCTGTGTCCATGTGTTCTCAATGTTCAACTCCCACTTACGAGTGAAAACATGCGGTGTTTGGTTTTCTGTTCCTGTGTTACTTTGCTGAGAAATGGTTGATGATGGTTGATGATGGCTGCCAGTTTCATACATGTCCCTGCAACAGACCTAATCTCATTCCTTTTTGTGACTGCATAGTATTCCATGGTATAAATGTACCACATTTTCTTTATCCAATCTATCATTGGTGAGCATTTGGGTTGGTTACATATCTTTGCTATTGTGAATAGTGCTGCAATAAAGATATATTCATGTATCTTTATAATGGAATAATTTATATTCCTTTGAGTATATACCCAGTAATGGAATTGCTGGGTCAGATGGTATTTCTGATTCTAGATCCTTGAGGAATCACCATACTGTCTTCCACAATGGTTGCTAGGTTATTTATTGCTAATTCAATTTTAGAAGTTGATATTCATCTATTCTGGGTTTCAATCTCTTCCTGATTTAATCTCAGGAGATTGTGAGCTTCCAGGAATTTACCCATTTCCTCTAGATTTTCTAATTTGTGTGCATAAAGTCGTTCATAGTAGCCTGTAAGGATCTTTTGCATTTCTGTGCAATCAGTTATAATATTATCTTGGTCTTTTCTGAGTGTGCTTATTTAGATCTTCTCTTTATTTTTCTTTATTAATTTAACTAGGAGTGTATCAGTCAAATTTATTTTTTCAAAAATACAACTTTTTGTTTCATCTACCTTTTGTATGGATTTTTTCATCTCAATTTCATTATGTTATTCTCTAATTTTAGTTGTTTCTTTCCTTCTGCTAACTTTAGGGTTAGTCTGTTCTTTTTTTCAATTTCCTTTAGGTACAGAGTTAGATTGTGAATTTGAGATCTTCTAACTTCCCGATGAAAATGTTTAGGGCTAGAAACTTGGCTCTTAATACTGTTTTGGCTGAATCTCAGATTTTAGGAAGTTGTGTCCCTATTTTCGTTAATTTCACAGAACTCTTTATATCTGCTTTAACTTCATTGTACACCCAGGAGTTATTCAGGAGTAAGTTGTTTAATTTCCTTGTATTTGTGTAGTTTTGAGAGCTTTCTTGGGATCAATTTCTATTTTTATTGTTCTGTGGTATGAGAGTGTACTTGGTGCAATTTCTTATTTTTAAAATTTTTTGAGTCTTGCTTTATGATTGAGCATATGGTTGATCTTAGAATATATTCTATGCACAGATGAGAATAATGTACATTTTGTGGTTGTTGGGTGGAGTGTTCTGTAGATGTCTATTAGGTCCACTTAAACTCAAGTGTTGAGTTTAAGTCCAGAGTTTCTTTGTTAGATTTTTGCCTGTATAATTTTTCTAAAACTGTCAGTGGAGTGTTTGTCCTCCCCTATTATTGTGTGCTTGTCTAAGTCTTTCTGTAGGCCAAGAAGGAGCTATTTTATGAATCTGGGTACTTGAATGTGGGGTGTGTATATACTTAGGATAGTTAAGGCTGCTTGTTGGATTGTACCCCTTGTCATTATATAGTGCCTTTCATTGTTCTACTTAATTTTTATTGGTTTAAAATCTGTTTTGGCCAGGTGTGGTGCCTATAATCCAAGTACATTGGGAGGCCAAGATAGGAGTATTGCTTGAGGCCAGGAGCTTGAAACCAGGTTGCGCAACAAAGTGAGACCCTGTCTCTACCAAAAACCAAACAACAACAAAAACAAAGAAAGAATTACCCAGGCATGGTAGCACGTGCTTGTGTGCTCAAGTACATAGGAGGCTGAAGCAGGAGAATCACTTAAGCCCAGGAGGTTCCAGCTGCAATGAGTCATGTGTGTGCCACATGACACTGCACTCAAGTCTGGGTGGCAGAGTAAGATCCTATCTAAAAAAATTAAATAAATGAATAAAGTCTGTTTTATCTGATGTAACAATAGCAACTCCTAATCCACTAGGCATTATTCCTGGAATGCAAGGTGGTTTCAGCATGGGCAAAACAATGAATGTGATTCATCTCATTACATGGAATCAAAAACAGAAACCACATGATCATCTCAATAGATGTGGAAAATGCTTTCAATAAATTCCAACATCTCTTCATAACAAAAACCCTCCACAGGCTAGGCCTTGAAGGGACATATGTCAAAATAATAAGAGCCATCTGAGACAAACTCATAGCCAACATCACACTGAATGGGCAAAAGCTCAAATCATTTGCCTTGAGAACTGGAGCAAGACAAGGATGCCCATTTTCACCACTCCTATTCAACATAGTACTGAAAATCCTAGCCAGAGCAATCAGACAAGAAAAAGAAATAAAAGGCATCCAAATAAGAGAATGAGAAGTCATACTTTCTCTTCACTGATGATATGATTCTAGACCTAGAAAATCCTAAAGATTCTGTCAAAAGTCTCCTAGACCTGGTAGAGTTTCAGGATACAAAATCAGTGTACAAAATCAGTAGCATTTTTATACACCAATAATGTCCAGGGTGAGAGTAAAATCAGTAATACAATCCTACTTCAATAGTCACAAGAAATGAAATACGTAGAAACACAGCTAACCAAGGAGGTAAAAGATCTCTGCAAAACAAACTATGAAACAATGCTGAAAGAAATGAGATGACACAAATAAATGGAAAAACATTCCATGCTCATCAATTGGAAAAATCAATATTGCTAAAATGGTCATACTGCCCAAAGCAACTTATAGATTCAATGCTATTTTTACCAAACTACCAATGTCATTTTAGAATAGATACAAACTGTTTTGGAATTCACATGGAACCAAAAAACTGTGTGAATAGTCAATCCTGAGCAAAAAGAACAAAGCCAGAAGCATCATATTACCCAACTACAAACTACACTATAAAGCCACAGTAACCCAAAGAGTATGGTACAGGCACAAAAAACAGACACAATGGAACAGAATAGAAAACTCAGAAAATTGCATACCTATAGTCATCTGATTTTTGATAAGGCCTATAAAAACAAGCAATGGGGAAAGACTCTATTCAATAAATGGTGCTGAGATAAGTGACTGGCCATCTGAAGAAGATTGAATTTGGACTCCTACTTTTCACCATATACAAAAGTTAACTCAAAATGAATTTAAGCTTTAAATGTAATACCTCAAACTATAAAAATCCTGAAAGACAAACTGTGAAACACCATTCTGGACATTGGCCTAGGCAAAGAAATTTCAGCTGAGTTTCCCACAACAACTGCAAGAAAACCAAAAATAGACAAGTAGCACCTAATTAAACTAAAGAAGTTCTGCACAATAAAAGAAACTATCAATAGAGTAAACACACAACTTACATAATACAAGAAGATATCTGTAAACTATGCATCTGACAAAGTTCTAATATTCAGAAACTATAGGAAACTTAAATCAACAGAAAAAAATAACTCTATTAAAAATGAGCAAAAGACATGAACAGATACTTCTGAAGAAAAGATGCACAAGTGGCCAACAAATATTTTAAAATGCTGCACATCAACTAATCTTCAGAGAAATGTTAATTAAAACCACAACAAGATACCATCTCACACCAATCAGAATGGCTATTGTTGAAAAGTAAAAAAAAAATGTAAAAAAAAAAATAACAAAGGCTGGTGAGAATGTGGAGGAAAGGGAATTGCTGATACACTGCTGGTGGGAATATAAGTTAGTTTAGCCACTGTGGAAGGCAGTCTGGAGATTTCTCAAAAAACTTAGAACTACCATTAGACCTAGCAATTCCATTAATGGGTATATATCCAAAAAAAAATACAAGTTATTCTACCATGAAGACACATGCACACATATGTTCATCACATTACTATTCACAATAGCAAAGACATGGAATCAGCCTAGATGCCCATCAATGGTGGAGTAAATAGAGAAAATATAGTACATATATCCCATGGAATAGTATGGAGTCATAAAAGAGAATGAAATCATGTCCTTTGTAATAACATGGATGGACCCATAATTCTAAGTGAATGAATGCAGACACAGAAAACCAAATATCACATGTTCTCACTGTGAGTGGGAGCTAAACATTGAGCACAGATGGACGTAAATATAGGAACAGTAGACAATGTGGACTACTACAGAGTGGATGGGGGTGTAGGTTCAAAAACTATTTATTAGGTACTATGCTCACTACCTAGGTGACAAGATCTGTACTCCAAACCTCAGCATCACAAAATATTCCCATTTAATAAACCTGCACATGTACCCCTGTATCTAAAATAAAATTTGAAATAAATAAAATAATGTGGAGCATACGAAATATCTACACTCAAAAAATGAAATGGAACTCTTACCTTACACCACACATAAAAGTCAACACGAAATGGCTAAAAGATCTAAATATATGACCTGAGAATGCAAAACTCTTAGAAGAAAACACATGAGAAAACCTCCTTGATATTGACTTTGGCAATAATTTTTTAAAATATTCCATCAACAGTTCAGGCAACAAAAGCAAAAATAAACTAGTGAGACTACATCAACCTAAAAGCTTTTGCACAACAAAGGAAACAATCAACAAAATGTAAAGGGAGCCTATGAATTGGGAGAAAATATTTGCAAACCTTATATCTGTTAGGAGGTTAATATGCAAAATACATAAAGAACTCAGACAACTCCATAGCAAGAAAACAAATAACCCAATTAAAACATGAACAAATGACCCGAACAGAATTTTCTCAAAAGAAGACATACGAAAGGCCAACAGGTACATTTAAAAAAATTATCTGCTTAGTATCACTAACCATCAGAGAAATACGAATAGTATGTTAATTTATTGTTACACTGCTATAAAGAAATATTTGATTCTGGGTAATTTATAAAGAAAAGAGGTTTAATCAGTTCACAATTCTGTGGGATGCACAAGCT
Organism: Piliocolobus tephrosceles; assembly: GCF_002776525.5. Lineage (NCBI taxonomy): Eukaryota > Metazoa > Chordata > Mammalia > Primates > Cercopithecidae > Piliocolobus > Piliocolobus tephrosceles. The sequence continues at coordinate 49,726,953 of NC_045450.1, forward strand.
TCTGCCCCTGGTGAGGCCTCTGGAAACTTACAATCAAAGTGGAAGACAAAGGGGAAGACATAGTGGAAGACATCTTTCCATGATGGAGCAGGAGACACAGAGCAAAGGGAGAAGTGCTACACAGTTTTAAACAACCAGATCTCATTCAAACTCACTCACTATCATAAGAACAGCAAAGGGGAAGTCCACACCATGATCCAGTCACCTATAGTCAGGCCCCTCCTCTGACACTGAGGATTCGAATTTGACATGAGCTTTGAGCGGGGACACAGAGCCAAACTAGATTATTCCACCCCTGGCGGCTCCCAAATCTCATGTCCTTCTCACATTTCAAAACACAATGATACCTTCACAACAGTCCCTCAAAGAATTTACTCATTCCAGAATTAACCCAAAAGTCAGGCCAGGCGCGGTAGCTCAAGCCTGTAATCCCAGCACTTTGGGAGGCCGAGAAGGGCGGATCACGAGGTCAGGAGATCGAGACCATCCTGGCTAACACAGTGAAACCCCTTCTCTACTAAAAAAAATACAAAAAATTAGCCAGGCGTGGTGGCGGGCGCCTGCAGTCCCAGCTACTCAGGAGGCTGAGGCAGGAGAATGGCGTAAACCTGGGAGGCGGAGCTTGCAGTGAGCCGAGATCGCGCCACTGCACTCCAGCCTGGGTGACAGAGCGAGACTTCGTCTCAAAAAAAAAAAAAAAAAAAACCTCAAAAGTCCAACCCAAAGTCTGATATGAGAAAAGGCAAGTCTCTTTCACCTATGCACATGTAAAATAAAAAATAAGTTAGTTACTGCCAAGATACAAATGGGGATACAGGCATTGGGTAAATGCCCCCATTCTGAAAGGGAGAAATTGGTCAAAACAAAGGGCTGCAGGCCCCATACAAGTCTGAAGCCTGGCAGAGGAGTCATTAAATCTTGAGCTTAAGATAATTTCATTTGACTCCATGTCTCACATCCAGGCCACACAGAGGAAAGGGGTGGGTTCCCAAGGCCTTGGGCAAACAGTATATTTTTAAAATTTAAGCATCACAAATCATTAGGGAAATACAAATTAAAACCACAATGAGAAATCACATCATACCGTTTGGACGAACCGAGGCAGGATGGCGCACTTCCGGGTTCTTCTTCACCAACTCTTCCCCGGCGCACGAAAATGCAGCCCGCGACCCGGGAAGGTGCAGACCAACTGGGCATGCGCCAGGTGACGTCAATCCGAAGAGACCTAGATTTACCTGGTCGCACCTGCGGAACGCCCCGGACACGCCCGTGCCCCGCCTATTGCCCTCCCACCCCTAGAAAAGTCGCTCGCAGCCAGTGAGCCAGGCGGCCTTCTCATAGCCCCACCCCTGTCGGGATGTCTGGACTGTGGGAACTATGTCTGAGAGCCCCACAGGGGACTCTGCTGGCCTCCTTCGCCGGAGGCTGACAGACTTCTCCCCCACACCTTAGGTTACCAAAATAAACTTGCAGTTTTGCTCCTACACTTGCCTACCCGCTGGTTCTTTTGCGCCCGCTCTGGTGGTCTTAGATAAACAAATCACATACCTTTTAGATTGGTTATTATAAAAAAGATAAAAGGAAAGGGTGTGGAGAAAAGGAAGCTCTTATACACTGTTGGTGGGAATGTAAATTGATACAGCCATTATGAAAAACATTATGGAGGACCTTCAAATAATTAAAGATAGAACTACCATATGACCCATTGGTCCCTCTGTTAGGCATATACCTAAAGGAATTAAAACCAGCACCTCATAGAGGTGGCCATACCCCCATCTTCATTGCAGTTATTTGCTATAGCCAAAGTACGGAAACAACTGAAGTGTCCACAGAAAAATGGATAAAGAAATTATAAAGACATTGTGGTGTACACACAGACACACACAAAGAAATTTTATTCAGCCTTAAAGGGGATATTGCCATTTGTGGAAAAATGAATGAAATGGGAGGATATTATACTAAGCAAAGTAAGCCAAACACAAAGAAAAATACTGCAAGATCTTACTTATATGTGGAATTAAAAAAAATAGGGAGAATAAATGAAAACAGAGAGCAGAATGATGGTTACCAGGTATATTAGTCTGTTTTCATGCTGCTGATAAAGAGGTACCCCAGACTGAGCAATTTACAAAACAAAGAGGTTTAATTGGACTTACAGTTCCCCTGTGAGGCTGGGGAAGCCTCACAATTATGGTGGAAGGCAATAAGGAGCAAGTCCTGTCTTATGTGGATGGCAGCAGGCAAAGAGAGAATGGGGAAGACACAAAAGCAGAAACCCCTGATAAAACCATCAGATCTTGTGAGGCTTATTCACTACCATGAGAACAGTATGAAGGAAACTGCCCCCATGATTCAGTTATCTGCCACTGGGTCCCTCCCACAACACGTGGGAATTATGGGAGTACAATTCAAGATGGGATTTTGGATGGGAACACAGAGCCAAACCGTATCATCATGCGTGGAAATGGGAAGAAATAGGGAGAAGTAGGTCGAACGATACACATTTGCAGTAAGGTAGGATGAGTAAGTTTAGCAATATAATGTAGAGCCTGAGAACTATAGTTCATAATATTATATTGTACAGTGAAATTTTGCTGAAAGAATATCTTTGAGGTCTCTTAGCACATACACACACACACACACACACGGTAACTATGGAAGATGATGAATTTATAGTAATCGTTTCACTGTGTATATGTATATATCAAAATCTCATACTGTAAACCGCAAATATGTTCAATAAACATAAATTTTAAAACAAGTAAAAGCATCTAAATTAGTAGGCTTTGAGCAAAACAGATTACTCCATGTCGTAGGTAGGCTTCGTCCAATCAGTCTAAGTCTTTAATAGAAAAAGTCTAAGCTTGCTGGTAGAAGTAAGAATTCCTACCGCAGACTGCCTTTGGACTGGCCCTGCCATTTTTCCCTTCCAGCTGCCACAATCTGGTGAGTTCTGACTAATGGAGGCCAATTTTCCTCCACGGGGAGGAAGAATAAACACACATACAGACACGGGAATGTGCACATGTATACATGTGAAAGCAGTTTATAAACTTAAACTGTAATCAAGATACATACATAATGCTCTAGAATTTCACCCACTTCCATTTAAACAAGTCACAAACATTTTCTATGTCATGTTAGTAAATCATTTTGGAATCATCATTTTGTCTTCCATTTTTTTAATTTTTAGAAATCATTGCTTTATTTTTAATTATGATGGGTACCTAAGACCAGTATATATTTATAGGGTACATGGGACGTTTTGATGTAGGCAAACAATGGGTAATGATCAAATCAGGGTAAATGGAGTATTGATCACTTCATTTATCATTTATTTGTTTTAGGAACATTCCAATTTCACTCTACTAGGTAATTATAAAATATGCCGTAGATTATTGTTAACTATAGTCACCCTTCTGTGCTACCAAATTCTAGTTCTTATTCACCCTAACTTTGTTTCTGCACCTATTGACCCTCCTGACTTTATTCTTTCCCAAACTCTAGTAACTATCCTACTCTATTTCCATGTGATCAATTTTTAAAATTTTCACCGCCCACATTTAAGTGAAAGCATGTGATATTTGTTTTGGTTTTTTGTTTTTTCTTTGAGATGGAGTTTCGCTTTTGTCACCCAGGCTGGAGTGCAATGGCATGATCTTGGCTCACTGCAACTTCCACCTCCCAGGTCCAAGTGATTCTCCTGCCTCAGCCTCCTCAGTAGTTGGAATTACAAACACCCACCATCACGCCCAGCTAATTTTTTGTATTTTTAGTAGAGATGGGGGTTTCAACATGTTGGCCAGGCTGGTCTCAAACTCCTGACCTCAAGTCATCTGCACACCTCGGCCTCCCAAAGTGCTTGGATTCCAGGCATGAGCCACCGTGCCTGGCCGATATTTGTTTTTCTGTGCCTGGTTTGTTTCAGTTAACATAATGTCCTCCAGTTCCATCTATGCTGTTGCCAATGAATCATCACTTTTAATAGCTATATATTAATTTATGAGAATTTATGAGTAAAATTTGCCACATTTACTTAACTCATATCATGTTACCGGACACTTAATTTGCTTCTGATACCACTGACCATTCTTGTGAATACACATATGCAAGTACTTTTTCCACATTAGGATTATATCCAAATATTTGGATATTTTCCACGTTTGAATGATGTCCAAATATAGGTAGATAAATTCTCAGAGGTAGAATGACTGCTCTTGAGGCCACTGGGCTTAGGATTCACATTGCCAAATTGATTTTCCAAAGAAGAATACCAATTTACACTTCGGCCATCAAAACATTAACGTTTGTTTCTCTGAGTTCTTACCAGTACTAGTATCATAATTTTAACTGTTTTGTTTGTTTTTATCTTGGTTTCTTTGAAATGTAGCAGTTGAAACACTACCTTCGTCTAGTATACATTTATTTCATTACTCATGGTTGGTAGAGATATAATTTTTCTGAGTTGTTGCTAGTCTGTTGCACTTACTCTTTTGTAGTTTGTTCATAATATTTACTCATTTGTCTGTTAGTGCCTTATTGATTTATATGAGCCATCTGGACGTTAAAGATATCATCCCCTTTCTCACTATATTTCACTCAAATATTTTCCCTTCTCTTTATTTTGCCTTTCCAGTTCAGTTTCCTTTGCTCTTGGTATTCCCATTGCTTGAAATGTTCTTGTACCAGATGTCTGTGTGATTAGCTGCTTAACCTCTTCGGGACCTTATTCAAATATCACCTCCTCATGGAGGTCCCCCTTGGCCAGACTGTACAAAACACAAGCAACTTCTCCCCAAACCAACGATCTCTTTCAACTCTTTTTCTCTCCTTAATATTCATCACTATGTAACTACATATACCTTTAATTATAACTGTAGCTATATATGTGTGTGTTTGTATGTACATAGACGTTTTTAGCCGATTTGTTGTAAAAGGGGGCCAATTTTCTGCCCCTTTTTGTGACACCCCCACCAGAGTGAAGTAGCAGAATATTATCATTCAATACTAATTGGAGCTGATTCTCTTTATATTTTCAGTTCCACTCTCTTCCGTTTTAAAATGGATGCCAGAGTGTTTTGTATTTCTTGCCTCAAGGATATCTGCCCTGCAGAAAGCAGACATAGCCTGAAGTCAAATAGCTTTTCAACGCCTTTTATAAAAGATTAAACCCAATGAGAAGATAATAGCAGAGAGGGGGAAACGTTTAATGCTCGACCTCCTCTCTCAACTGAGACAAAGAGATGGGAAGTCCATCTGACTGAGCCGACCCGTTGTCCATTGTCGGCTCATTGGCAGAACCCCAAGGAATCAGGCATCTGTCAGAGGAGATGGAATGAGGTGCTGTGTAGCCAAGGCAGGACTCTGACCACTGACAGCCAACCCCTGAGAGGGACTACTTCATCTAAGTGTGTCAGGCTTGACTGGGGACATGAAGGAAATATTTGAATGGATAATAAACTAAGGCTCTTGTTGATCATCTCCAAATAAAAAAAAATTTTACCAGTTAACTGTAATAGGCTTATTATTGTTATTTTAAACTGAATTAATAAATACATATTTAATTTTTTCAACGGTAAACGATAAAGGCAAATACCAATAAATAGATATAACAAACAGATACAAGATCTCATTGGGGTTCTCATTATTTTTAAGAGTATGTAAAGGGATTCTAAGACCAAAAAAATGAGAATCATTGTTTTTCATGCTCTGATTAAAAGCTTGAAATGTTTAGGTTGGTAAGAAACACAGTAATTGGCCAGGCATGGTGGCTCATGCCTGTAATCCCAGCACTTTGGGAGGCTAAGGTGGGCAGATCACTTTAGCCTAGGAGCACTAGACTAGCCTAGGCAAAATAATGAGACCTCAGCTCTACAAAATATACAAAAATTAGCTGGTGTGGTGGTGCATGCCTATAGTCCTAGCTACTTAGGAGACTGAGGTGGCCTGGGCCTGGGAGGTGAAGGTTACAGTGAACCGCAGTTGCACCACTGCACTCCAGCCTGGGCAATGAAGTGAGACCCTGTCTTAAAAAAAAAAAAAAAAGAAAAAAGAAAGAAAAGAAAACAAACAAAAAATTTTTTTTAAAAACACAGCAATTATGCTATCTACAAATAACCGGTTTTCAAGAAAAAGATATACATAATTTAAAAGTTAAAGAATGGGACATCATGCAAAATAGCATCTCATGTAAATACTAAGCAAAAATTGGCTAAATGAATACTAGAAAAATTACACTTCAGATCAAAGAATATTACCAGAGATAAGATATTATGAATGCCCTAAGTATATTCAGCTTGTAAAAGAGTGATAAATAGGACTGGAAGAAGAAATGGAGGAATCCGTGATTATAGTTAAAAATTTCAACAGTTCTCTCTCAGTCATTCATAAATCATTAAAGAGAAAATTAAAAAGAATATAGCAGACTTGAACATTATCTACCAATTTTAACCAATTAACATTTGTAGAAAGTCCATCCAATAAACATACTTTCAAGCACTCATGGAATACTTACCAAGATAGCCCAAACTTCGGTCCCGTAATACAAGTCACAAAAAAATCACAAACATCAAAATCACACACAGTATTTTCTCTGATCATAATAGAATTAAACTAAAAATAAAAAACACAAAGGCTTATAGAAAACTTTCAAATATTTGACGTGAGTCAATGAAGAAATCCCAAGGGAAATTATAAAATATTTTAAACTAAATGAAAATGACAAAGCAGCATATCAAAGTTGTAGATGCAGGTAAAACAGACTTTGGAAGGAAATTTTTAACATTAAATGTTTGTACTAGTAAGACAAACAGGTTTAAAATTAATAGTCTAAGCTACTGCTTTAAGAAACTAGACAACAAACACCAAATTAAGGACAAAGTGGGAAGGAAGAAATCGTAAAGATAAAGAGAGAAATCAAGAAGATAAGAAATGGACAAGCAATAAAGTCAATGAAATCAAGGGCTGCTCTTTGAAAAATACAATAAAACAAGATACATTTCTAGGCAAATGGACAAAGAAAAACAAATAAAAACTCAAAATACTAGCAAAATACAAGACACAAGTCCTTTGGATGTCCTCTAAACACTAAATGGAAAATAAGGGGATATTGTGAACAGCTTCATGCCTTTAATTCAATAACGTGGATAACACAGACAAATTCCTTGAAAGACACACAGTATCAAAACTTACTCAAGAAGAAACAGGTAACCTGAATAGCTTCATATCTAGTAAATAAATTGAATCTGTAGTAAAAAGCCTTCCCACAAAGCAAACTCCAGAACCAGATGGCTTCCTTGGTGAATACTCACAGACAATTTAAGTGGAAAGAATACAAATTCTACATGAGCTCTATCAGAAAATAGAACAGGAGGGGCCACTTGTCAAGTAATCTTAAGAAAACAGAATCACCCTGAATCACACAAGACCTTACAATAAACGAAAAGGACAGTCCAATATATTTCATTAATATAAATGTAAATATCTTCAATGCAATTTTAGCTAATCACGTACAGAAACACATTGTTAAAAAGACTAAATATATATATATACACACATATATATTTTATATGTATATTCAAAATTTTTATATGTACACTTCAAAATTTTATATAAAGCTATAGTAATTAAGGAAACATTGTATTGGTGTCAGGATAGGCATATAAATCAAGGAGACAGAAAAGCAAATCAACAAATAAACTCATGCTTACATGGTTGATTGTTGTTGTTGTTGTTGTTTTAGCAAAGATACCATGGTAATTTACTAAGAAAAGGATGTTGTTTTTAATGCAATCCTTATTAAGGATGACTTTTATGAGGATACATACGAAGAATAGTGTTTTCAATAAAGAGCTGTAACAGTTGAACATCTGTATGAACATATTCTGACCCTTATCTCACACTACCTACAGAAATAATTTGAAATTTTTTACATAAAACCAGTGGAAAAAATCAAAAAAGAAAACTATCACACAGGATTCAATGGCATAAATTTTTGGTGTGTATTATTAAACTCATATAAATTTAATATTAAATATCAAACAGGAAAAAAATTTCAGCAAATAAACATCATGGTTCAGAATCTTAACAAAAAAAGAACTCTTGTAAATGCAAAAAAAAAAAAAAAAAAAAAAAACTGACATGCCTCAAAAAAGGATAAAGAACATTACAAGGTAGAAATCTAATCAATGAAAGAAATATGACTTTAAAAATTTGGAGTGCCAAAACTATGATAGTGCCTTGACATATGTAGTCTTGTGTATTGCTGGTGAAAGTAAAAATGGGAACAATTGTTCTAGAAAAAATTGAAAGTACGTATTCAAAATCCAAAATTTAGCTTTTATATGCTTTGATTCTCAGTTTTGCTTTTCAGAATCTCACTTTTTGGAGTCTAGCCAAAGGAAATAATCAGAGCTATACACATTGCTTTGTGCACAGGTATGTATGTTAATTTTAAAATTATTTATAACCTTATGAGGAAATAATCTATTTGCCATTATAATTATAACTGCTTGCTTCTATGTCCTTTGTAATTACAGGTTTGAGTTATATACCTGTGTCAGTACTTAATTATCACCTGAACATCCACACTAGAACTTAATTCATATGAAGACAGGGACTTAGTCCATTTTGCTACTGGTATTTTCCTTGGTCCCTGATGAGTGTCTAGCTTATAATAAGATATTTCTTTAATATTTGGTAATTTAGCGATCAAATAAGTAGTGATTCATCCATATACCATATGGAATCGCAATTCAAGTAAGGGTTAAAAAATCTGTTTTCGTATTGAACATGCTGCTGTGTTAAGTGAAACATATAGAACATTAAATTGTACAAACAATATGAATCTAGTGTGCATTTTTTAATTGTCGACACTGATATATCTTGGGGAAAGGGTTAAGGTTATTTTTAAAAATTGATCTTAAAATTTAAACCTTCAAAAAGGGTAGAGGTTTGATATGTGGAATATTTATCTCAGATTATTGAGATGGATAATGAGAATTAAGATTTTCTTTTTCTTTCCCTTTTCCTTCCTTCCTAGAGGAGGTTAATCACCTTTCTGCACTTGTGGGGAAAGTCTCTATGGGCCATTGAAAACCTATTACACTGTTAACACTGTTAATACACTGTGGGATAAAATCATTTGTAGGATGACCATATACATTTTTATCCATATGAGTCAAATTAGAGGATAAAAAAGTGGGCACTATTAAAATTTACTCTAGAACTACAAACAAAAACTGGGGCTGCTTTGGGGAAAGCTACGACATGCAGTCACCAAGGTTATTGACCATACCCATGAAAAGTGCCCTGCACCTACTTATTTCTAAAAAATAAATAAACAAAAAAATATGGCATGGTTATGGGATATTTGGCTCCTCAGGACTTCAATCATCTTGCCAGAAAAAAAAAAGAAATAATTTCCCCATAGTCAGTTGCATGTTGAATATATTCTTTAAGTTTATCCATAATAGCAAACTATTAAAAGGGAAATCACAATTAATAATAAATGGAGCCAATTTTTGAATGGAGTAGAAAATTAATAAATTGTCCACTTCATCTTTTCAGGTGAGAATCATGTGACTGTTACAAGGATTACAGAAAAGACTAAATGTTTAAGAGCAGCAGAATGACTAGGACTATTTCAGTTCCCTTTCTACCAACCAATCTGGGTTGAATACTCCATTATAGTTAAAACAAAAATATATTAACTAAAACTTCACCTCATGGCAAAGCTCTCCACATCCTTGTGGATTATTAGAGTGGGAGTTTGAGCTTTCTTTCATCTAAACATCCGAGCCCTAAAAATAACGTCTGGAACAGTTCTTCATGCAACTCACCTAAGGTCTGTATTCCATTAATCTATAGCCTCTCCTTGAGCACAGAGGATACCTTGTATTTTACAGTCCTCTAGCTGTTTGCAGGCTGGAAAAGCAAGAGGGAAAACTATTACATGGTTAGCAGCTGCTGATCAACCACACATTTGAATCTGAAATGTTTGTGTTCTGGGAGAGAATGTAATAATACTATAGCCTCTGTGATCTTCATTTGGTTCACAGTATCATTCCTATTAACGAATAGGACTGAAAGAAAAAACTAGATGAAAATTCTCACTCAATTAAATCCATAAATTAAAAGTCTGATGTTGATAACATGCATTGCTATTCACTCATTCGATCAAAAATTTTTTAGTGGACCCTAATATCCTGCAGGTACTGTTCTAGTTTCTGGGTGTATAGAAGTCAGCAACAGAAAGCCTCACTGTCCTCAAGAATGTTTTTTTTATAATATGCATGAGGGCATGCATACAATAAACAAATATGCAGATCTCAATAATAATAATATCAGGTGGAGGCAAGTGTATTGAAATAAAATAAAGGAGACAAGGGGTTAGAAAGGAACTCAGGAAGAAAGGGTGTTATTGAAGGTGGTCAACACAGGCCTTTCTGGGGAGGTGACATTTAACTAGAGCAATGGTACATATGAGGGAAAAGGTATGCCTGTATCTGGGCAGAATAAAGCACCTGTTAAATAGTTCTAGCGTTCCATGGACCCACAGAGGAACAACAGGCACTGGAACCTGTCCGAGCATCAGAGCATGGCGGGTGGGAGGAGGGAGAGGATCAGGAAAAATAACTAGTAGAGACTAGGCTGAATACCTGGGTGACAAAATAATCCGTACAACAAATCCCTGTGATACAAGTTTACCTATATAACAAACCTGCACATGTGACCCGGAACTTAAAAAATAAAAGTTAAAAAATAAGAAAATAACAAAAATTTTAAATTTTTTTTAAATTCTAATGTTCTATACCACTGTACAGAGACCATAGTTAATAATATTTTATATCGTTTCCAGTGGCTAGAGAGAGAATATTGAACACTCCGAACACAAAGAATTGCAAAATGTTTCACATGATGAATACGTTAATTACCCTGATCTGATCACTATGTATTACATATATGTAAATATCACTATGTACAACCCACTAACATGTACAATTATGATTTCTCAATTCAAAAAAATATAATAAAATGACGAGCTGACTCAATTGCTGGTAACTCTCTTTACAGTTCAGGCTTTGAAACTGACAGGTCACCAGCAGGAGATCCATCTTTTCTTTCCAGATTCTTTTCTTGGTCCTCTGCCCCTGGAAGCAGGTTAGTTTACCTTCTAGAACTTCAGTACTCTCATTCACAAATTGGCTGGGTAGACAATATCAGTTTTGGCTGAGTTCTCAGGGCACTTCTGAATTCAACATCACCCTTTTTTCCCACACCAATATATTCAAGTAACAGATATACTTTTATTTCTTATGTGTGTATCTGCAAATAACTCATTTTTATCTAAACAAATGTATTTAAGAGGAAACACTGTATCATTGTTATGCAAACTTTCTCATGGCATGGAAGATAACTGTACAAATAAGTACATGGAAAGAAAACAACTTTATTAAATTCTTACTAGACACATTTGCTGCTGAAGACTTTAAGCTTCAGATCTTATTTGTTTCAAAAAAGGAGATTTTACAGTGGTTAGACATTTAATTCCAAACTGGGTCTTATCTCATTAGCACGAATAATAAAAATTGTGCCACTACCTCTTGGGATCCACAATTATTTACTGAGCATCTGCAACATAACAGGCTCTGTACTAGGCTCTGGGGTACCTTGTAAAAGGAAATAAATCTTTGCTCCTAATGGCCTACATTCTAAAGAGAAAAATAGATTGAAAATAAACAAAACATGGAAAAGAGAAGAAATCACACACACACAAAAAGATACGTACTTGGCAAATAATAGTAGAAGAGCAATATGGCAGACAGGGATTAGGGAGCTGCTTCAAATTGGATGGTCAGAGAAACAGCCAGCTAAGAGGGAAGGAATTTCAAACAGAGGGAAACTGCGCACATCACACTCTTAGTAATTTCAAAGAGAATACCTTTCTCCCTTTAAAATATATTCTTATTTAACGTCAGTTAAACTGTGTCTTCTAACCACCAGAGATGCAGAAATTTGTATTTCAAACTTGGAAAACACTAGACTATGGGGATCAGGGTTCCTCATAGGCTAGAACTTTGAGGAATGACTGTTTCCAAGCTCCTGATGACAATGCAGTGAAATTCCCCAGGCTGGGCTGGGAGAACCCCTGGGATCACAGTCCTTACACAACAACGATGTAATATCTATCTTTAGAAGTAGTTTAACCTTACCCTGGGGCTACTAGATAAAAGTCTTCAGAGGAGAAGCCAAAAGGTACCTTAATTTCACTTTTGGATCTGAGGCTGTCTTCTGAGTCATTTGCAGATCCGGTTTACAGTAGGAAAAGTATAAGTAACAGCAAAAACAGCAACAATAAACTCATTCATTTGTGCAGCTAGTTATATATTTACTTTTATTTTCCTATTCTAGATCAGTAATTTCTAGCATTCCAATCAGAGATTACATATGTCCACCATGTGGATAAAGAAAATGAAACACACAAAAAAAGATGACCTTTCCAATGCTAGCAAGTCGTACCAATTATCTGATGCCACTTTTATGATTTGCTTAGTGCACTGGGCCCCAATTTGATCGGAGGGTGTGCTGGGTGACTACCAAGGTAGGATATCTAGTCATGTGAAATCTAAATCTGATGCATTATCATGGTCTTATCAAAACATTGGGAGGTGGAGGGAGGGAAGGTGCCCAGGTGAATCCTCACTTATACATTTCTAGTAGTTTAGAATGCAATAATGCCTAGGACATGAATTTCCCTTTACTCATCCAACCCCGTTGTCTTGCCCCTAACATTTACTCGGCACCTATTTTTGGCTGGGAAACTGAAGTTAAAAAAGGGAAGAGATCGGTGTCTTTGGGAAAAGCCCATTTGTAATTCTAGAGGCCCTGGACTAGTTTTTAGGTAGGCGATATCAAATGGACAACGTCTTCACTAATTCATAAGAGTAAGTCATTTGAAAATTATATTTCTAAACACTACTATTTCTTTAACATCTCACTTAATATTGGCAGAAAGGAGGAAGGAGGGAGAAAATTACCATAGCATAAAATAATTTCCAAGTTCCTGAGTTCTTACTGATTTAAAAATAGTGATTCAAGTAAGCTCATTCTAATTGTTATATAAAAAGGAATAGTCTAATAAAATTATATGTCTTCAAATGTCAATATTTTCAGAGAAGAGATGTCTCTGAAAAAAAAAGAAGCACCATCACTTGAACAAATGAGCAAAAACATATCAAATGTGAAATTCCTTATCTTGGAAGAGTGCAAGTTTATGCAGGTCTTGCCACGCTCGTCCCAATTTCAAATATTATTCTATAATATCTTCTATCCAATTATATATAACTCATAATTATGCAAACTTGTCTTCTGAAAAAGAAACATTGAAAAGTATTTTAACTGTTGCTTTGCCAATATTATGCTGCACATTTTAGTCAAATATAAGTAAATTCACTAGACAGGTAATTAGTCTTTATTTTTAATATTTGGAGTAGGTAAATTGTCAATCAGTTCTCTGCCTAAACTATAGTGTGTGGAGACATCTATGTTCTACTGTTGGCTCAGGTGAGAGGAAAATCAAAGAGTGGATTGATTTCTGAAGAAACAAATCAAATCAAACAGAAAGCATGCACTGGTGAATTCTTCCCTTCCATTATTCTGAAGCCTGGGGAAAATAATACAGACAGTAACAACGTAATTGCTACCTTCTAATGTTTTTCCTGTTCTAGGAATGGTTAGTGGCTGTAGAAATGTGAATTCACCCATCTATTCTTCACCACTGCTGGCAACATAGGAATTATTGCTTCCATTGTACATTTGTGGAAAATGAAGTACGGTGAGGTCAAGATACCTATCTGAAGTCACACAGCTAATATGATTCAGAGCTAGCCTTTATACACAGCAGCATATTAAATGTCATGCCCAATAGGAGGTATGTTGTTTTTACTTTGGAACTGAAGATTTGAGCGCTCTGCAAGCTGAACGTTAAGCCAGCATTGTCTCTATGAACCTGGGAAAGATGACCAGGTGCTCACTATTAGTTTCTTAAAGTGGCAAAGAACAAGAAAGTCATACTTAAGTCATCAGGAATGAAGAAAGTACTTTGAGGATAGTAGCCTCTCATCATGGAGAATGATTAGATAAGTGAATTTCCAAGATAAAAATTCAGTTCTTACACCCAAGCTGCAGATCCAGACGTTGACTCCTCGTTGCTGCCCCATCTTTTTAATCCCATGAAGAGGGTGAAATATCAAACTTCTCTGTGAAACATAACAAAAATAGCTGCAAGATGCGTAATTGGTTTCTTTTATATTTGATTTCCAAAATTCATAGTGTAGAAGGATGTAAATCCCAGCAGAAAAATTCACAATTTTGATCCTTGTGCCATTTTGGACTTGGAACGGTCTAAGCGTTCAGAGATATGATTAAATCCTCTTGTCAAACTATGTGGTGAATGGTTGCTCAAAGTAATAACCTGAACACATGGAGGCTGGGGAGCTACCATCCCTTTCCAAGTTCTCACTGTCAATGGCTTAGCTAAGTTATTGATTGTGAGGGATAAGTCCTTGCTGTTGGCGTCTTTATCCTAAGTTTAAAGGGTACATCTCCTGACCCAAAGTGGGAGAAATGAGATTTTCTCCCATCCAGCTTTGACATCATTTCCTGTGTAGCTTGGGAAAGATGCTTCACCTCTCTGGTCCACAATTTTCTTCAGTGTAATGAAGGGATTGTAGCATATACTTTGTCTTCTCATAGAAGCAGGATGTGTTACACATGTTTAGTACATGACTTCCATACAGTATGAGCTCAAGAAAGCCTCACTAATTAAAGAGAAGAATGATTGAACTAGTTAATATTCCCTTCCTATTTTTCAAAGCATTTGACATACAAGGATAAGGTTTATGCTTACTAATTATCCTTATTAATAAAATTAAACTCAGCCTTACTCTTCACACCAGAGGGATTTTACTATGAAAATATCCTTTTAAATGTGAGAGAGAACAGTGAAAACCCAATTAGAAAAATGCTGTCACTCCTGAGGTTTCAGCTCCCATTTGATGACTCTTACACTCCATGCCCAGGCCCTACTTCTGCAGTGAATGAACTGAAAGTCCGTACTTCTGGTGACTTACTTAAAAGTCCATCCAGTTGTCACACAAACACCTCCCATTTACAATCCCAACCCAAGCTCAATTCATTTTCCCCAAACCCATTTCTTTTCAATTTACCAATCCTAGGTACTAAGATCACAGTTGACATAATTTTTCAGATAAGGATGCTTAAAATCACACTGGCAACCTCGAATTAGTCATCAAATCCTGATAAATCTGCCTCATCAGTGTGTTTGCTTTCATTCAACAGATATTTATTGTGTAACTGTTATGTTTCAGGCACAGTGTAAAGAACTGGATATACAATGGTAAACAAGAAAGCAAGATTCCCTGCCCTCATGGAGCTTACATTCTGGTAGGGCAGTCAGACCCACCCACACACATACATAAAGCCAAAAAAGCAAAATAAGTTTAAAGAGTTGTCATTGGTACAAAAAAAAAAATGGTGACCTGCTTTCCATGGAAAAGGACACGTGTTTCATTTGTATGAGGAACTGAAAGATGGCCAGTCTGGCTGGAGCATCGTGCACTGAAAGGAGGATGGAGCTGAATGACACTGGAGAGGTTCACAAGGCCCTGTTCATGTAAAGCAACAAAGTAAAAGCATCAGAATTCATTTTAAGTCTTTGGGAAGCCAGTGAAGAGGTTTAAGTTATGAAGTCACGTGATCTTGGTTGTGTGTTAAAAGTATCCCTCTGGCTTTTTTGTGGAGAAGAGGTTAGGAAGCAGAGGATCAGCCAAGAGGTGGTGTCAGTCTTCCGGGTCAGAGATGACTGTAGCCCAGACCAGGCTGACGGCAGTACAGGAGCAGAGAAGTCTTTCCTCTTCTCCATCTCCAAATTACTGGATTATTTCAGGCCCTTATTCTACCTCATTTTGACCTTTGCAAAAGCCCTCCTGGGGCACACCTCTGGGTTTACATGCTCCTAATCTGTTCTCCACACTGCCTGCCAAATAAATTTTGCCCCTCTTCTGCTCAGATTCCAACTGCCCAACCTGCATTCACCTCTGTTGTCTTATAAAGCTTCTCAAAAAGAGGTGAAGGATATGTCACAATGACCCAGGAGTAGTTTCAAGTACTCCTGACCTGGTTCCGCCTGACATACAGAGCCATGATCGCTATACTTTTAACCAATTCTCCAAGAGGTGTAAAGAAACTACTCGCGTATCTTCCCTGTCACCCCCAGAAACCCAGGCCTAAAAAAGATAACTTAGCTAAACCCAAGATCTGTCCAGAATTTCCACAGCTGGCCTAATCTCCATTCACACTCTACATCTCACCTTCTCCTTCCTGTTACACCTTTTATGTTCTTCCTTCAACTTGGAAGGAGATAAAATATCTTCTTGCATTGTCTAGGAGGGCAAATAGGTAAATAGGTGACTATAAGACAACAAGGTGGATACTTTGGTATAGGGTTGAATTATCAAAAGATGTCAGGAAAGGTAGTAAGATTCATTCTGAATCCTCAAGTAACTGGAGCAAGGTTTATAAAATAAGATTTTGATGAATTAGTGAATGAATCAATGAATGAATGATGAATAGAAACAATACCCATTACATGAGGAAAAGAACAGAATCATGTTCCTTCTTTTAGCTGCATAGATGGTATAAAACAGTGATTACTTTAGAAATAAGGAAAGACCATTTAAATTAAGACTTCTTTTAAGGCAATGTGCTCTAAATGAAAAAGGACTCCACTAGTTGGGAAAGACATTTTATTTCCAAGTTTCTAAGAGTGTTCTACAAACAATAGAGGCTTAAAGAAAAAATAAAAGATAAAAAGAAAAAAAAAAAGAAAAACAAGTATTCTCAACTACTGAAAAGTAAACAGCCTTTTTAAAAAAGACTTCAACATAAAAATGCGAAAATGTAGTTGTCATCTCTAATCCAAATACATTCCTAGAGAAAAGGATCATCCATGGTGACAGGGTTACTTACAGCTGTATACTTATTTAAATGCTATTCATATTCCTTTTGAGTTATTTCTTCATTGCAAATTCAATTGGAGATCTGTGCAAATCTAGCAAAATATTCTTTGGATTACAAAAACTATATAAAAAATGAACACAACCTGCAATTATGGAAGTATTGAGAATGCGTAATTCTTCACTGAGATGAAAGATGCTAAAGTGACATTGTCCACAGAATGTATTCCACTGAAGTGTTCAGCCCAATTTGATTTCAATGCAAAGTAAAATGGAAGTGAGCACTTCATAAAAAACATTTCTTTGTATGCATGTTGACTAAATCATAAAAAATAGTATGTAACATGATATCAAGAAATGCTTGAAACAAACTTTCACAATAAAGTCAGAAAAAAACTGTAAAAATTGTCTGCAATCCAAGAAAAAGCACGTGCCCTGTGTGTAGGGGAAAGAGGGAAAGCACTTGCAGTGTGACTTTGTATGGTCTTTCCCCAAGTATTGCTACGTTTCGACCTTTGGCCCAACTGAACAGGTGAAATGCCCTTCACATAAGTTTCAATCCCCAGTAAACTAGCTGGGATGCAGGGGACTGTTGACACACTCCCGGACCAAATGGCATTGACCCTCAGAATCCAAAATGGCCCCTGCCCTCATTCTGAGCTTACGGCCCCAAGCATATTCTAAACAAAGGTTTTTGAAATGAATCGCCCTTTCTCATTAAAATGTAAAATGCCACATCATTTTACAGTTAGTTAAAATTATAGGAGGAAAAATAAGCAGTTTCAACTGTCGGAGTCTTACAATAGCCTGGCAAGTTCAACATAAGAAAAAATAGAATAACATTAGAGTCTGGGGCAAATTTGTATTTTTGACTCTAGTCTCCCAGTCCCCCAGTGCTCAGTGTGGGGCACAGAATATATACCTGGAACATTAGAGTTCTGATAGCTCCATTCCCTCATGGATTCATCTCTCATAACCATCAAGTTACTGATAATACAAGATAAATGCATATTATATAACACATATTGCAAAGTCATAGACTGACCTAGTTCTTTCACATCCTTCTTTTTTAGAAGATGTGTGTGAAGAGAAGCCGGGAGGTTAACACCAAGAATGTACAAAAAAGCTTTACATGATGTTACAGAATCTTGTCTGAAAAAACATTTGTAAAACATATTTGATTTTAAATAAACAATAAAAGCATCAGACAGACTACAACAGATCATAAATAGGGTTATTAAAAGATCACAATTAAATTAGAAATATAAATGGATCATTAGAAATACTTAACGTTTTTTCAATGTTAAGAATCAAACCCAGAATTAAAAAAGAATCTTTTTTTTTATTTCAAAGGTTGCTTCTTATATTGAAGCTCATATTAAAGCAACAGTACAATGTTCATAAAATATAAGTGTGATGCCGTAACATTTTCTTACATGTCAGAATACTGATATTTGTATGTATACTAAAATAAGAACTTTAAAATTGTACAAATAGATACATTAAAAATGACATAGAAATAGGGCGTCTCTCACTGAAACAAGACAGTTATATCTGGCACGTATTAGTTTAAGATGAAAGTAGAAGCAAAAAGATTTACAAGAATCAGCAGTAACAAGATTGATGCTCAAGAGACATAATTGTACATTGTATTGTACATACATTGTATGGGTTTAAGCTGGCTGAATATTATATATTTCAAGTTTAAAAATGCACTACATATAGAGTGTCCAGAGTTTAAGGCGAAATTACAGCTCAGAACTGTTGTCCTTTCTAATTTTGTGGAAGCTTCTTTGACAACTTAAAAAAGAAGAAAGACTTGGATGTTCATAACACATAAACAATTTCCCTTCATTGTCAGTTCAGCGTTAGACTTCTCCTTCACTTAAATATTTTGTATGCCAAGTGTTTTTTTTTTTCTAGCGAAGTTGATAAACAACTTCAATATTTGCCTTTTTGTGAGAAAAGGTATTTCACAGTATTTACCACTTTGATGTCCTCGCAGTTTTATTAAATGTATCTTCTCTGTAAAACTTTGCCTGTTTTAAATGAGCCTTTCCTTGATTTAAAAAAATACCTGTTTACACATCTTCTAGATTCTTGAGAACGCCAGACACAGTTCTTAAGGCCAAATTTGTATCGTTATTGTTAAGAATCGTCATCAAAAGTGTCTTTGGAACCATACAAGTCTGCTAGTTTCTTAAAACGAGGTCCCCAGTTCTGTAGATAATCATAGTCCAAGTCTGAATCTGTGGTGGCCGACTCTAGGGAGCTCAGGGACCCGGCCACTGAGCCCCTGCCTTCATAACCGTAGATTTGAATGGAGTCATAAGGAGGAGCTGTGGGGTCATTGTCTGCCTCCTGTATTCTCGTGTTGATGAAGTCATCGACATCCACGCTGTTGGGCGCTGGCCGGAGCCCAGGTCTAGGCATGTACTGATACTCAGGTTTGATGTCTTTGCGGGGGATAAATCCATTGATACCATCAGGATTCTGGAGGGTGGCAATATCAAAGGCTTCTGTGTCTTCTTCCCCACCCCCTTCATCATCATAAGTAATGATGTTCTCACGGACATCTTCTTCCTCAAAGACAATGAGTGGTTCTTTCTTTTGCCTTCTCAGGGTCACAAACAATACTACAATGACTGGAGGGAAAGAAAAAGAAAGTAAGCATTCCTTAAGTTCAGTATTCCTGGGTTCTTCTACCAGAGGAACTCTGATTACCATAAACCATGAGGTACAAATGCTCACAACTGGAAATGGTATAGGAAATGAGAGCTTTGCCTGGAATTCCCAGGGATGTGTAAAATTGACCCCTGCCTGGCTCTTCCTCTACAGATGCTGTCGTGAAAACATTACGTCCAACAACTTGGAAGGTTGGGACAATTTTGAACTTTTAATAAATGAATCCAGATACCATTTAGAAGTCATCTTCCTAAGAACTCGGCCGATTCTAAACATGTTGGTCTGTAGTCTCTCAGAAGTGGCTAATGCCAATTTCTCTTTGCAAAGGAAGGTAGCTGTTTTTCCAAGGTTTACAAATGAGGACATGCAGAGCCCTCAGGGCCTACCATCTTGTAGGGGGTGATGGCTAGCTCCTGCCAATGTCTGAGAAAGAGCATTGGTCCTATACTAACTTAATGGGAAATCTTATCATAAGTCTGGCTGGACTCTCTATAGCCACCACATAGAGGAAAGGAAGTTTATAAAGACCCCCAGAAGACAAAATCTTCTGTTTATTTTAACATAGGAAAATAGCATCGCTGGAACCCAGATAAAGCAATCTCTTGTCTTCCCTGGGAGAGGAGGTTCCTTTAAGCTTGGGCAACCTAGGAAGGGTGATCAGAGTCATTTATAAGGAAAGTTCAGGCACAGTTTAATTCTTCATTGATTCCCTCTGTTCCCCAAGAGACTTCTACAGTGTTCCATTAGAGGGCTCTCCCACACACTCAGCAAGGCTGAAGAAAATATTTGTGGCTGAATTTGGCACTCCAACTGAGCACCCCTCTGGCTCCACCATTGCTCTGAGAGGCAGGGATGGGAGATTGTATTTGCCCTGGCCTTCATGTGGTTCCCAAAGCTCTGTGCCTTGTTCTTGTGGGCACTTTCACGAGCACAGACCACTCCTTTTCACTTTCTCTGTTTGGCGGACTCTTTTTTTCTTTCATCATGGATACATTTCCTGGGCTCCCATCCTGACACCAGATAGGACTAGTGGCACCTTTATCATGCACCAGCCTGGCCCTGTTCTTACCCTCATTATAATATTTATCACATGGTTTAAACAACTGTCTCCACTTCTATTAACATTTTAGGGCTTTTGTATTTTACTTCCTCTGTCTGAAATATTCCTCTATCCAAGCCTCTGTCTCCAGCTGGACAACTCTCAGCAGCCAACCTGTATGTCACATCCTCCAGGAGGATTTCTTTGACCTTCCCAGGCAATATTAGGTGACCTTTTCTTTTCTTTTTTTTTTTGAGACGGAGTTTTGCTCTTGTTGCCCAGGCTGCAGTGCAATGGTGCTATCTTGGCTCACCGCAACCTCCGCCTCCCGAGTTCAAGTGATTCTCCTGCCTCAGCCTCCCAAGTAGCTGGGATTACAGGCATGCACCAACACACCCAGATAATTTTGTATTTTTAGTAGAGACGGGGTTTCTCCCTGTTGGTCAGGCTGGTCTTGAACTCCTGACCTCAGGTGATCGGCCCGCCTCCACCTCCCAAAGTGCTGGGATTACAGGCATGAGCTACCGAGCCCGGCCCATGTCAGGTGCTTTCTACTCTGTGCCCCAACCATCTTGTGTTCATGTCCCCATTATAGCACCCACCATGTCCCTCAGTTTATCTCTTCATGCATACTTTCCTTGATATTCTGTGAACCTGTCGAGCACACAGATCTCACAGACTTCTTCTCTTTATCCCTCAGGACCTAGCATAGGGCCTGTTGCCCAGAGAATACCCAATAACTATTTGCTGAACTGAACTCACTGGCTCTTTCCTATGGAGTGAAGAGTTGATCTCTTCATGCATACTTTCCTTGACATACTGTGAACCTTTTGAGGACAGAGATCACACAGGCTTCTTCTTTTTATCTCTCAGGACCTAACATAGGGCCTGTTGCCCAGATAATACCCAGTAACTATTTGCTGAACTGAATGTACTGGCTCTTCCCTATGGAGTAAAGTTCCATGAATTCATTCGAGCTAGGACCAAGCACCATGGGAAAAGTGTAGGTTTGGTGTCAGATATGCATAGGTTTGAATCCTGATTTGGTCAGTCACTAGTTCTGAGACTTTGGGACAAAATGATCTTCCTGAGGCCCAGAAATGGTAAATGTTATGAGGACCAGCACATGGCTTTTCTACAGAATAAGCCACAGATGAGACAGCGGTGCAGAAGAGGGGCACCTAAGCAGGGGCAGGTGCAGGAAAAGCTTCCAGGGGTATCCATGAGCTGAGGTGTCAGAATAGATGTTGTAAATGTAATTAGTGGAGGGGTTAGAGTCCTGCTTCTTCCTTCTTCCAGTTCCCGAGTCCTTCCTATTGCTGTCTTGCTCCTCCTTATGCACCTAATGTCCCTAAGCCTTCTCCTTTATCTTGTGAGACAAAACCATTGCTAATACACCAGGTTTCTGCCCAAATTCCTCTTATGCCAAACCTTCTCTGATGTCCCTGAAGCCCCCTAGTGGCTCCTGCTATACAGCCCTGTGATGGCCCGGCAAAATGCTCATGACCTTCCCTGTTCTCCGCAGGAACTCCATTGTCTGCTCCCCCCAATATTCTGTCAAATGCACGAGGCAGACAACCCCCATCTCGTCCTCGCAACCACCACTCCGCCCCACTACTCCACTTCTTGTCTTAAACCACGTCGACAGTCCTAACAGGGTCCTCGTTACCAGCCTGTATTTGAGAAGTGTGTGTTTCAAGGAGGGGCATCCGGTTGCCAGGCCCTTCCTGCAGGGGACCAGGAAGCGCCCTTACCCAGGAGAATGACGATGCAGGCGAGGATAGCGATCAGCGCGCCTGTGCTCAGACCCGCGTTCAGAATGTAGGCCTCCGCGTTGCAGGAGAGCAGTGCCCCATTCACGTCGCACCCGCAGACTTTGATGGTGAGGGTGTTGGTGCTACTCATGGGCGGGATGCCGCCATCGCTGATCACTATGGGCAGGAGGTACAAGTCCTGCTTCTGCCGACTGAACCCTCCACGCCGGGCGTACACGCCTGCTGTGTTATCTGCAGAAAGAGGGGAGACAGGCCGTGCGCCCGGTAAAGACCATTGGAATCACAGTGGCTCTCTGTTCGGCAGATGTGAGGGCACTCTCTTATCATAAAGGTTAACCACCAGAATTGTTCTTACTTGTTCTTTCATCTTAGTATCTGCAGAAGCCACCGCCATTTGGCATGATACGATCACGAAACAAGCTATCTGCATTTTGGAATAAATTTCAGAAACAGGCTCTTTTGGATTTGGTGGGGAACTTCCACTGAAGAACGGGCCAGAGCCAAGCAGAAAATGGTGTGGCAGACTTGCCAGTGAAGGGATTTCCCCCAACACCTTCAGCCACCCGGTTAAATACGTCATTCCTCCTGCTTAGAATCATTTGAAGTTTGTTGCTCACATGACTCAGCGCACTTCTGCCTGCATGGTGGGTAATCAGATATTATTCCCCTAACCTAGACTTCACTTTGCCTTCCAGGCTCACACCCTCCGTTTTCCCACAGAAAATGGTGTGGCAAGCTTGCCTTTGAAGGGTACTTCCTTCAGTGGCAAGCCTGCCGCACCATTTTCTGCTGGGTTATTGTTCCTTCTTGAAATGCCACAAGAAAGCATGAGCTTCAGCAATCTATTCTATGTTAGCACAGGAAATATTAATAATTAATTATTCAAGTGTGTGTGAGGAAACAAATGTTTCTTTCTCATGTGCAAACTTCCTACTTTATGACAAGCGTTTAACCAATTTTTGTTTGCATATATTTTTTAAAAAGAAATTCCAAGTCCACCTTCAACCTTATGCAAACTAGGAATCCACTCATTCGTCATGAAAATATACGTGCTTTAAAGAGAGGAACTACTTTATAACCCTTGCAGGAGATTGATGGTTTCTTTAAAACCCCAATACCATCAACCACCCAATTAAACACGTGACTCCTCCTGCTTAGAGTGATATGAAGTTTGTTGCTCACATAACACAGCACACCTCTGCCTGCATGATGGACTATCAAATGTTATTTCCCTAATCTAGACTTTACCTTGCTTCCCAGGCTCACCTCCTGTGTTTTTCCACATGGACCAGCTGAGCCTGGCATCAAGAATTCAATTCTGTCCCCCAAGAATGCCACACTCTTCTGTGCGCCTGGTCTTTTTATCCACCGCTCTCTTGCCCAAAATAACTGTTCCTTTTATCATAACAGTTGTATTTCTCAGGCCTCAAAATAGAATTCAAAAGTCATCTCTTCAGGGAGGGCATCCAAGACCTCTCCCATCATCTCTTGTGTGACCCACCACACTGTATATTCTTACAGAAATACATAACCTACTCTTCTGTCATGATTTGTTGACATAACTACTTTGACCTCTGTGAGACTGCGAACTTCTTGAGAATAGGGGATTTTTATCTGATTCATCTCAGTCTCTGCAGGGCCAGAAACACAGCAGACATTCAATAAATATTTGTTGAACAAATGGCATAACTGCGTTCTGGGAAGGATTTAACCAAAATTCCAGATGTTGGCTTTTCTGTATTTCGCAATCTTTCATAGCCTTTGCCCCTAAAATATTTCCCCATCATGTTTTCTCTACCAGTTGCAACTATTTTTCTAAGATGGATTTTCTAGTGGGAAAGCACTGGTATTATAAAACAGTAGAAAATTTTAATATGTTCCATCAAATTACACATACATGCATACATACACACACATACAATGAACTTCTGGTATGGTCTGCCTCTGTTTGTGGGTTAAGAATCAGAGTTTATAGCAACATGAATGTTACGACTAGCATCACGGCCCAATAGCTGATGGGCTTTAAATAAGTTGACAGGATTTTGAATTAGCTCCTGTAGTAGGGAAAAAAAATCTCAGACTTTCAAAATCATTTAATACATTTTAGGTTAAAGAAAATGTATAATCTTCCCTTGGTATTTGCAGGGGATTGGTTCTAGGACCCTCCCCTGAATACCAAAATCCAGGGGTGCTCAAATCCCTTATATACAATGGCATAGTATTTGCATATAACCTACAGAGATTCTCCTATATGTGTTAATGATCTCTAGATTACTTATAATACCTAATATCATGTAAAAGCCATGTAAATAGTTATGATACAGTAGTTTCAAATTTTGTATTACTTTTCATTGCTGTATTACAATTTTTTGTTGTTTTCTGTTTTTCTCCCCAAACATATTTGATGTTTGGTTGATATATTGGTTGATATATTGATGTATGGTTGACTGAATTCACAAATGTGCAACCCATGAATATGGAAGGCCTACTACAATTTATTTTCTGTTAGATTATTTCTGTTAGAATATATATATGTGTGTGTGTGTGTGTGTATATATATATATGTCAGATTCATTCTTATTTATGGATGAGCAGAAATTTTGAGTATTGCAGATGGTGAGGTTTTGTACTCTCTGGCTCTAGTAGACCTTATATGACCAATTCTCTGTCCTTCACTGCCAACATTTTGTCCAAAACAATGCAGAACAGCCAGCCCTCAATTCTGTATTTTCTGAATTTCGTATGACTGGCATACACTTCTCTTATCACTGGTGAAAATTATACAAAAATTGTATATACTATGAAGTAGGATGAAAAAAATAAAAGTAAGCTATTCAAATAAAATAATAAGTGAAAATGCAGTTACCTGACTGTTCTTTCCTCCTCTAGGCTGCACATACCATTGTTCCACATTTAGCAATTACAATAAAAATTACATATCTATAATAAATTAATACAAAATATATTTTCTCTTCTTGTATATGTTTTCGTAGTTAAATTAGACTCTCACAAATTGAAAGTTACAATATCTACTCCATTTTAATGATCTGAAATGTCCATGCCATCATGAATAAAAATGAATGTTAAAAAAATTTTTTTGTTTGTTTGTTTTGTTTTTGAGGCGGAGTCTCGCTCTGTCGCCCAGACTGGAGTGCAGTGGCCGGATCTCAGCTCACTGCAAGCTCCGCCTCCCGGGTTTACGCCATTCTCCTGCCTCAGCCTCCGGAGTAGCTGGGACTACAGGCGCCCGCCACCTCGCCCGGCTAGTTTTTGTATTTTTAGTAGAGACGGGGTTTCACCGTGTTAGCCAGGATGGTCTCGATCTCCTGACCTCGTGATCCGCCCGTCTCGGCCTCCCAAAGTGCTGGGATTACAGGCTTGAGCCACCGCGCCCGGCAAATGTTAAAAATTTAACTGAATTTCTAGGTCAAAGATAACTCTTTGATATGGGTGACATGCCCAGCAGATGACTTGCTTGGTTTACATATTTGGTCCTACTCTTTTACCCATAGTGTCATGGCTAGAAAGTATGTGAACAGAATATTTTTGTTTTTATAAACTTGTGGAAGTCATAATTTAAAATCTATTCTTCAACGTGCCATCCATGCAGACCTGCATTTCCAGATCACAGCAGGTTAGGTTACTGAGGAAGGTAATTGAAACTCAAACACCAATGGAAAACACGGATCTGGGCATGACATCGGCACGTGAATTCAAGATGTTTCATATTGTGAACAACTAAGTCCTCTCCAACACACAGAAACCACTACATAAAAGCTCATCAAAGTACCCAGCTGACCAAACCATTTACAATCTCTTGGTGATAGATCAATAGAATCACGAGAACTTTTCAAATCTCTTCTATGAAAACATGCTTTACATATGGATTTTAAGATGAGTTCAAGAAGTGGGAAAGAAATGGACTAAGGCTTTCTTTGTGGGAAAATACTAATTACCTGCTTTCAATTGGGTAATTTTTCCCATCTAGAGCCCCTTTTGTTCCTCTTTAAAATTAGGAGACGGATGATAGCAAGCATGCTTCATGGGGTTGTTATGCAACTAAATCACATGGTAGAAATCAGTGTTTATCCTCTGTGCTGTGCTTCCAGAAGGCTCGGGGAATTCTTCTAACAGAAAACTGAACACACATTACTGAGATCCTCCAGGGCTGGTGAGTTGGTAAAGGTGAACATGGTTGGTAGGAGACGTGTCTAGCAGCCCGGTTTGGCATTTAGGCTGTCTGTGTTGCTTGAGTCTATAAAATATTCCCCCTTTAGATCCAGGTTGTTGCAGGACCAATGGGAGTGTGAGCCTTCTCTCAGAAGTGACATTTCTGAGTGGCATTTCGGTATCATGGCCTGTCCTTCTTGTGATCCACTTTGATCACTGATCAAAAATAGTCACTATGGCCTGGCGTGGTGGCTCATGCCTGTAATCCCAGCACTTGGGAGAATCAGGCGGGCAGATGACTTGAGGCCAGGAGTTCAAGACCAGCCTGGCCAAAATAGCAAAACCCTCTCTCTACTAAAAAATACAAAAAAAATTAGCTGGTGTGGTGGCGCATGCCTGTAATTCCAGTTATTTAGGAGGCTGATGCAAAAGAATTGCTTGAACCTGGGAGGTGGAGGTTGCAGTGAGCCGAGATTGTGCCACTGCACTCCAACCTGGGAGACAGAATGAGACTCTGAATCAAAAACAAACAAACAAAAATCCACTATGGCTTGGTATGGTGGTTCACACCTGTAATCTCGGCACTTTGGGAGGCTGAGGTGGGAGAATCTTTTGAAGCCAGGAGTTCTAGGCCAGCCTGGGCAACATAGCGAGACCTTGTCTCTAAAAAATAAAAAGTTAAACAATTATCCAGGTGGGGTGACCAGCGTCTATAGTCCCATCTACTTAGGAGACTGATGCCAGAGGATTGTTTGAGCCCAGGAGTTCAAGGTTACAGTGAGCTGTAATTGCACCACTGCACTACACCATGGCTGACAGAATGAGACCCTGTCTCTAAAAAGAAGGAAAAAAAAAAAAATAGCCACTATGGTCAAGAACTTCA
The DNA here is from genome assembly GCF_002776525.5 of Piliocolobus tephrosceles. Classification (NCBI taxonomy): domain Eukaryota; kingdom Metazoa; phylum Chordata; class Mammalia; order Primates; family Cercopithecidae; genus Piliocolobus; species Piliocolobus tephrosceles. Next base: position 49,754,541 of record NC_045450.1, read on the forward strand.
TGAAAAACAAATCTGGACACACAAATAGAAATATAAACAAACAACAATAAAAAAAGAAAACCCTTTGCTAGAAACCGGGTTTTCACCCTATATTTGACTACATATTAGCTTTCAACTCCCTGTCCATCTCTGAGTGGGTCCTCTTGCATTGGACACACGCGTTGCTGAGGTTTATGGATAATACAAGGGAAAAAGAGATTCAGTGAGGACATATTTCCAGGAAAGTGTCAGATTGGCTCCAGGTTAATAAGATGAAACAGAAGAAGACAAATATTCCATCAATTTTAAAATTTCTATAGAGATTTCTTAGATCTTTTCCTTATATGAAGACTCTAAAAAGCAAAAAACTTTGGGGTCAAACAGACCTGGGTTTAAATCTTGAATCTTGTACATATTAATTGCCTGACTTTAAACATATTTTCTAGTTGTCTTGATTTTCCATATTCTCATCTATGAAGCTAATAATTTTAGGTTAAATTTGATTCCATTCACAAAGTTACTTAGTACAGCTGCCAGCCTGTTGGCGATGCTCAGTAAATATTAATTCTTTTCTGGAAGTTCTTCTCTTTGAGCAGTAGACTAATGAGGAAGGGAAACTTATTGGCAAAGAGAGGAAAGTGAATTCTTGGAAATGTCATTGTAGCTCTGAATGTAATTGCCTGTGCAGAAGGACTCGTCATTCAAGGTAAGAAAATATTTCATATTCTTCAGTCCTGGGCAATATATTTCCCATGACAAGAAAATGTTTTTCAAGCATCTTGGTTTTTGATCTTGACACCGGTGTTTTCATCCCTGGCCACAGATATGTAACCAGTTGCATGTTTTCCCCCACTTAGGCCAAAACTTGCAAATAGGGCCATTAATTATCAGAATATGTCATGCACAAAGTGTAGTGTTTCTATTAATGTAAAAGCAAATTCAGGCTTCTAAGTTTTAGTCCAACCTAAACTCCTAATTGTATGCTGCTTTTACTTGTACACTTTTTCGTTCCACTAATACAATATAAAAGTTCCTGATAATGATGATCTCCACAGTACCAGTTGGGGGAATACCAGTATAGGGGTTATGATGATGATGTAGCCCAATGGAGAAATAAATAAGACTGGCAAGCAAGGGGAACATTAAGATGGAGAGAGAAAGAAGCCCTTGATAGATAGACTGCACTGGGTGACAACCCTACATTAGCAAAAAAAAGGAAAAAATTAAAAGCAGATCAAAGTGGGCAATATATGGACCAGCTCTTGCATACTGAAAACTTGAAAACAGGAAGCACCAGAGCAAAGGACCAGGACCCACTGCCCTCACCATGGTGTCACGAGAGAGGCTTATCCCAGGGAGACGGCATCAGTCATACAGCAGCTTCCCGAAGGCTCTGCAGATGTTCTTCCTTACCAATCCTTTTCCTCTGTCCATCTCTTCTCTGAAGCTAAACAATCCTACAGCTTGACCTGATCAGAGACATTCTATCCTATTAAAAAAGGCCACAGGGCACTTCAATCTGGGGATCCTCTCTGCAGACTGTTGGAAAACTGAGAATGTAGGCCAAGACTTGCTCCCAGGGAGGTATTTTGTTCACTGCTGACCTAAATCTGCCTACTCTACATTTCTGCCCAAACCTCAGAGAGGAAGTAGATCTATCTACCACATGAAAAGCTACCTCACACTTGAAGACAGGTATTCAGTCACTAGCAGAATAATCATTATTTGACTACTTTGCTCCGGCCTACACCACTTTCCTTAGACATGTGGCAACAGCTCTGTCAAGATAATGGAAAAAATATTCCTGTGCCCACACATGCCCATACACATACACACACACACACACACATCTATATATATACATATATAAGCACATACATAAAATTTATATATAATGTGTGACTAAAAAGTATTAGTAGAGTTATAAGCTTCAATAATTTCAGAAGTATAGATGACACACAATTACAAAGGCACCATTTGAGCATTTAGTTATTTCAATTTCTTTACACTCATTTATATTTGTGAATTTTGAAAAATTAATTTTAAGTTTTGATGTGAATCAGTGTTTACCATCTTCAATCCAAGGGACTAAAATAATGGAAATTTCACAGAATGTTGTAAAAGTTTGTGACAATATACTCCTGATGTTATTACTGATCAATGATGAACTTACTAGTCTGTGTGTACACCTCTATTTTCTTGCCTTTCCGAATACCCTGTGAGCTCTCTACCTACCTGTCATCACTGCATAGTTTGCACATTTCACAGTCCATCATGATTGAATGTCTGACCTCTTCACCAGACAGTAACCTCCTTGAGGGAAGAGGCTTTGTCTTATATAGCTTTTCACTCATCTTTGAGCATTTAGGCATTTAGTACTGTTGTGTGTATTGACAGAATAAATGGCTGAATGCTATTCTTTCCAATGCATCTCATAACAGTCTGACTTTTCCACACAGTCAGATTTTACTGATTCATTATCTCACGGTCCATTTCTAGTTTCCATCTTCTCCAACTCCTTCTACTGTTGCTTATATTTATATTGTGGATTTTGCTTTTCTAAATATCTTCATCTTGCCATCTTATTATTCTGTTATTACTATTATTTAAATTGAAGCAAATTTAACTAAGCAACATTGATTGAACTGCTAATATGGGCAAACACTGTTGTTTGTTACTTTTACATACCTTATCCCAAATAATTTTTCAAGCTCTGTGAAGAGTATAATGACCCATATCTTATAGGAAACAAAACTGAGAAACTAAGAGGGAAGCAGTTTCTCATAAGGACATGGAAAATAACAGAACTAGAATTTGAAGTCCCCTAGGTTTCACTGAATTTTATAAGCACATAACTGATGCTGGAACATTGACATTATTGCATTCCAATTAAACAAGTTTCTTTTTTCTAATATCCACAATAGGTTGGTTAATTAGTTGAATTCCATCATAGCTTACAGTTAGAAAAAAAAAAAAAAAAAAAAAAAACCTCAGTTTCTAGATAAAAGAACAGTTCTTAGAAATCTAAGAATTTTGTGGCAAAGGGACTCACAAAAAATCAGGGGTGCTCATTCAAAAGCTGTTCCCATAGCGTTTCCAGACACACATATATACACACAAACACACACCCTTCACAAACAAATCAATGTGAAGAAGGCAAGAAGAAACCTATTACTTTCCCAATATTTTGGAAGAAAGGATATACTACAATGAGGCAAATTCTATGAACGATGAGCCTTAACACACTAATGAAAATAATTGACCAAGACTCTGATGTCTATAATGTCTCCTAACTGAATTAGGGAGCTACACACCACTGTTCTTCCAATTATTGCCTTTTGTACTGAGAAATCTGCAAAACGAGAAGTACAATAAAGAGTAACATGATAGAAATACTTGCCTGTGTGCGTGTGAAATTCAAGCATGTGTGTATGAGATATCCAAGTACGCAGTTTGTTAGCATTAAGAGACTTTTCATTGTCACATTTAATCACATTTCTTAGAATCAACTCTGCTTTCATTTATGTTTGATAATAATTTTCTCCTTGTTGGTAGGGTAAATAGAGAGAAAAGAACATACTGCCCACATATTTCTTAGTTTAAGACAAAGAAAACTACCAAGATATTCAAGTGGATATTGACATTTAGGGTCTTTAAGCTAACTAGTTAAGTCAGTGACCACACGCAACCTTGAAAGAATGATGTCTGATCTACCAAGAAGATCTATTTATTTTGTTGTTGTTGTTGGGTTGGGGAGAGAGCGGGTTCCCAGACAAACTTTGTTCTGTGTGAGACAAACTGCAGCAATGAATTTTAGGAAGAAAAGAAACATGATTATTTACACAAGTGAAAATGTCAGGGCATTAAAAGACATCTGCCATTTTGATCTCCCAACAGAGCATCTTCCATATTGGAGCAATTAAGGACGAAAAATAAATCCTACAAAAATCTGTTTGGCTATCTTTAAATTATGAAAGTGAAAAATCAGAAGCATATTTGCATGCTAGTTTGTGTTGCTCATAAGAAATGTCCTTAGTTTAGGGGGTAAAAAAAAGAAAGAAAGGCCTTTATTTGCCAATTGGTTTAATCTGAGTGAATCTGTCTTGGCTATCCTTACTAAACCAACACTGCTTTCCATGCAAACATTTTGTTGTCTATTTATGTCTTTGCTTGCCTGCTTTCTTATTTTTATTTTTTTTAAGCAGTGCAAACTCAATTCTAAATGTTTCAGTGCTCATTGATCTGCCACACGGCCCATCTTGGATGTTACACTTGGAAAACTAATACATCAGAAGGTCATCTCATTCTGGCCCCTAACCCTAGGTCTCCAATACAATGTTGTGGAAAAGTAAATGAATGAATGGATGAAACAATGGAAGGGCTGGGTGATGGAGTACTGAGTTCTTCAGAATATTCTGGCATCAAATTTGTTCTTTTTTTCATCCTGAAGCTTGTTTCATGACAGATTCATTCTTTCCATAATAGTAACTAATTCCTGAAAGTTTTGAAGAAGATTATATGTTACGAAGTGTTTTCTCATCCACTCCTTTACTTTTAATTTATGCATTTAGTCAACCCATTTTTCTTAAATGTTGGGATACTGCCCTCACAGAGCTCAGATTCTAGTGGGAGACAGGGAAATGTATTATATGATTAGAAATCAGAGTCATAAGAAAAACTGACGTTAGAGCAGTATTCCTGGAGCACTAGGAAGAAGCAGCCCAAATGATCTGAGATGTTAGGCCAGACTTCACCTAAGAGATGACTTTATGCACAGTGAAACTTAAAGGAGGAGGGATAGACAGGGGGAGTAAATTCCCTGCACATGGACATGTGAGAGCATGGCATATTTCAGAAACTTGACATGGTTTCAAGTTTCTGAATCTTAAGATTTAAGGTAGCAAGAAAAACGAGATGGTAGAGGTAAAGTGTGCAAGGAGTAAAGCATGGAATGTCTTGCTCACTAAGCCATGGAGTTTCAGTTAAATACATAGGAAATGGAGAGGCAGGAAAGAATTTTAAAAGAGAGAGAGAGAGAGTGAGAGGCATTGTAGGGTTTTTTTATTGAGGATTGAGTGAAGTGAGGGTCAGGCTGGAGTCAGACAGACCTGTTTGGAGGTCACCACGTAGTTACAGCTTCTCTGTGGGTAACTCCATTCATGGTCACTATCAAAATTAGTTGTGCTTTCACAATATAACTAACTTTGCTGGATGGGCTTTTTGGGATTCCCTGATATCAGATTCATATTCACTGTGAAAGCCTTCTTTTAGGATGCTTCCTGGCACTCATCTCTTTATGATTATAGAAGGATGGAAAGAAGAGGCTGTCATAGGGAGCTTAAGAAATATCTAGAATCTGATGAAAGCCACACTGACACTAACTAGAGAAGAAGCATCAAGGACAGAGAAGGCCAAATCAAATAGGGAAGGGGCTTCATGGTATACAAAAGGCTACTCTTAAAATTGATTTACTTGAAAATCCTGAGTATTTTTGTTATTGTTATAATAGAAACTCATTGGAAACTCCTAAAATTTTCCTTTGCTGCAGAAGAACGTTCTGATAGCCATGTAACCCCATGATCTGATAAACCCTCAATTCTAATTGAGATGGCCCATTGTAAATCATGTAGCCCTGGGGTTCTGAGATCCTGAGAGGTATTACAATTTTGGTACCAGTTTTTAGTATGTCAGTGCCTTTATCTCTCAAATTGGCAGCTTGATTAATATGGTGTAATAATTTACAACTGTTTTATAAATTATTATTAGGATTAATTATATATCAAATATTCAGATATTAATATTAAAATTGTTCCCCCTTTAGAGATGAAGAGCAAAGCCAAGCCTTTAATCTCTAGGCCTTGCTTTTTCCTCTGTACCGTATCAAATAATTGTTGTTTGGAATAAGAGGTTTGAAAATTAAAATTATGAAGTTAATATTAGAATATTACATTTATAATTACCAGGTCATTAGGTCTGCAGATAAAACTATACTGTCTTCTTGTTAGATTCAAAAAATTGTGATAAACATTAAACATTTATTTTTTAGTAACACAACAATGTAAAGTTTTCTCTCTCTCTCTTTCTCTGTCTCTCACACACACACACCCCAAAACACAAATCTTAATTTTAATCTAACACTCAGTATGATGTTTAATGATGAAACTCAAGAACTAATTTCCCTATTAAAGTAACAAGTAAACCAAGAATGGCCATTACTATTGTTATGATATAGCACATACTTGAAAAGTGTAAATCCATGCAATTAGATGAAAAACAAGTATTTTAAAAGATGAAACAAATTGCCATTAATTTTTATGTAGTTATTGCTCTAGAAAACCCAGGAAAATCAGCTAAGTTTTATCACTTTGTAATAATGCCCAATAATAAATAAATAAAAGAGTTTAACTTATACTAAAAATAGTGACTAAGAAAATAAAATTAGACGAGATTCAGTCCAGTCTGATACCTAAGAAGCTTGGAAGTCACCTCTCCATCCAAATAAAAAACCAGACAAACTAGAATATTAACAACTTTTCCTAGATTCATAAGAGAATTGAGTTTACAGGGCAAAGAGCTGTCCCCAAATTGGAGACAGACAAGTAGATACAGAGAATCGAACTTACGAGGTTAGGAACCAACAAGCAAAAACTTCCTCAGGAACCAGTGCTGGGGTAGAAAAACCTGAACTGTAATTGACAAATTGATGGAGGCCCAGCATGGAGAAATTAAAAACTCTAGGGGAACCCAGTCACAGGAACTCCCCACCGACCCCCGGCACACACATGCACATGCACACTTTTGTAATTTTTACCTCTAGGAACTCTACCTGGTTCTCACGGTGAATATCAGAGAAAAATTCCCTAATGCTATCAGTAGGGGGAGGAAAAAAGGAATCATTTTGAAATACGCCAGAACATTCTGTTCTTAACAAGGTCTGATCTTAGAAAAAACTTTTAAAGGAAGCCCAATCTTCCGGGATTTTATCAGAGACTAACTGACCTGGGGAAAAGAAACTTCCAACTCTAGGCCACCCTAGGTATCCTGTCCCAGCAAAGGAGCAAGAAAAAAACAACTAAGGAGCACTTGTGAAGTTTACAGTTCAGAGGCACAAGCTTACTAAAAACTGAGACCCAGTCATAGGACTATGGAATGCTAGCCCTTCTTTAACTTACTGTCACATTGTTAAATGCTTATTTATAGCAGTTCCTGTTACCCAGAATACCATTTCCACTATGAAGAAAAAAATTACAAGGCATACTAAAAGGCAAAACAAAAAAATCCTACAATTTGAAGAGACAGAGAAAATATCAAAACCAGGCACACATGTCAGAGATGTTGGAATTATCTGGCTGGAAATTCAAAACAACTGCGATTAATATGCTAAGGTCTTTAATGGATAAAGTGGACAACATTCAAGAATAGATGGGCGATGTAGCAGAGAGATGGAAATTCTAAGAAAGAACCAAAAGAAATGCTGGAAGTTAAAACACCAACAGAAATAGAGAATGCCTTCAATGGGCTTGTTAGTAGACTGGACACAACTGAGGAAAGAATCTCTGAGCTTGAGGACAGATCAATAAAAATCTCTAAAACTGTAAAGCAGAGACAAAAGACTGAAAAAATAATACCCCAGAATATCCAAGAACTATGGAACTATAAAAGGTGTAATATATATGTGATGATAATACCAGTAAGAAAAGAGAGAACTAAACAGAAGAACTATTTGAAACATTTATGACAGAATTTCTCCAAATTAATGTCAGATACCAAACTACAGGTGCAGAAAGCTCAGAGAACATCAAGTTGAATCAATGCCAAAAAGAAAGTCCCTACACCTAGTCATATCATATTCAAACTACAGAAAAATCAAAGATTTAAAAACATGCTGAAAGAGGTCGGGAGAAAAAAACCCACCTTACCCATAGAGGAACAAAGACAAGAATTACATCCAACTTAAGAATTACATCCAACTTCTCAGAAATCATGCCAGGAAAAAGAGAATAAAGTGAAATAATTAAAGTATTGAGAGAAAAAACTCACCAACCTAGAATTCTCTAACTACCAGAATTATCCTTTAAAAGTGAAGGAGAAATACTTTTTCAGACTAGCAAAGATGGAAAAAAAAAAAATTGTTGCCAGTAGGCCTGCCTTGTAAGAAATGTTAAAATAAGTTCTTTAGAGAACATGGGTCAGAAATCTGGATATATAGAGAGAAAGGAAGACGTGGAAGAAGGAATAAGTGATGAAGATTATTTTTCTTATATATATATAATTTCTTTTTTTTTTTTTTTTTTGAGACGGAGTCTCGCTCTGCCGCTCAGGCTGGAGTGCAGTGGCTGGGTCTCAGCTCACTGCAAGCTCTGCTTCCTGGGTTTACGCCATTCTCCTGCCTCAGCCTCCCAAGCAGCTGGGACTACAGGCACCCGCTACGTCGCCTGGCTAGTTTTTTGTATCTTTTAGTAGAGACGGGGTTTCACCATGTTAGCCAGGATGGTCTCGATCTCCTGACCTCGTGATCCGCCCGTCTCGGCCTCCCAAAGTGCTGGGATTACAGGCTTGAGCCACCGCGCCCGGCCTATTTTTCTTATATTTTAATTAACCTAACAGATAATAATTTGTTCACAGTAATAACTGCAACAATGTATTTGATTAGGTATGCTTATTCGTATATACAGTGATGAGTCCCTTAGTGACAGGGAAGCATCCTGAGAAATGCAATGTTAGGAAATTTCCTCCTTTAAACATAGTGTACTTAGACAAACATAGATGGTTTAGCTTACTACACATATACCCTGTATGGCATAGCCTAATGCTCCTAGGCTGCAATCCTATACAGTATGTTACTCTATTGAATACTGTAGGCAATTATAATACAAGAGTAAATATTTGTGTGTTGAAACATAGAAAAGATACAGTAAAAATACAGCATAAAAGATAAAAAATGTTATGCCTGTATAGGGCACTTAATATGAATAGAATGTTTGGGACAGGAAGTGGGTGAGTCACTGAGTGAGTGAATGTGAAGGCCTAGGACGTTACTTTACACTACTGTAGACTTTATAAACACTGTACACTTAGGCTACACTAAACTTATACAAATTTATTTATTTTTTATTATACTTTAAGTCCTGCAGTGCATGTGCACAATGTGCAGGTTTGTTACCTATGTATACATGTGCCATGTTGGTGTGCTGCACTCATTAACTCGTCATTTACATTAGGCATAAATCAACCTTAAGTTTTATTATTATTATTATTTTACCTTTTAAACATTTTTGTTGGCTGAGCACGGTGGCTCACACCTGAAATCCTAGCACTTTGGGAGGCTAAGGCGGATGGATTACCTGAAGTCAGGAGTTCGAGACCAGCCTGATCAACATGGTGAAACCCTGTCTCTACTAAAAATACCAAAAAAAAAAAAAAAAAAAATTAGCTGGGTGTGGTGCTGTAATCCCAGCTACCTGGGAGGCTGAGGCAGGAGAATCACTAGAACTCAGGAGGCAGAGGCTGCAGTGAGCCGAGATCGCACCACTGCACTCCAGCCTGGGCGACAGAGTGAGACTCCATCTCAAAAAAAAACTTTTTGCTAAAAACTAAGACATGAACCCACATATTAGCTTATGCCTACACAGGATCAGGTATCAGCATCACGGTCTTCCACCTCCACATCTTGTCTCACTGTAGGGTTTTTCAGGGGTAGTAACACACATGGAGCTGTTGTCTTCCATGACAAGAAGGCCTTCTTCTGGAATACCTCCTGAAGGATCTGCCTGAAGCTGCTTTAAAGTGAACTTAATTTTGATAAATAGAATGAGTATACTCTGAAATAGTGTTTAAAAGTGTAGTTATAGTAAATACTAGATGATAGGCATTTTTCAGCTCAATTATAATCTTATTGGAACATTTTTGTATATGTGGTCTGCTGCTGTCCGAGACATTGTTATGTGGTGCTGAAACACACACACACACACACACACACACACACACACACACACACGCTTACTTATGAGTGAAATAAGTGATAGCAATGATATAAGGAACCAGAGGGAGAAATTGCGATTAATTTCTTACTATAAGGTACTTCTACTACCTGTGAAGTGGTATAGTGTTATTTGACAGCAGACTTGGATTAATTGTAAATGTATAGCTCAAACTCTAGGGCAATCCATTAAAAAGTAAAAAGAAAAAAAAAAAAAGAACTACAGTGGCAGTGGTACGGTTTAAAAGGACAGCAAATAGAATCACATAAAATACTGAGTTGAAATCTCAAGTCAGAAAAATAATAGAAAATATTTAAAAATTACTTTATAATATCTTCCAAAATGTAAAGTAGCTAACCATAAACTTAATAAGAAATGCATGGTACAAAAATGAAGAAAACTACAAAGACTTCGTGATTGTAATAAAAGGAGATGGGAAAAATATTTTTAAAATTTTAGTTCTTCTTAAATCGATCCATAAATTTAAGATAAACTCAATAAGATTCACAAAAGTACCTGTCTGGCACCTGAAAAATAATTCTAAGTTATATCAGAAAGAATAAAAAAAGCAAGATTTATAAAATAGTAATAAAATAAAAATAATGTACAGACAGCATCTGTCAGGTTTCAACATATGTATGTATAAAATTATTAAAGAAAAATGATACCAGAGTAAATAGACAGAATGGGAAGAATAGAAAGTTTAAAAAAATCTAATCACAAAAAATGTAGAAGACAATAAAGATAGTGTTACAAAGCAGTTGGACATGACTAAATATTTCATAAATAATATTTTAAAAATGGCCAACTAGTGGGGGGAAAAGATATATAAGAGAAGAAGAAAAGATAGGTCAATGTTGATATCAATTTTGAGTGAAGAACACCTTGCTAAGGATAATAGTAAATAGAGAAAAACTGATACAAAAAGTATAACATCTATACTTAAGAACACAGCAGAATCAGAATTAAAAGAACATTAAAACATTAGGAAAGTGTATGCAGAATGGATGGTAGGTCAAAGGTGAATAGCATTAATAGATGAACAGCCTTCACAAATCAATTGCAAACAGACAAATATATAATTTAAGAGGTGGGCAAAGGACATAAACAGCTAATGTATAAGAATGAAAGAATAACTGATTAACAATTATTAAAAACATCTGGCTTTAAGTGATGAAAGTAACTGGAACTTAAAATGTTACATCTAACTTACCAAACTGTCAATGATTAAAAAGAGTAATACTAACTAGAATTGACTTGCATGTGAGAAAATAAAACCTCACCTGTTTTACTAATGGTATTAAAAATGGTATAACATTTTTGATGAACAGTTTATTAATTAAGTAGCAATAGCTTTTGATCCAGTAATTCCACTCTAGGAATTCAGTTTGTTTGTTGTTTGTTGCACTCCAGACTGTCACCCAGTCTAGATTTGATGCTTTTACTCAGCATGATATAAACCATTATCTCAAGTTTTCTATGGAAAGCAGTCACCCAGTCTGGAGTGCAGTGGTGCGATCTCAGCTCACTGTAACCTCCACCTCCCGGGTTCAAGCAATTCTCTTGCCTCAAGCCTCCCGAGTAGCTGCGACTACAGGCTCATGCCGCCATGACCCGCTAATTTTTGGTATTTTCGTAGAGACGGGGTTTCACCGTATTGCCCAGACTGGTCTTGAACTCCTGAGCTCAGGCAATCCACCCGCCTCGGCCTCCCAAAGCACTCTAGGAATTTATCCTGAAAGAATAATTAGATATTTGATGAAAGTGTGGAAAACAATGTACGTGCTTACAGTCAACTGATATGTATCCTCATAGTTGAAGTTAGACAACTTGAAAATATTGACATAAATATACTGACTTGTATCACATACTATTAAGTGGGAAAACAAGTGGACATGTATTTAACAGTTGCTTTTCTATTTCTTTTTTTCTTAAGAAAAGAAATGTATGCAAAAAAAGGATATATAAATAGCAGTGACTATTTCTGGGTAGTCTATTATCAAGTTATTTTATTGTTTTAATATCATTTTTGCTGGTTTGTATTTTTCAATTTCCCTGCAAGAAATAGTTATTAATTATGTAATAGAAGCAAATTATAAACTTCTTTGCCAATATATTTTACGACAATTATTATGGCTGTGATTAAAGTGAAAATTGAAGAACCTTGTCCTCCTCTGTTCACACATTCCCTGGAATCCTAGATTAATCCACAAATTAAATTTCAGAATTTGCCTCTTCTGAGGATTGTTATTATTGACAATAAGATAAACAAAGACTTTTTGAAATGAATTTACTAGAAGAGACACGAGCTTTATATTCGTTTTACCGTGTGCCATGTACAACCAACAGGGCCCTCCAAATACTTAGATTTAGTTTTTGCACTTACTGCTGTGTGACCTTGGGCAAATCACTGACCCTCCTGATGTCTCATATTCTTTCTTTATCTTAAAATTGGATAAAAACACACCACCTGCCTGCCCTGTGCGGCTGTTTGAAGAATTAGCTGAAACAATGACATGAGAAGGTTTTATAAACCAGTTAAGAGCTACATAGAGGAGAGATATTATCTCACTCTTGTTTTTTCTTTGCACTTTTCTCATCCATTACATGTTTCTTGTGATTTAAGAGATGCCACATGCCTGATATTTTCAAAGTAAATGCATCTCAAAACCTGGGCGAACCAGCTCTTCCTCTGCCCGAACAGCACCATTCCTGATATTAATAGCCCAAGATGGACTTAAATGTTGAAGAATCATCCAGTATTCTACTTTCCTGCTGCCTGCTGAGTCGGCTTTGAAGCTCAGGCTGCAGAATGGAATAAGATAAAATGAAATAAAAAGCTTGTGTGCATTAAGATGGCTTTTCCTCTTATATTTCTAAAAACGCCGAACGCTTATGCTGGAGTTTAGGCAAACACAATACTGATTATTTACATGGCATAATGAAAGTAAACACTCAAGGAGAAAGAGACTTGATGCTTTTACTCAGCGTGACATGAACCATTATCTCATGTTTTCTATGGAAAGCAGTCTCCGCCGAGAAATTTGGTAACTCAGTAGGCTATTAATAGGATGTGGAATGTGATTACTCCTTTTGGATTACTTCAATATGTAATTACTTTTAGGAGCTAGTAGAAAGAAACTCTATTAAATGATAATTATAGGACTGTATTTGCTTTAAGGTTCTGTAATAGCTTTAAACATGGGAGTTTTCATTAACTGTTTGCCATAGTTAATAAAGTAATTTTTCTCAAAAAGTAGCAATTTCCTACAAAAATGGTAGCTCAACAGTGGTATTAGTCTCTTATAGGAGAGGGCAGGGGAGACGAATTGTTCAGTAGATTGGCTCATCTAGGGTTATATAATCCCCTTGAAAAATATAGATGGTATCCGCAAAGTATTGTGACAAACTAAAATACTTATAACTTCCTAGAGAACAATATGTCTTAGTATAATGTTTTCAGAGGTTAACAACAACTAAATATGATTGCACATATAAAAAGAAAACGTACAGGGCAGGTGATGGAGACAAAGTTATCACAGCAGGGAAAGCTTAGTGAAGGTTCTGTTTATAGATGTCCCATGACAAACAGTAATATTGCTAGGAATACAGCCCCAGGAGTTAGACCTCCAATGTAAGTTGAGAATTGCATCAACACAGATAAAAGATTGACCACAAATATTTGAGAAGCTAGACAAAAGATGGCAGCTAAGAGTCATATGAGAACATCTGAGTTTTCTGGACAACTGAATCAATCTCTTCACTATTGTTAAAACTAAATCCATTATGCAATATATTGTTACAAGCATTTCTTTGTCAGAAAACTGATATAAGCCTAAGCTGAAAAAATACAGCAGTCTGTCAATTCAAGGTGAAACTGGAAACAAATTTGAGAATGCAGAAAATTCTAAGAGTGAACACAGGGCTTTTCATAAATTCAAACACAGAAGTATACATATCTTAGAAAGCATTATACAAACACGATTAGTGCCACTCTGTTCAATTCAGCTCAGTACACATTTTTCGATGTTCACTGTGTGCCCGAGTTTCCCTGTTTTGGAGAAAACTATCATTACAAAATGAATTCCTATATTACATATGTGTGTCCCATGAGGTGTGTGTGTTTCTGGTTGAGAGCTATCCATTTATGTTAGTGCTTTGCAGAATTATCTCCTTCGGAGACTTATAAGTGCACATTCACGAAAGCCAAAAGGTAACAGAAAAATCCTAGTGTAAATACTAACTTAATGCTTGCTAAGTAACATTTCTGTTTTAAAATGATGGGAATCATTTACAAACTGAATCAGGGGTTGTTTCGTAGGCTTCTTTTAAAACACGTTTTTCTACATATAACTTCCTTCACACTTCAGTTCTTAAGAGCGAGTTCACTGTAGAAAGCCAGGCATTGGGAGAGAAAAGGCTATCATAACACCTAGGACATTTTGCCTCATCATCTCATTTGGTGAGTGCTTGATTTATAAGGCCCCATAATTAAATACTCATGTAAGTTCAAGAAATAATAAAGTAAATCAAATCACAGACTCTCAAAATCCAAGTAGCATGGGGCACGCCTGTCAGGCCTCTGAGCCCAAGCCAAGCCATCGTGGGTGCAGGCGGGCTGAGTCCGAAAAGAGAGTCAGAGAAGGGAGATAAGGGTGGGGCTGTTTTATAGGATTTGGGTAGGTAAAGGAAAATTACAGTCAAAGGGGGGTTGTTCTCTGGTGGGCAGGAGTGGGGGAATCACAAGGTGCTCAGTGGGGGAGATTTTTGAGCCAGGATGAGCCAGGAAAAGGAATTTCACAAGATAATGTCATCGCTTAAGGCAAGGACCGGCCATTTTCACTTCTTTTGTGGTGGAATGTCATCAGTTAAGGCGGGGCAGGGTATTTGCACTTCTTTTGTGATTCTTCAGTTACTTCAGGCCATCTGGGCATATACGTGCAAGTTACAGGGGATGCGATGGCTTGGCTTGGGCTCAGGCCTGACAGCGCCTGTCTGCTTTAATCATCAACACGGAAGGATTCAGTGGTTAAGGCTATAGCATCCGGCCTCTGAAAGCCTGGGTTTAAACCCAGCTGTAACTTCTATTTGGTTGATTGATTTGAGACAAATTATTTAATGATTCTGTGCCTCATTTTTCTCATCTATGGAATAAGGGTAACAATAATGCCTACTTATGGTGGTGTTAAGAAAATTAAGTAGACAGAGTATGGAAAGGATCTTGGCGTGGGTCATGGAGCACAGCAACTGGTATTTATGGTACTGATGATAGTGATAACAGTAATGGGGAAAGTAATAATACTTACTAGAAAGTTTAAGATTCTTTAAGCCTGTTCTTAGTCACTGGGAAAGCAATCAACCTATGGCCTAGTACATGGCTAGCACAGATTGCATGAATACAGCAATCGGTATTCCTCCTTTCGCTCCCGTGTTAAATGGTGGCATCTGTCTCTCTGTTTCCACAGGCCTGCACCGTCACAAACTTAAATGGGCAATTTCCCTACTAAGTAATGCACAGAGAAAAACAGTGTGGATGAGCATAAAAAATATATACATATATTCATCATTCCTGGCTCTTCCACCAACTCCAGGGACTGCATCAGGTCTGGGACTACATAATCAAAAACAGCAATTTCTAATAATCTGCAAGTCTAGAACCTCCTTAACTAATGAAAGGGGAAGCAGAAATCGTATTCAATTTTGCCATTTTTATAACGGTCAAACAATGCTTTGTTTCATGCCCTTCAGGCAACAATTCTGCAACTACTTTTAGATATCAAGCTCTGTACCCAGCCACACTGCATTAAAACTGTGCTTGGAAGGGAAGGCCAGCTGAAAGATTAAATTGCCTTACAAAGTTGAACTAATCTCTTTTAATGCTTTACTTGATATCAATATTCATAAAGCCATCCTTCCCCCAAGGGTTTATCAACCTCTTGAAAAAAAAGATAAATGGAGTTGTTTGCATATTGACCCTGTAAGCTTCTGCTCTTAGTTTTCCCACTGCTTCATGAATATCAAAGCCAAAAAAAGTAAAATAAAATTAGACTCACTTATTCACATGCATCAAATGAGCCCATGTTTCCGAACAGAGGTGGCATTATTATTTCCGGTTTGTTCTTCAACAGGAAGACATTATAATGATTAGTGAAAATACTTGTGCTATGCAACATAAACGCCATTTGTTTTCCAGTTCTACTTCTCTGAATGCATAGGAACCTTAGTACGAACCTCGGTTGTCTCTGACTGTGAAATTTGGATTGTGAATGATTTCAGGGGGTAGGCTGAAGATAAATCTTGGTCCGTTGGCTGTGTCATCCTTGTCATCTGCACTAATTGTAACAATTGGCTGAAAGAGAAAGGTGGCCCATAAATAAATCATGCTGACATTGGCACATCATTTATTCAAAAATTCCTGGCTGGCTAGAAAGCCTGATTTTAATTAGAGAACATAGCTTCAGAGCAAAACCATGGCTCTGAAACCTTTTTGGGCAATGGTTGGTATCTCCAGGTGACGCTTTAAAAAACACACTCTATTTCTAAGTGCATTGCTCCTAGCCAGAAACAGGGAAAGCAGGATTACCTGGTTGGAAAGTGGCTTGGTCTGATCACTCTCACAGATGAAACCTTCATAAGGAGCAGCAAACTTGGGAGCATTATCGTTGACATCAAGGATCCTAATGGCCACTGGGACTTTGGCTTCCTGATGCCGATTGTCTGGGAAGAGAGAATGCAGACAGTCAGGAAAGGTCAAGGAGAAATACACATTGGTCCAAGCATATTCTTGGGAAAGAGTAAGCTCCAGCGACCCATTTGGACCATGCAGGGAAAGATGTTCTTGTCACAGAATCTATGTAACAGCAGAAGGGTGCTAAGTACAGTGGGAGAGGCATGTCTTGGAATAAATAACGATGTTAAGACCAGTAAGAACTAAAACACTTTTCCACGTTTGCTGACTATGATGCTGAGCTTTAGTTCTAAAGGCTTATCATGGAGTCTGATCCCCAGACAGTCATCTATCAAAGTGGTTCTTAAATGTGGGAGTCTACAGAAAAGCATTAAAACCATCTGGGTTGGAATTTTGTTGGAAACAAAAATTCTCAGGCCCTATCCCAGACCTACTGAATCAGAGGCTCTGGGGCAGGCTCCAGAAATCAGGCTTAATGAGTGATCAGCTCGATGCATGATCAAGTTTGAGGTGTTGTCTATAGATAAACAAGAACCCACAAACCTTGGACCTAAGGACTTTGCTTTTCTGGGTTCAGCAAAGACTAGTGACTAGATGGAGTCAGAAATCTTTAAGTGATTGTTATGAGTTTCAAACTCCTGAAGGCTGCCGGCTCTCTCGCCAAGTCTATACCCAGTTCTGTCAGAAAAAGCAAAAACATTTCCCTTTGCCTATGTGTCTTCCTAGAGAGATAACCAAAAACACATTTTAAAGACTGAAAAATCTGTTTAAAACCAAAAAAGTTAGTCTATCTCAGCTATTTTATTTCCCAGAATATAGAGTCTGAAGCAATAATACTTGGTAAAGCAGAATCAAAACCCTGAGAAGAATGCTTACGGATTTCTGCTGCAAAGACAGTGATGTTGAGCCAGGCTGTTTCCTCTCTATCCAGAGGTTTTGTAGTTTTAATAAAACCGTCCTCTGGATTAATAGTGAAAAATCTGTCGAGGTCAGTGTGACGATCGATGGAATACCTAAGCAGAATGCAAATGAGGCAATTAGACTAAGACATTTGGAGCAGCTTAATATTTGAATATTTTCTCCATACTATATTTAAAGCAAGCTTCTCAATGAGTTGCTTAAGCTACATTTTCTTTCTAATCAAATTTACTTTTGAAACTTTGTACATGAATCTTTTATAGAAATAACTTTGCCACGTTGGAATTCCTTATTCAGTACAATGAATGAAAGGGTTGTTTAGCATATTTGATTGAGAAGTATAATAACGTGAAGCATATTTCTCCACATTTACTACAATCACCCATCTTCTGAATATTTATGGGACTGCATTTGGAAAGTGAGTTTGCCTTGCTCCCAAACTACTCAGAAAGTCACAAATGTATCAAAACTTTGCCAGATTTTTGCATATGAAATATTAAATATGTTTGAGTGTATTTAAATTGATCAAGATCATGTACAGACCTAAAAATCAGTTTGTCTTTATTTAAAGAAAAATGCAGCCTGGTGCAGTGGCTCACTCCTGTAATCCCAGCACTTTGGGAGGCCAAGGTGGCACACACCTATAATCCCAGTTACTTTGGAGGCTGAAGCATGAGAATCTCTTGAACCCGGGAAGTGGAGGCTGCAGTTAGCTGAGATCACGCCACTGCACTCCAGCCTGGGTGACAGAGTAAGACTCTGTCTCAAAAAAAAAAAAAAAAAAGAAAAGAAAAGAAAAGAAAAAAGAAAATGTTAACTATATTTTAGTAAATCTGTTTAGTTTATTCAGTTTCAGGGGTTCTCAGTTAGCTTGGCTTTGAATTCCAGTATGCAATGTACAAAGTAAGCTTGGCCATTTACTCGTAGGGCATTTTCCCATATTTTAATGACTCCAGGCTGTGTATAAAATTTTAGTTACTCCCATCCACTAAGTTAACTTTTTACTGATAAAGGACAAAAAAAGTCACATAATATTATTGGGCTGTATTTATGGCAAAGTGAGGTGGCAGACGGGGGAAGAATGGCTTTTGCTGGGTTGTAGTAAGGTAAAATAACATGCCCAGGATACAGTCTTGTTGTAATGGGTCTGTTGAACTCCAAAGCCTCTTCCCTTACCACTCCCTTAGACTAACTCCCAAACGGAAAAGAACAATAATGGGCTATGTTAATTCACGTAGTACGCTGAGCTTCATAAATGGGTGATTTTCTGCTCTTAGAGGTCTAAGCTATGATATCCAAAAATTTACAAAATGAGTATGTCAGAAGGCATTCAGTGGTGCTCAAAAATCAAAGAATAATTAGAGATAGCAGAGACCATGAATATCAGAAGGTTTAATCGCCTAGATTTACAAATGATGAAATTTACAAATGGCCTATGACTAGTTTCTGGAAGAGACAATATTGGAAGCCAGATCTTCTAATCCCAGATCATGTTCTTTTCAGGAAAGAGGGACCCCCACTGAGCAGCACTTTACAGTATATAAACATGAGCTCATTCACAGTGTCACTTAACTTCACAGCTCCCCATAAAAATGGAATGATGAGTCCCTTGCACAGTGACAAAACCAAAGATATTCACACACCTCCTCAATGTCAGGAGATGCTCAGTAACTGAGCCCTCAGCAGATAACACTGCGCGGAAAGGAGTCAAAAAAATAATCAAAGACTTTTTTTCCTTCCATGAGGGAGCTCCCTATTTAGTTGGCATGACAACACACATGTGGGGAAAAAGATCATTAATAATTCAAGGCATTATTCCACAGAAATGAAGGGCATGAGTTTTGGGTTTTGGAAGTCCTAAGTACAACTTCATAATTGGCTACACATAAGCTAGATGATAATGGAAAAGCCACTTAAGTTCTTTGAGCCTTAGCATGTTTATCTTCTAAAATGGAATTAATATATATATTTTTTCCAAACAGAACCTCACTATGTTGCCCCAGCTTGTCTTGAACTGCTGGGCTCAAGTCATCCTCCTGCCTCAGCCTCCTGGGTAGCTGGGATTGCAGGAACCTGGCTGAACTGGAATATTAATAGTATCTAACTCTTTTGTTATCTGTGAGAATTCAATAAAATAATAAATGTTTAAGATACATAATGTAGTGACTCACACATATAAGCAGTGCAACCAACAATAACTGCTATTGTCTTTGTTGTTGATGCTGCTGTTACACACTGAGAACAGACTGTGGAAGCTCTCATATGTAAGAGCGTGACCTTCATCCTATAGCCAGTGAGAAATCATAGAAGGCTTTGAGCAGAGGAGCAAATAAATGGACACAAGCTCTCAAGGAGATCAAAAACATATGATGGGCAACATGGTCTGAGGAAGAGAGAGTAGAAGAAGGAGCAGAGGAAACTTAAGGATTTGATGCTGTTTTTAAATACATGAGGTGATGAGAGTGAAGTACAGGGGTGACAGAGGAAATGGAATCCTAGATGATGATGAAAGCCCCAGTAGGATTTAGTGGATATTTGGGCATCTAGGGGAGGCTGAGAGAGTCCAAGGTAGCTTCTCACCTGAATGTCTGAGAGAGGGAGATTAAAGGACATCGAAAAAGAAAATATTTGCTATTGTGAATAGTGCTGTGATGAACAGTTGAGTGCTTGTGTCTTTTTATTTTCCTCTGGATATATATTTTTAAATAAATATTTATAAAATTGATTTTCCTTTGGATATATGTCCTGTAATGAGACAGGATCAATCATATCCCCAACCTCAGCACTACACAATATAACCATTAACAAACCTACACATATACCCCCGAATCAAAAATAAATAATGAAATTATTTAAAAAATTAAAAAGAAAAAAAGTCAATTATCAGGAAGGAAAGGTTGACATTTCATTAAGGATATGTCAAAATGCTCAGAGAGCAAAGACTCAACTCTATTGTAGGCTTCAGGAAGTCAGGGGTGGAAACACCTGTTTTTGTTTGAAAGTATGTCACAATAATTATAAGATCAAAAATATGTGTTGGATAAATGAGTGAACCAGTGAAAGAAAAGGCAAATGGGTGAAAATACACAACAGACAGTATCATAAATGCAGAATTAGAGTCGGGGAGAAAGATCAGCCTAGGCGCAGGAAATCTGAAGCATCAACTTAGGTCAATTACCGCTTGGGTAAAACCCTATAGGTGAGTGGACACAGAGAGAGAAAGGACCAAGTCAATGCCTGGACAGGGATCAAAGACTAGTGAAGACATCAGGTACAGTGTTATCTGAGGCATAAGAGGTTAGTGCCAAGAAAACTAAAGGGAGAGAATATTTTAGAAAGGAAATTGTAAACAAAAATGTGTCTAATGCTACACTCTGAGAAAAAGAGATCTGCAGAATGTCCAAGAAGCTAAGGGTTAGGGTGATATTGCAACACCTCCATTATATGTCCAAGGACACAAATTTCCACAAAGGTGAAGACAAACAACCAGGAAATTAGGTAGGGAGGATAAAAGACCCATTAGATAAAAAGTCTGGAGGCCTGGTGCAATGGCTCATGCCTGTAATCCCAGCACTTTGGGAGGCCAAGGAGGGCAGATCACCAGAGGTCGGGAGTTTGAGATCAGCCTGGCTAACATGGTGAAACCTGTCTCTACTAAATATACAAAATTAGCTGGCCATGGTGGCACATGCCTGTAATCCCAGCTACTTGCTTGAACCCGGGAGGCAGAGGCTGCAGTGAGCTGGGATCGCACCACTGTACTCCAGCCTGGGCAACAGAGTGCGACTCGGTCTCCAAAAACCAACCAACCAACCAACCAACAAACAAGCAAACAAAAAAGTTTTGAACAGACTAGGTACAATGGTTCATGCCTGAAATCCCAGCATTTTGGGAGGCTGAGCCAGGAGGATCACTTAAGCCCAGGAGTTTGAGACCAGCAAGAGCAACATAGTGAGAACCCCCTCTCTACAAAAACAAAACAAAAAAAAATTAAGCATGCACCTGCTGTCCCAGTTACTTGGGAGGCTAATGTGGGAGGATCACCTGAGCCTGGGGAGCTCAAGTCTGTAGTGAGCCATGATGACGCCACTGCACTCCAGGCTGGGTGAAAGACTGAGACCCTGTCTCAAAAACAAATAAAAAAGCTTTGAATATTCTCCTATAATTTGTCTGACATTTCTAAAGAACAAAGACCCAAGTAGGTAGAAGTGGGGGGTTGGTTCGAGTGTGGTATTGAGTATCCTTGGACAATTATAGACATGGAAATTGCCTACATGCACAGAACAGCTACCATTTGAAAACATGACCCAAATAATCAATTGTAGATGTGAATCCTTGGAGACAATGAGGTGCAGAGGAAATGAGTGAGTGTTTTGACGTCACAGTCACCGCTCTTCTAAAAAGTTTATAATGCACCTCGATATTCTAGGCCAAAGATAACTCATTTAAAATTCACACTGTGAAGATTTTTAAGTAGTTTAAAGGTGTTAGAAGGGTCCATAGTCATTATTTAATGTATCTTTCTGCACAGAGAGAATATAGTAATCAAACCTTCTTGGGAAATCTTTCCATTAGTGGCTGCTGGGTTAAAGTAAAAAGCTCAAAATGAACTCAAGACAGAGCTGGGTTAAAATCCAGTGTTCGACACTGACTGTCCATGTGATTTTAAAGAAGTCCCATTATTGCTCCGAGCCTCAGTCTTCCCACCTATTCAATTCTAGAGAAGCCACAGCCGCAAAGGATGTCAGTGAGAACTGACATTTTTTTGTAAAACCTGTTGTACGAGGCTGAAAAGATGCTCAGTAAATGTTAATTATCTCTCTTTTCCTCAGAAGAATCAATGTTCAAAGATCCAAAAGCAACCCAACATCACTTAGAGTTGGGAATTCCTTCTTCCCTGCCACTATTTTCTTTGATATAAATGGACAAACTCCATTGTCTATGTAATTTGTTTTCATATTTAGATCCATTTACTTTTTCTTAAGTGTCTGCCTCCTTAAGTATACTGGGAACCCCCAGTGTGTGCTCAATGAAGATTTGTCAAATAAATGTGTGAATAAGATGTCATCACTTCTCTCACGCTTCCTGTTTTACACTCAAAAACTGTGAGCTTGACCTTCTAAGCCAAATCAGGAGTTATTTTATTTATTTACTCAATAAATATTTTCTAGACATCGACTTTGGGCCATGTGCTCTGTTTGGTGGAAGGTGCAGTGATGATCTAGAACAGGGGTCAGCAAACATGCTCTGCAAAGGGCCAGCCAGCAAATGCTTAGCTTGTGCAGAAATTAGAATCCCTGTCTCAACTACTCAACTCTGCCCTTGCAGCAGGAAAGAAGACGTAGGTAATATGAAAACAAATGATGTGACTGTCCTCCCATGTAACATTACCTACAAAAATAGGTGGTGAGAAAAAAGATGAAGAATTCACAGTTTCTGATTTCAAAACATAGTACAAAGTTATGGTGATGAAGACTACGTGGTACTGCCATATGGACAGACATATAATTAATGGAATGTAATCCAGAGTACAGAAACAAACCTGGTTTCTATGACTATGAATGGTCAATTTTCAACATGAATGCCAAGACCATTCAATTAAGAAAAAATAGTCTTTTCAACAAATAGTGCTGGAATAATTGGATACACACATGCAAAATAATAAAGTTGGACCCCTTCCTGACAACATATATAAAAGTATGCTCAAAATTGATAAAAATCTAAATGTGAAAGCTAAAACCATAAAGTTAATTTTTTAAAAAATGTGTAAATTATTCATGACTTTAGATTAGACAATTATTTCATTATAGACATTTAAAAGAAAAAGAATAGACCCACTGGAATTCATAAAAATTAAAATCTTTTGTGCCTCAAATGACACTATTAAGAAATGGAAAAGATATCCCATGAAATGAGAAAAAAAATTGCAAATCATATATCTAATAAGGCCCTACCATTCAGAATATGTAAACAGCTCTTACAACTCAACAATAAAAAAACAAAGAATCCAATTATGAAATGGGCAAAATACTTGAATAGATATTTATCCTAAGAAGATATACAAATGGCTAATAAGCACATAAAAAGACGCTCAGGCCAGGTGCAGTGGCTCATGTGGGTAATCCCAGCACTTTGGAAGGCAGAAGTGGGTGGATCACTTGAGGCCAGGAATTTGAGATCAGCGTGACCAACATGGCAAAATCCCGTCTCTATTAAAAAGTAAAAAAAATAGCTGGGCCTGGTGGTGCACACCTGTAGTCCCAGCTACTCGGGAGGTTGAAGTACAAGACTCACTTGAGCCTGGGAAGCATAGATGGGACTGAACTGAGATCGTGCCACTGCACTCCAGCCTGGGCAACAGAGAGAGACTATGTAATAGTAAATAAATAAATAGTAAATAAAGTCAATAGTAAATAAGTAAATAAATGAGTAAATAAATAAATAAATAAAAGATGCTTGATGTCACTAGTCACTCCGGAAATACAAATCAAAACTATAATGACATATCATTTCACACCCATTATGATAGCTATAATCAAAAAAGGCAAAAAAGTGTTGGTGAGAATGTGGAGAAATTAGAACTCTCATATATTATTGATAACAAAGTAAAATGGTACAGCTACTGTGGAAAACACTTTGGCAGCTCCTCAGAAAGTTAAACATAGAGTTACCATATAATCCAGTAATTCCACTCCTAGGTATATGCCCAGGAAAGACGAAAACATGTTTAGGCTAAGACATGTCCAGGAATATTCAGCATTATCTGTCACAGCCAAGATTGGAAACAATTCAAACACGCATCCAAATGATAAATGAGCAAATAAAATATGGTGCACCCATACAATGAAAAATTACTCAGCAATAAAAGGAAATGAATTAGTGATGCACTCTGCAACATGAATGAACCTCAAAATCATTATGCTACATGCAAAAATCCAGTTACATAAAACCACATGTTGTATTATTCCATATATATGAAAGGTCCAGAATGGGCAAACATACAGACACAGAATAAGTTAGTTGTTACAGGAGACTGGGAAGAAAGAGAAACAGGGAGTGACTGCTAATGGACATGGGATTTCTTTGGTGGGGAGAACAATATAAATATTCTGGAATTAGACAGTGGTAATGGTGGAACACCTTCATGAAATATACTAAACACCAACAAATTGTACAAGTTGAACAGGTAAAGTTCATGCTTCATGATATGTAAATTTTTTCACAACAGAAAAAAAAAAAGAGAGAGAGAGAGAAAAGCAAATGGCAGCCAGGTTTGGCCTATGGGCTATAGTTTGTCAAGGCCTAAACTACACAGACATCTAGCTCTTTGAGACTCTCCTCTAGTGAGGACATTGCATAACCTAAGTGTCCCTGTGATGTAGCCTGGTGGGTGAGGTAGAGAGGAGCTAGTGGAAGGACATCCGATACATCTCTAGGGAGCCCTGGAAGAATTCCTGCAGGAGATAACACCTAAGTGGAGATGGAGAAAATGAGTCCAATGTGGCAACTTGGAAAGGCAAGTGCTACCAGCTAGAAGGAGGAACATGTCAAGTCCAGGGATTAGGGGAGAACGGGAGAGCTTCAAAGAATGGATGGAGGTAGAGGGGTGCAAAGAAACTTTTTAAACTAAGTGAATGAGGTTAGATTATTTTGAAAAGGGAGACAAGAGGGAACCATTTGATCATTAACTTTTTTCTTGCGTTTTAACTAAGGTAAGATGTAATGTTTGGATGTGCATTGTATGAGGGTCACTCTGGCTGCAGAGTCAGGATTCATGCGGAGAAGTAAATGAAAGACTGAGGGCTGGGAGACCCTGTGGAGGTACATAAAGAAATCCAAGCAAGAAGGAAATGAGGGGAGTGGCTGTGGGGAAAAAAAAGAAACCCTTGCTAGAATCCGGTCTAGGGGAAGTTCCAGGGCACTATCAACTTCCACTCTATAAATGTGTGACTCAAGCCCCTTCTCCACCTCCTTCTCATCACCCTCTCATCTTCACCATTAGCTTCATCAGTCATTACCTCAGGATGAAGAGGAGAGTGGAGATGCAGAACTCTGGATCGCTTTTCCTTTTTTTTTTTTTTGAGACAGGGTCTCACTCACTGTGTCACCCGGGCTAGAATGCAGTGGCTTGATCTCGGCTTACTGCAACCTCTGCCTCCCAGATTCAAGCGACTGTCCTATCTCAGCCTCTAAAGGAGCTGGAATTACAGGTGCACGCCACCATGAGCAGCTAAATTTTGTATTTTCAGTAGAGGCAGGGTTTCACCACATTATCAAGGCTGGACTTGAACTCCTGACCTGAGCTGACCCACCTGCCTTAGCCTTCCCAAAGTGATGGGATTACAGATGTGAGCCACGGTGCCAAGCCACAGTTCTGGATCACATTTTTTGTCACAAAAAAGTATTCATAATAATAAAAGCACCCGAAATTTATTAGGACACTTTACTACTCTTACAAAGTATTCAGCAGCAGTTAGACAGAGCTGACTTTCCTTGCCTCCTGCTCAGTGGCTGCATCATTCCAGGAAAGTCACTTTGTCTTGCAGTGCCTCCAGTTTCCTCTCATTTGAAGGGATAACAATTTATGTATCAATTAAGTTGAGGGGATTAATTAGATCACATAGCTAACCTCCTCATAGAGTAACCGGAGAATGGGAAGGTATTTAATAAATTGCAATTACTATAATTATTTCACAATAATTATTTATACTTCCCCACAGTCCCCTGAGGCAGACAGGCCCAGCTCAGGGCTCCGTCACTTAGCATGTCTGGGGGAATCTGCTCCAGAGCAAAGTCATGTAGCTTGAACAATCTTATCCAAAAAGTCAGGAACAGAGGTGAAGGAGAGCTCATGTCTTCTCAATTGTAATCTTGTTTACATTCTACTGAACCTGATAAACTTGGCCCCTTTTTGAAATTGAAGAACGTGGTTCCTACAGGGCTTTTCCAGAACCTCTTGACTTTAAAATTCCCCATCCAAGCTCTTAAAGTAAATCCGTCTGTACCTTACTGGGCTGTTGGCAGCATCAGGGTCTTTGGCATGCACTCTCCCAACCACGGTGCCAGCAGCTGCATTTTCTTGGACTTCATGGATGTAACTTGGGGCCAAGAACATAGGGGGCTCGTCAGCATCTTCTACTGCGATCTTGACGGTCACAGTGTCCTTGAAGGGGCCATTGCTGATAAACTTCGGGTCGATGTGCACGTTGGCTGCCTCTACCTTCAAGCTATAGGCTCTTTTGGTTTCAAAATCTACAGGCTGGCAAGAATGAAGAGAAGATTGACAACAAATTCCTCGAATGGAAGAGAAAGAACTGATTGTTTTATAGGGAAGAGTGAATAGTTCCTCAAAGGGAGAAAAATCAGAGTCTACTCAATATCAAATTTCCTAAGCCATTTGGTCAGAAAATCACACAAATCAATTGCTGAAACTTAGAATGTGCCTAATGGGTCATTCTAAGAGCACAACAGACACAGAAAGACCATGTCATCTAAAATGAACCTTATTCTATATAGCAACACTAGTGTTGCCCAAATAAGTCACTAAAAATTACCTAAGGAAGGGAATTAAAACACTACAAAAATACATTTGGTACCTCATTCTGAAAAGTAAGAATCTTGGTAACAAAAATACCCACTGAATTTCAGCCAAAAACCATGTCCTTTTTGATGACTGGTTCATACCTCTCCCACCCGCAACCATCCAGCTTGATCATATTGAAAGCTTCATGTTGAAAGTTTCTGACCACGTTCTGTTTCCCAATGTCTGGGACTCTTACCAGCAGTGGCCCATAAGATGACATAGGGTGGTTTATAGGTAATTTGATAGATGAGGTTGTCAAATGATATTAACTTACATACTGAGATAATTATTTATTTTCCAAGTCTTTAAATCCTTGACACACCAAGTAGAACACCGTTTTAACATATCTGCTCTGTTTCGCAATCTCTTTTGTGAGTTAGTATGATACAACTCTAGCTAGAATGTAACTGCATCATTTTGGTTTGATTGGATTTATTTTTAAGTTACCTTCTATTTTTGGCAAGTGACAAGATAATGAGGGAAATGTTTCCTTTTTTAAAATGCTTCCTTTTTTTAAAAAAAGAATGCATATATATTAAAGATGGTCTATTTAAAGAAAAACAAATGTAAGCAGTAAAATTTTACACGATATGAAAGAAAAAATGAGTAGTAGCATTTGAATGGCTGTAGTTATAGGGAAATTGATGGTAAACACTGCCTAATTTTGAATGAGAGGAGTTACAGTGAATCAGTCAGCAAAGGATGGAAAGTAACATTGTAGCAGAGAAACAAGCCCTGCTGCCTAGGAAACAACTTTCTAATTAGTGCTCTGGATGTTGCTGAACTACCAAATGTTTGGAAAGAGTTTCATCTTCTAAGGCGAGCATCTGCCTGCCATGCTGTTGTCATTTGCCTGGCAAACGCTTATTCTGAATGGGCATACGGTCACGGGGCTTATTCCTGATCTAATTTTGCAGTACTCCACACTGAGCCTGATGATCCCAGTTGCAACAGGGTTAAACATGTTCAATATTCTTGATACTTTTTCTACCATCTTCCTACCTCCCTCTTCCCAGAGTCAGGAAACACTACCTTTTTCCAAATCTAAACCAGCCTTTCCATCATCCTGGGACTCAGCAGTTCCTTTCTCCTTGGCTAGGTTACTGAGCAGCAGAAAGGAAAGATATTTATAGACTGAACATACGAGATTGCTGCAACTTCTAAAAAATCCCTTCAATCATTAGATAGCATTAAACACTGGAATATGATAGTTCTGAGTCTGGGTAATTTATAATCAGAAAAGAGGAATTTTTCTAATATCAGATAGTCTGTTGATCTTACTACAGCAGAATCTTTTGTACTTGGTTTAGGCATGTGCCTAAGGACCTGGAGCCATTTTCCCACTGGGAAGCCTTGTTGGTGTTAAGGACAATATCCTCATGCTGCAGTTTCACATCCCAAGCTAAGCTCTCCAGCCCTTTGCAGAGGTTTATGTGGGATGTCCTTTCCCAGTTTGGCGAGATTCCAAGTCTGGTAGTCAGTTCAAGCCTCATTGCCTTGTGAAGTCCTCCTCAACAGCTCCAGATAGATTTGTGTGGCCCCCTAGTGGCCCTTTGGCAGCCCTTCATTTCCCTCCCCAGCGAGGTGGGGGGTGGGAGTGGAATGGAGGAGAGCATCCCTAAGAAGTCTACTGAGTCTTACTGCTCTTTGCTGATCTTTGTCCCACGGGACGCAAGAATGACTGTACCAAGTGGTCATACGCATCCATTATTTTGACTGAATGAGGAGTGGGGTTGATAGATGCTTAACATTTAGACATTTGCCTACAATTTATTCCCTTCCTCCCTCCAAAAAAGATGTGAGGTAGTTTCCCAGGTGAACATTTATATCCATGTTATGAGTAGTTGAAATAAAGCTAAATGAAGCAACACATTGCATAAGCCATAAAAATCTTAATACCCCCTAGTTTACTAATCCCACCTCTGAAAATCTTCCCTGAGGGATTAATTCAACAGAAAACCAAAACAAACAATATTCAAAAATGCATGATATTTGTTAGATATAATAGAAGGTTATATCTAATCTGTGGAAATATACACACAAAACACGAAATCCAACTGTGAGGTTTTATTAAGGAAATAATGATTCGTCAATAGGATGGGAAGTTATGTAGTCATTAAAAATGATTATGTACATTATACAACAGCATGTAAAATGTTTATGATGTGACGTTAAGTGAACAAATCAGATCACCCTCTGATTGCAACTGTGTTAAATGTTATGTATCCACATCTATATATGTGCGGACAAAGAATATAAAGAAAAATCAAACATAAAAAGTTTTATTAAAACAGGGAATATTAAAAATGCCTTATAATTCTGCTCTGACACTGCTTTACAAGGAGTTTATTTGGTTGAAAATAAATAGCTCAGACACTGTGCGGTGATTTCTCTGAGACAGTTGGGATTCCCATTCAGCCAAAGGTGCTGTGTGAACAGATCGGATTTTCCCCTCTAAGTCCACGAAGCCACCTAAAATCTCACCTTTATTTGACCCTGGTTCTTCCTCCGCTAACCACACAGAGACTGTCTAAATACCCCAAGGGTAGTTTCTCTCTCCCCTGTTCACCATTAAACTAAGAGAATCAGAACGCAAGAGGGATTTATTGCTTTCTAAAATATTCAATAAATGAATGATTCTATCTAGTAATTATTTCTTGAATTCTTCTCCTTCACTACCATCTCACTACCTCTTCTACCTTCTTCAATTCTTTGTAATGTCTCCCTTGAATTTTAACAAGTTTGTTCATTTGTTTTACTGTATCTATCTTAAGACTCTCAAGATTGAAGGTATTGCAGCTTCTTAAATGTGTCCTGTTTCCATTGATAGTAGCCTTTCATGAGTTATTTTTCTCTGCCTTTTCTGTCCTTAACTATCCAGCAAATTCCTCCTCATCTATCAAGACTCAGCTTGAGAACTGCCCCCCTCAAGAAGTCATTCATGACCCACGTTCATAGGTCTTATCACACTATTGCAGGCGATTTTCAACTGGGGAGTGATTTTGCTCCCAGTTACTCCAGGGATATTAGACAATGTCTAGAGTAATTATTTTTATTATTATTATCAGGACATTGGGGTGGAGTAGAGCATGTGCTTAATGACCTTTATTGAGGGGAAGCCTGGGATACTAGACACTACCAAATATCCTACAAGGCACAGAACAGCCTCCTACAACAAAGAATTATCCAGCCCAAGACATCAACACCTCCAAGGCTGAGAAAACTCTCTCAGTTTTAATTATTGTTTCACTTCACTGTCCTGTTAAATTGTGAACTCCCTGTGGTCAGGACTCTGTGTCTTCAACTTTAGATTTCCAGCCTCTGGCAAAGGGCCTGCCTGACAAATAATAAGAACTCAATAACTCTTGGTGGAAAAGTGGGTGAATAAATTAGGAAATAAATAAAAATACTAAGTTAAAAAATACTTTAAAATGCAGAAATAGTGCCAGAATGTCTCTATAGACTTTTATGGTATTAAATTGCATGTAACGACTTTCACAAGGAGTCATATTTTTACTCTGTTAAATTCATCTATAATTTTTCTTTTTTTTCCCCTGGTGGACATTTGGAACTTTGTGCTACAAGTTTGAGCAAATGTTCTTTTACAAATGAAATAACATCTTACACTGTTTAAAACCTAAACGTCAGTGTTTTATAGAAGATTATTCCTTTGCCTAGAATAAACACACTGAATTGGAGGCAAAAGTGCAAATTAATCATATGCAGAGAGCTCATTTGCGATGTGTGAGTTCCATGGGGGTGATTTAAATGTTTCAGGATTTCAGAGATACAGTGTGTGTTTGTGCCCTGAATACACTGAAAACAGGTGACAACCTTAGCATCACCAACTACCCAATTACATGAACAGCAAAGGATGGGAGGCAGGAATCTCTGATGCCAATGTTCACATGTCAGTGCCAAGCAGAAGAGATAGTAATATTAATTAACAAAGTAAGTTGACAGCTCTAGGCAACACACAATTCGCACAGCTACTTTTCCAGAGGAGAAACCAGAATTAGTGATGACTACCCTAGCTCCCTGTGGTTGATAATTAGGATTCCTCGGTCCTACCATTCATCCGTTAACGTAGACTTTTCCAAGTATCCAAATTTCACCCCAATTTCCATATCCTTCATTTTCTTTATTATTTTTTAACAGTCACTCCCTACCTTCTCATTGTTTTGTGCCCCGTAATATTTTCCCCAACCCCAACACACTTTAAAATGTTGTAAAAGGCCAGCTTAGCACAGGTCACTCCTTGCTCCCCCACCTGAAAGATTCCTTTCAGGACCAGTCTTCCCCCACTGGTCCGTCCTTGCCTCCTCTTTAGCTACTGGCCTCTTTATTGATTCTTCAAATTAACTTTCTATCAGTGTTACAGTCCAATCTTTTCTACCGCACCAAGGAGTTTAATATGCATGCTGCAAAACCAAGTTGAGAATGAATGCCTGATTAAAATCAAGGTAATCCCATCCTCCAATTCTGATTTAATGCTCCATACACTTTCATGATGGAGAGGTATTGATTTCTCAAATGGTAAATCACGGGGGGAAATCATTTTAGAATGTATGGGAACAATTTCTCCACTTGGAAGTGAATCTTATCTGGCTCTCCTTTACAAACGCTTTCTGGGCCAGCTGTTTTCGAAATGTTTTGAGAAGGAAGTTGTTCTAGAATAACCACGGTGTGAATTCCAGGTCTGCATGCCTGAGCTGTGTGACAGTGACTGGGTCAAACGATTTCATTTGTCTGAGACCCAATCTCCTCAAAATCAAGTGGAGGTCTCTTTGCCAATTGGGATAATACTACCTACTTTATACTTTTTGTTTGTTTGTTTTTGTTTTTGTGAAAAGTGAATGAAATGATGTTTGTAAGAGGCTGGTGCTCTGTCTGGCCAGTAGTTAGTGTTGAGTGAATGTAAAAAAGAAGAAACACTAAACTTCTCCTTGTAATAAATTCATCCCAGAGACATGTTTTTGATGACTGACTCTGGGGGAAGGTCCATAGACTACCTGACTACGAGGGGACGTCCACAGGCTATTTGACTATGGGAGAAGGTCCATTATTGTTGCTTCTCCAGGTTCACTTGAGATAAAAACAAGCAGAGAATTGACTTAAGTTTCACAGAGGGTCTAGCAATGCAGTGAACCTTGAATGTTCAAACAAGAAGAGTTTTGAACAGCCTATCTAACAGATTCAGTGTGGCAGAGCTAAGGGGGCAATTTCATGCATGCTCAGGGCTGCTTCTTCAAAATCTAGATTTATTTCATTGTCCTTCCTGCCATGAGAGAACTGTGCTTCCCTCCATTGGAAAACATTTAAGAACTGACTAGCAATCTCAGGCAGGTATCACCAGCCCCTTTTGTCAGCTTCTCCGCAGTAACAGAAAGGAATATAATTCTGTGATCTTCCAGGGCTCAGAGCTCAACTACAAAGCCAGGTCGGCCCCCGGTTTCGCAAATTCTCATTTCTTAACCATCACCTCCCTATTTCTTGCAGTGTTGCCTTGGCAGAGCAGGTCACACCACTGACATGTCTGATTCCTTACCCTAACTCACCTTTTTCAGCTTTATCACCCCCTCCTGGGTTTCATAGTCCGTTGTGATTTCAAACAATTCCATACCATCTCCATCAACAATACTGTATGTGACTAAGCCATTTTCTCCAATGTCTGGGTCTTTAGCTTTCACTCTTCCTACTTCCTCCCCAGGGACGGCTGCTTCTGACACAGACATCTGGTATACGCCTAGAAGAAGAAGACATCTACTTTTATTTTCCCTTTTATTTGGCAGCTGCAAGACTAGATTTCATTGAATCCCAATAAATTTCTCAAAGGATTTGAAATTGAACTTTCTATTGACTGAAAACATGAAAGAAGTGAATGGATGTGGGGAGGAAGATCCCACATGGCCTGCTTGTCAAAAGAATGTGTTCTATGAAGGGTAATAAAGCAATATCTGGGTCCAGGTGAAATGCTGGGGTCACCTGCCACATGTAAGGGAGGAAAACAATGCTGTGTTACATTTCCCCTCAGGTAATGAGGGAGAACCATGCATGTCTTCATTTATCGAAATAAGTGAAGATTCTTTTCATGTCTTCAGGATGGTCCATGAGTTAACTCTAAGACTCACTTATGGTATTGCCAACAGCCCAGGAAAAAAAATTCTGTTTAAAAGCCTTCCTTCAACAGCTCCATATTTACTTTAAAAATGCAAACTTTATCTTTAACATCACTCCCTGTCTAACTCTATATTTGACACTCCCCTTATTTCACCTCCTTCACAACTTGCCTCCTTCACAAGTTGGTCATTCGTTACCTTCTCCAGAAAGCTTTCCTGCAGTGTGACCTTCCTATATATTTATTTAATGTTTATTGGGAGCCTAATACTGTACATGGAGGTACCGTCCTAGTGCCAGGACACTGTTTTATTTGGTTGTTCCGTTTACTACTAAACAAAACAGTCAAGATTCCTCTCCTAATGAGGCAGACTGAAGAGAAAAAATAAAAACAAATGTAAACACACTCTGATGTCACTGCACTGAAAAAGGAAAAGAAAGTAGGGTAAAAGGGTGAGGGTTCTGAGAGTGGATGTGTGGTTGTGTGTGTGTAAGTGCATGATTGTGTGTGAGGGGGTAAATGTGTGAGTGGCTGTTGAGTGATTGTGTGGGCATGAATCTGTTGTGTAAGAGTGTGAGTGTGTGTATGAATGTGAGCTATTTGTGAGTGAGTCTGTGTATGTGTATGAGTGCTTGTGTTAATAATGTGTAGGTGAGAAGCAGAAAGAGGGAGAGATTGATTTTTGAGTAGTGTGGTAGAAGAAGACATTCTTTAGAAAAAGGAATCTAAAAAGACTGAGGAAGACAATGATGTGAATATCTGCAGGATAAAAGCTACAGGCCAGGTGATTAGCAAGTGTCAAATACCCTAAGGTGAGAAGATCTTAAAACCCTCAGAGGAACAAGAGGAGGAGAGTGACTCCAGCCTTCTGGTGAGAGAGAAGGGCATGTAGGGAAGTGGAGGCCAAATTGCATAAAACAGACCATTGCGGGTTTCAGGTTTTGTTTAAACTTGGGGAAATCACTGGAAGGTTTTCAGTAAGTAGCTGAGATTCAACATTATCTTATTTGCTTTTCACATTTAATACTCTGTGCGCGACACAATATTGAGAAGCCAGGGTTGAAAATCTTGCCTCTATCATTTCCAAGCAAAGTGGTCTTGGGCAAGTTACTTATGCTCATTATGTTTTAATTTCCTCTTACAGAGATGTCATCAGTTCCAAGACTTTGTCTATATTTATCAATAGTATTTTGCTTTGCAACTTTCTTTTGGATTCATAATCTATTTAATCTCACCATGCCCTCCACATTAAAGGACGAGTGGGAAGTGGGAGTCCCTTGTAGATAATTAGCAATTAATATGAAGGTTTAAAAAGAATTGTCCTATGCGGATTTTCTCCAAATCTCATTCAAGTTCATGGCAGCGAAACCAGTACAACCAGTACAGTAGCAATGTAACTTTACTACATGATTATCTATGACCAAGGGCAGTAAGGGCCGCCTGCTAATAATTCTGCTTCACCTTTCTTTTCCAGCACACTAGACAATCGTACAGTGTGGATAATGGAGCATGCAGCTCTTAGAATGTTATATGAGCCTCAGGCTTATTGAGGATGCTGAACTTGTGCCCAGCCAGGCAAAAGATTCTTGTCTAGATTCTTGTTTTTGAATTCCTTTGAGTCACCACAGTGCCTTCCTGGGGCCACATTTAGTTGCCTTCCTTGTTATCTCATTTGCAAAATGTTCCATTTCTCTGATAGTAAGCTCACAGGCTCTAACGAGACACTTTCACGATGAACCCCCCATGCATTAGCGGCACCAGCAGCACCACAGTCATACTGTCCATCCATATACATCTATACATACAGAGACAAACTTGTGTTCAAACTCTGACTGTCATATTTCTAGGGCATCTTATGCAGTTTTTATGGAAGCCAGTCTTATCTGTATAATGTAGGCTCTTGCAGAGATTTACAATAGCAGTGACTATTCATTAAATGATGGTAGTTGCTATAATTACAATTATTAATAATAATCTTTCAAAATCATTTTTTTCATTTAATTCCCTTCACAATTTTATGAACGTTGTGGAACAGCCATAATCCCCCAGATAACAATGGCTAGAATTTGTTGACAACTTATAGACAGTTGTCATTATAAGATTTTACACTAACTCCTTTAAGTCCAAACAGTAATCCTATTAATTAGGTACTGTGGAAGACTGCATTTTCCAAAACATGGCCCAAACAGTATCTCCCATCCCACGTGCTTTTCCTTCAACATGACTTTGACAGGTCTTCCATTGAAAGGCGGAGTCTACATAAACTCCACTTAGATTTGTGCAGCCTGATGACTCCAGTGGAAACGATGCAATGTGACTTCTGAAGCTAGTTAGCAAAAGGCAACACAGTTTCTTCCTGGTGCCCTTGGGAATCACACGTTCCAAAACCAGCCCACACAGAAAGGAAGCAGCAATCAACACAAACTTGCCAGCCATGCAAGTAAGCTGGTTTGTAAGTGAATCCTCCAACCCCAGTGGAGCTGTCCCCAGCTGTTGCTGTGGGAAACAGAGGCATGCTGTCTCCTCCAAGCCTTGCCCAAATTCCAGACACATGATAAAAACAAATTATTATTATTATTATTTTAAACCACTGTTTTCCAGCAATTTTTACACAGTAATTGATAACAGATTCAGGTACCGTTATATCCACGTTAGAAATGGGGACACTGAGGCAGAAAAGGGTTCATTAATTACTAGATTGCATCACGACTACCAAGCAAAATACTTAGCAAAAACAATATTTTGTTTCCAGGGTTGTAGAACTTTTTACATCTTTTCATTCTCCTACTACCTCTACTCCCCGACATTGTTATTGCTGCTGTTGTCTTGTTTTTGTGTTTTGTTTCTGTAAGAATGATATGAACTGCCCTTCATTTTCTAGATTTTCTTTTTGATACCTGAGTAAAGCAGGAATAGGTTAGAGGAGGCAGAGGGCTGGCTGTGGCACCATGGAAAAGGGAAAACCAAGCCCACCTACTTACTCTGCGGAAACTTTGGTGGGTTGTCATTGACATCGGTCAGTGTGATCGTCACTTTGGTTGTCCCTGAGAGTCCGCCCATATGTCCACCCATGTCCTTGGCCTGGATCACCACGTGGTACTCCTCCTTGGCCTCCCTGTCCATGTTGGGTAGGGCTGTTCTGATGATACCTGGACAGGTGAGCAGGCAACATCACAGATATTCGTTTATAACATTATGACAAGAAAGTTCTGAGCACTGAGGAAGCAATGCTGAATAAAATAGCTCATGCCCTGGGCAAGAATCATTTCAACATGATAATTACAACCAAAGGCAGCCATACTGAAGTATCATTATGTCTTTTCAAGCAAATCATAAAACTTACTATACAACATTTGTATTTATGTTTTCCTGTACATGCAAGTAATAACCTTATTCTTCTCAGATATAAACACCCTAAAGACTGAAATATTTGAGTGGCCATTGCATGGATATCCATGACTAAACTCATACTTTTTGACTTCCAGCACAATCTTCTCTAAGTCTATTGCTGCATACAATTCACAGAAATGTTTTGATGGCACATATTACGTTTAAAGTAGGAGGTGCATATTTCATGCAATACATTAAAATGTAAATACTAATTTTTAAAAGACTGAACCAAATGGGTTAAATATATACAATGCTCATACAAGCATGTACTATTACCACCTGTC
The DNA here is from genome assembly GCF_002776525.5 of Piliocolobus tephrosceles. Classification (NCBI taxonomy): domain Eukaryota; kingdom Metazoa; phylum Chordata; class Mammalia; order Primates; family Cercopithecidae; genus Piliocolobus; species Piliocolobus tephrosceles. The sequence continues at coordinate 49,791,481 of NC_045450.1, forward strand.
ACTGAAAACAATGATAAATTAATAACTGAATTCTACATGATTGCTGGATATTGGCACATGTGTGCCATTCTCACTTAAATCTTTAGGAGACATTTGGGAGCTTTTTCTCTCTGTAGATATGACAACAGTTACCTGAGAAATATGGAGAGCACTGTGGAAGCCTTAGTCCTTATTGCTGTCTTACTTGTGGCATTAAAGTTGAGTTTTTAGGTTATATTTGTTATTAGGTCATCGTGAAATATGAAAAAAACAATAATAAATGTTTCACGGTGTGCTGTGTGCCAGGCACAGGCCAAGTATCTAATCCTCACACTAACCCTGTAGGGTAGCCCTCTTTATTCCTTTTTCATATTTGATCAAACAGATAATTAAATAAGTTCTGATCAGGCCTGGGACTTCTTATTCACCATGTGTCACAAGTCACAGTGACATTCCACAGTACCTGTCTGTGCTTCCACCGAAAAATAGGGTTGTCCTTCGAGGATACTGTACACTAACTTGGCGCTATTTCCGTAAGTGGGGTCATCTGCATCTGAAGCTGTCACCTGGATTACTGACGTTCCTTAAGAGTGAAATAAATTAATTAGCAACATCCCCTCAGCTTTTCAAAGTATGTTCTTGCTTACAAAGTTTTATTTTAAAATTAACCCTGAAGAAGGCACCACAATTATTCAACATTCTCTCATTTTCCTGGAGTTGAGATGCAAAGCAACCAGTCAACCAACCTTCCTTCCTTCTCTATAAAAATGCCCACAGTCTAAAAATGAACTTTCTGTATTTATAGTACATCCTGCATCGGTTGGTGATTAAAATAATATTGCAAACATTATTGCAAACATATCTTACAACTCATGCACTTGAAATGTTCAGTATATCAAATAATTACATTAAAATCTTCCCAAAGTGTATAATAAATGATAATTAACGATAAATTGCTTTCATGAAAGGACAGAGTGCAATCTTCCATCTGTAGCAGAACAATAAATACATCACTTTATTGTTGCTTTGCATGTAATAAAATTGCTGCTAATACTACAATTTAATTAATTTATGGCCATAAATATTGAGCAGAATGTTGTTCCCTACTGGCATGAAAATTGCATCTTCCCACCTGTAGCTGGTCTGGTAACCATGTAACAGAAATCACCAGTAGACATCTGGTGAGAGGTAAGGGGAGCATTCATGGGTCAGAATGAAGGGAAACCAGAAAACTGAAGAAAGATGGGGCTCTGTTTTTCCTAAAAACAACTTTTGTTCCTGGCTGGTCACAAATAGCAAGTATCTGGGGCATGGCGTGCTGGGCTTCAGAGCAGGGAGAGAGGAGCTGGAAGAAGAAAACCAGCAATTATCGAATTTCTCTGTGCCAGCATGATCTGGGGGCACATTCCATGTATTTTGCCAGCATTCCTCTGCTGGGCATTTTTTTACATCCACTGTATTATTGAGAAATTGAATATGAGATATATGAAGCTTTGTAATCTATTTCACAAAGTTAGTAATTGCCAAATTCTAACCCCAATCCAGCACGCAACAAAACTCAAGTTCATTCTGTAACATTTTCAGCAGAGGGGCAAGGTTCTACGTGGGAGGCAAGGGAGCCAGTTTCCACAGCCTCTCACTACCTTTAATTTATAGGGTTGTCAGTGATTTTTGTGTGCTGTACATCTCACTTTTTTCTAGTTACTGTTCTATAATTCATTATTTCATAGAAACAACCTCTTTGGAGCTCTTCCCATTTGTCAGTCACTATTCTAGGCAGGATAGATTTATAAAGGAAAATACCATCATCGTGTGGCTAGGGAAATTATTAATTTTTAATGCTTAATTTCCTTCTAGAACTCTGCTACATCCTTTACAATGGTTTTGCATTTCACATCTATTTCACTTAACCTTCAACATAGTTTATATTATCCTCATTTTATAGATGGCAAAATGAAAACCTAGAAAGGTATAACAGGTTGCCTGGGTTCGCGTGGCTGATTAGGAGTGCAGCCATGATTCATAGCACTGTCTGACAACAAAGACTATACTGTCATATGCGGTAATACAATGTTTGAGTCCTCAAAATAATAAGAGCCATCCATGACAAAGCCACATCCAGCATCACACTGACTGAGCAAAAGCTGGAAGCATTCTCCTTCAGAGCAGGAATAAGACAAGGATGCCCACTCTCACCAGTCCTAGTCAACATAGTACTGGAAGTCCTAATCAGAGCAATGAGGCAAGAGAAAGAAATAAAAGACATCCAAATAGGAAAAGAAGAAGTCAAATTATTTCTCTTCACTAGTGATACGATTCTACACCTAGAAAACTCTAAAGACTCTGCCAAAAGGTTCCTAGAACTGATCAACAACTTCAGTAAAGCTTCAGAATACAAAATCAAGGTACAAAAACCAACGGCATTTCTATACATCAATAACACTCAAGCCGAGGGCCAAATCAAGAATACAGTGCAATTCTCAATAGCCACAAAACAATAAAATACCTAGGAATACATCTAACCAAGGAGGTGAACTATCTCTACAAGGAGAATTTCGAAACACTGCTGAAAGAAATCATAGATGACACAAACAAATGGAATATTGATCCTTCAATGGTATTGATTCTTTCAACCCATGAGAATAGAATGTTTTCCCACTTGATATCATTAAAATGGCTACACTGCCCAAAGCAATCTACAAATTCAATGTGATTTCTATCAAACTACCAACATCGTTTTTCACAGAATTAGAAAAAACAAAAACAAAAAAAAACTGTTCTAAAACTCATATGGAACCAAAAAAGAGCCCTAATAGTCAAAGCAATCCTAAGCAAAAAGAACAAAGTTAGAGGAATCACCTTACCCAACTTCAAACTATACTACAAGGCTACAGTAACCAAAATAGCATGTTGCTGGTGCAAAAACAGACACACAGACCAATGGAACAGAATAGAGATCCCAGAAATAAAGCCACACACCTGCAGCCACCTGATTATCAACAAAGTTGACAAAATTAAGCAATGAGCAAAGTACTCCCTAATCAATAAATAATGCTGGGGTAGCTGGCTAGCCTGATGCAGAAGAATGAAACTGGACCCCTACCTGTCCCCATATACAAAAATTAACTTAAGGTGAATTAAAGATTTAAATGGAAGACCTCAAACTATAAAAGCCCTAGGAAAAAACCCCAGGAAACACCATTCTGGACATTGGCCTTGAGAGATAATTTATGACTAGGTCCTCAAAAGCAATTGCAACAAAAATAAAAATTGACAAGCAGGACCTAATTACACTAAAGAGCTTCTGCACAACAAAGGAAACTATCAACAGAGTAAAGAGACAACCTACAGAATGGGAGAAAATATTCACAAATTACACACCCAACAAAGGTCTAGTATCCAGAATCTATAAGAAATTTAAACCATTCAACAAGTAAAAAAAAATGTCATTAAAAAGTGGGCAAAAGATACGGATGGACACTTATCAAAAGAAGATATGCAAATGGCTAACAAACATAAAAAAAATTGGTTGTCACTAAACATCAGAGAAATGTAAATCGAACCAATAATGAGATACCATCTCACACTAGTTAGAATAGCTGTGATTAAAAAGTCAAAAAATAACATGCCTGTGAGGATGTGGAGAAAAGGGAACACATATACATTGTTGGTTGGAATGTACATTAGTTCACTCTGAAAAGCAATTTGGAAAAGTCTCAAATAAAACAGAATTACAATTAAAGGCTGGGCGCGGTGGCTCATGCCTGTAATCCTAGCACTTTGGGAGGACAAGGTGAGCAGATCACCTGAGGTCAGGAGTTCAGATCAGCCTGGCCAACATGGCAAAACCCCTTGTGTACTAAAAATACAAAAAAAACTAGCCAGTGTGGTGGTGGGCACCTGTAATCCCAGCTACTCAGGAGACTGAGGCAGGAGAATCGCTTGAACCCAGGAGGCAGAGATTGCAGTGAGCCAAGATCGTGCCACTGCACTGTAGCCTGGGCAACAGAGTGAGATTCTGTCTCAGAAAAAAAAAAAAAAAAGTTACAATTCAATCCAGCAATCCCACTACTCTTTAGACCCAAAGGAAAATAAATTGTTCTACAAGAAAAACGCCTGACCTTGTATATTTATTGCAGCACTATTCACAATAGCGAAGACATGGAGTCAACCAAGGTATCCATCAACAGTGGACTGGATAAAAAATATGTGGTGTATATATATATACCCTGGAATACTATGCATGGTGGCATGAATAATATCATGCCTTTGCAGCAACACGGATGCAGCTGGAGACCATTATCCTAAGCAAATTAACACAGGAACAGAAAACCAAATACCACATGCTTTCATTTATAACTGGAGGCTAAGCATTGGGTATAAACGGACCCAATATTTACTCAGTGGGCATAATATACATGGGATTACTAGAGTGGGGCGAGAGGGCAACTGCTGAAATCTATTGGGTACTCTGTTCACTACCTGAGTGATGGGGTCATTCATACCACAAACCTCAGTGTCACACAGTATATTCGTGTATATTCACTCAATAAACCTGCACATGGGCCGGGCACGGTGACTCACATCTGTAATCCCAGCACTTTGGGAGGCTGAGGCAGGCAGATCACTTGAGGTCAGGAGTTCAAGACCAGCCTGAACAACATGGTGAAACCCCCGTCTGGACTAAAAACACACACACACACAAAAATTAGCCGGGCATGGTGGTGCGCACCTGTAATCCCAGCTACTCGGAAGGCTGAGGCAGGAGATTTGCTTGAACCCGGGAGACAGAGGTTGTAGTGAGCCGAGATAGCATCACTGAACTCCAGCCTGGGTAACAGATGCAGACTCTGTCTCAAAATAAAATAAAATAAAATAAAATAAAATAAAATAAAATAAACCTGCACATGTACCCCCAGAATCTAAAATAAAAATTGAAACTAAAAAAAAAAAAAAAGAAAGCCTGAATGTTATACCTAAACATCAATGCGTCTGCAAAGGTGAGAATAACGAAAATTTCCCCGGATGATATATTTTGATGACTTGACTTTCCACCCCATCCCGACCCCTGACACTCAGTTGCTGACACTGCTGTTCCCTCTATATGGATTTATTTGATATTTGTTGTTTCTCATTATAATACACATGCTAAACACCAAGAGGCTGAAGGACTGGGCAGGGAAAATGGAAGAGACGAAGGTGGGAAATGGCTCAGACTGGCTTTTGATGAGTACCTGACTTTTCCTTGTGGAAAAGGAATACACCAGTTTCTGGCATAAAAAGCTCTGTATGCACAGTGGAAGGATCTTAGCGTTCTAGAGTCAAACTTACCTTTCTTAAGTAGGTTGATTTCCTATACTTGGTGCTGGGTTTTCTCGTCTGTAAAATGATCCTGAATTCATTTGAGCTCTAAGACTCTTTTAAGCAGACTCACTCCCTGATTAGAACAGTTCTACTCACTGTTTGAAAGACCAACCTTTCTTAATATGAGGAATGTTTCTCAAAAGAAACATTATATAAACGTTTCATTATGTGCATGTTATAAAGAAAGCTATTGCCAGAAGGTGGCTAATTCTTTGAAGAAATCTTTCAAAAAATTATCCTTTAGCAACTTAATATGTCTTCAAGCATGTTGAAAAGATATACCTACTTCTGAATTAATACATGGTGACATAGTGCTGTGGTTAAATGTGCATTTTAGATCAATTTAATTGCATAAATGTCCCTAAAGAAATTAGTTAACTTGTTTCTGGTGTGGGTTTCCTATCTGTGAAATATGGTGAGTTGGAATTACCCTACTGTAAAGATTAATCATTGCAAAAACTAAATAAAATAGTGCATGTAAGTCATTAATTAGCACAGTGTCTACATGTAACAAATATTACCATTGTCATTACCTATTAGACATCAATATGACCTAGTGACTGGATGTGTATTCGCTCTATTCCTACAAGACTAGAAATGGTTATTCCCATTTTACAGAGGAACAAAAGAATTTTGCCATAAAAGATACAGAAGAAGCTCTACCTCCTGATTTGGAAGAACGGGCTTCAGCCCACCCACCACAGAGACACCAGGCCTGGAAGCAGAGCAGGCCTCTCCCATGGTACGCACCCACATTGGACCTCTCGGGCACGTTGGCATGATAGGTCTCATGCAGGAACTCCGGAGGGTTGTCATTAATGTCCTGGACCTTGACAATGAATTCCGACGGTGGCTCCAGTGGCCGGTTGGTGTCCCTGTCCACCGCCTGAGCCATCAGCGTGTACTGGGCTCTCTCTTCTCGATCCAACGTCTTGGTGGCATGGATGTTCCCTGATTTGTCATCAATCACGAAAATGGTTCCAGCTCCTTCACCTGAGAGAATGTATTTGATGTTCCCATCACCAGAGTCAATATCCGAATGAAGCTGGAAAAAAGAGAAATTGAGATTTTTAATTTCATGAGGAATTCAGTGGGGAAACTCACTTACAAGTGATTGCAACAATCTGCTGCACACACACATGCCAGGAAAGGGAGATGTTCTCATCCTATTTTACAACAGGAGAAAGGCAACCTCAGAGAATATCATAGCCTTGGCCAAGGTCACACTACAGAACAGTGAAGCCAGAGTTCAAATATATATATATACACACACATACATACACACACACATCTATATGTATATTTAATTCTAAGATTCATGCTCTCCCTTCACCTCTTTCCATATATATGCACATATACAAAATACAAAAACCTAAACATGTCTCAATAGTTTGAAATAAATGTGTGTTTATTTTTAAAAACATATAAGCAAACATTCATGCAATAAGTAAGTCTTCCTCTCAACTCTGACTCCCATTCCTTCATTTTCTCCTCTGCTCAGAGATTATCACTGTAACCAGTTTCTTGTGAATCCTATAAGAGATATTCTATTCTATGTATATGCAGCAAGGAAATCTACACAAATACATATGTGCCCTAGTTTATTGCTATACAGAAAAGTTCCAGAGTGCACACATCATTCTTCACCTCATCCTTTTCCTCTAACAATAAATTCAGGTGACCATTCCACGTTTATAACTATAGATCTTCCTCATCCACTGTATGGAGATTATTATCTTTTTTAAAAACTTTTTGTTTTGGGGGTTTGTTTTTGAGGTGGAGTCTCACCCTGTCACCCAGGCTGGAGTGCAATGGCGTGATCTCGGTTCACTGCAGCCACCGCCTCCCATGTTCAAGCAATTTCTCCTAAATCAGCCTCCCAAGTAGCTGGGATTACAAGCACATGCTACCACACCCAGCTCATTTTTGTATTTTTAGTAGAGACAGGGTTTCACCATGTTTCCCAGGCTGGTCTCGAACCCCTGACCTCAAGTGATCTGCCTGCCTCAGCCTCCCAAAGTGCTGGGAATACAGACATGAGCCACCAGGCTCGGCCAATGGTTTTTTTGTATTTTTTTTTTTTTTTTTTTTAGCAGTCCCCTTCTAAAGAACACTTAGCTTGTTTTCAGGCTTTTGTTACTACAAACAATTGAACTGATCAGATCTTTCCAGAAGGCCTGCTTTGCGGTACACAGGGTATGAGGATTTAGGGATGTGGCCTGCCTGGAAGAAGTGTCCATCCTAACTCTAAAGGCAGGTAGGACTAGTGGTATCAGTTGGTATGTATACAATTTCTTAGGTGTCAGAAAGAATCTTAAACATCCCCAAGTTTGTCTTCTTTGACAGAGCTTAGAGATAAGATGATATTTGCCTAAATTCACACTTGTAAGGTCCAAGAAATCAACTAGGTCTCTTAACTTCCAACCATCTTCTGTTCCACCTCACTGTGCTCTGTGTTTTCAAACATGAAAGTCTCCCAAAAATCACATCTGGTTTTCCTGTAGCAAAAATACTCCTCACCCCGCCTTGTTGTTCAACCTCAATTTCTGCAGCTGTCATTTTAATCGGAGTTCCTTGGTCCTCATGCTGCCCTTTGTGGGAAAAAGCAAGCATTATTTTTACTGTTCTAGTGGGTTTCAAGAGCAGTCAAGTAGAGAAAAAGACCTTGGTTCTACCTACTAAGTAAGAAAACCCATTGCAAACTAGAGAGCTTTATTCAAATGGTATTTAAAATAATAAAAAAGAGGTCAGGCACATTGGCTCATGCCTGTAATCTCAGCATTTTGGGATGCTGAGGCAAGTGGATCACTTGAGGTTAGGGGTTCGAGAACAGCCTGGCCAACATGCTGAAACCCCATCTCTAGAAAAAACACACAAATTAACCAGGCACGATTAATTTAATTAATTTTAGTTAATTAATTAATTAAAATAAAAACTATGATTATTATCAATGCCATTTAATAGTAACAATATTAATAGTATTATTTATTATTAATGCCATTTTCATATTTTTGTTAAAATTGGTATTTTATTATTTCAATTTAAATTGTTGTTATAAGACTAAGGCCTAGAGACCTTACCTCATGATTATTATTATGAGACTAAGGCCTAGAGACCTTGCTCATAAAGCAAGGTTGAATACATTGATTTTTAAATATTTCATTTTCTTTCAATTTCCCCAAAGATATCTAACTGATTTGCAGTGCTTCAGTGAAACCCCATTATTTCAGCTCAGGGAGTTACCTGTAGGTACAAATTACAAAGACCATTTTGTTTTTAGTACTCTTTGTTTCTCAGAGGAAAAAATAAACAGACTTTTCTTCAGAATGTATTATTCATAACAATGTGTTGTCATGAAATTATGGCTAACACATTTCTGATGAATAAGTCCATTTGACAGTAAAACACAAAGCTGTTTGATGGCCTAGGACGGATGAACAGAATTGCCCCAATCTTCATTCAGTCAAGTTTCCTTAATGAAGGCAAAGTTTCTGCCCCCACTCCCATCTCAGGGGAGGCTTACCTTTGTTCTTCTGCTTACCCTGCTGCAGACCTGGCAGAAGTTAAGGGCAAAGACGTACGAATGAGGAACAAGAAAGTATAAATACAATGCTGACTTTAATGGGAATGCTCAGACATTGAATCTTTCTAGAGGCCTTCATATATTACGTATATATTTGGCAAGTTTCTTGAAAATTAACCAGATCTATTTCATGATCAGCCAAATAACTAAAAATTTAACAAAACATTTCCTATTATTTTTCTACTTTGTTTTCAGGTCGGAAAGTTGGATATAACTTCCCTTTTTTGTATCTAACAAAGATGATTTATACAATTGACACGGATACATACTAGGCTCCACATACACACACACACACAAAACAAAACAACACAGTTTCAGAAACCATTCAGTGCTATCAAGGGATCCAGTTGCTGAGGCATACACAGCCAATTCCTAACTCCAAAGACGAATGGCTTCCCTCTCTGCATAGCACAACATGACACAGGCTGTATTTCCACAAGAAATCTGAAAGTCCATGGTTTACCAAATTTCACTTTTTCAGGGCATCTTAAGTATTCAACCTTGAATGTCCTAATCAAAGGTTGTTAGGAAATAAACCATCTACTCCATCCCTCCTATTTCTAGGGAACTGTCTCAGCACATTTCAAAAGAAAGGACCACAGGACCAACCACTTTATTTATTTTTCCCCTATCCAACCCGACATCAGATTCATTCTCATGCGCCTAGGTTTTGAAGGTCACACAGCATGAATAATACTAGAGTTTTCCTTTTCCCTCTTTTTTTCTATATTTTCTTCTAGTAGGCACGACAATTGCTTATTCCACAGAGATGCTAAAATGACTCTCCAGATCCTGTTTCTTCTGCAACCCCCAACCTGAACACACACACACTGCTTCCCATTGAGAAAGTCCCCAAAGCAGAAGGTTCTATTCATATCTCAGAATGATTCATGCACAGCCCTTCACATCATTCAAGCTCCACATCCCTTGCCATGGCTGAAATCTATTTTTCCTCTCTGGGCACACAGCCCATCTCCTCTACTTGGGGAATTCCATATGCCAATTATTTCCATTTCCATTTCTCACGTCGACTTCCACATATTTCCATTTGGGATATAAATGAGTGAAATTCCTTTGGTACATCTTCAAGAAGAAATTTTTCCAAACTTACACAATGTCATTGAGATTCTAACACGAATCTCCTTCAAGTATGTCAATTATGTGAATATGAAGTGCTGTTCTCATGTAAAAGAACAATTAAGATAACTTTGTAGAAATCAGTAGGGTTCAGAAACCCCACAAACCTACTGTCTTTCCCTTTTACCTTCCACTGGATAATTCCTGCTCATCTTTTAGGTTACAGGTTATTCCCATGTTCTTCTTGAAACCTTCCTTTGACATCTCTCCCAAATATTACTATGTAAATTCATAATCATTTACATAGAATTTCCTCATCATTCTTCATTTTCCTTTTTTTATTTTTATTTTTTTAATTGCTTAGGTAACTGTCTCTTTTCCACTAGACCTCTTTGAGGTCAGGAGCTATCTTAATCTAGTTTACATTTTGCCTAGCACAGCAGCTCCACATCATAGAATTTCAGTTCTTATGTATCTAAAGATCGTTTTGTTTTCTGTTTCTTCTTTTTTTTTTGAGATGGAGGCCTTTGTCTCACAATAATAATTTAAATTTAAATAATAAAAATACTTTAACAAAAAATATGAAAATTGCATTAGTAATGAATAATACTATTAATATTGTTCATATTAACTGGCACTGTTAATAATTATCTCATTTATGTATTTATTTTTTATTTATTTTTTGAGACAGAGTCTTACTCTGTCTCCCAGGCTGGAGTGCAGTGGCACATCTCGGCTTACTGCAACCACTCCCTCCCAGGTTCAAGCGATTCCCCTGCCTCAGCCTCTGGAGTAGTTGGGATTACAGGCACTTGCCACCATGCCTGGCTAATATTTGTATTGTTAGCAGAGACGGGGTTTCACCATACTGGGCAGGCTGATCTAGAACTCCTGACATCCAATGATTCACCTGCCTCAGCCTCCCGGAGTGCTGGGATTACAGGTGTGAGCCACTGCGCTGGCCACACATATCTTTTTGTAGTTTTAATGTCACTATCATCTGAAAGATAACTGTATATTTTACCACAAATGCTAGTGGGTAGGTAATTTTCCAAACTCTCTTGAATTTGTATTTTGGACTCTCTTTCTATACTTGCACTTTTCTGTTAAGGGACACACAGAGACCACAGAGCCTAGAATGGGAAGTCATCTCACTGGGTTTTACCATGCCTGTAGAAACAGGGATAAAACCACATCCATCCTTCTGATACATATTCATTCATCTCTTCAAAGCTGGATCTAGCACCAGGACATAAATACACAAGGATGACACTGCCCCTGACACAAAGTAGCTTGAGGTCTAGTCAAGTAAACAGATTAATAAGCAGACACATCAAATACACAAAGGAAAGCTATGATAAAGGGTCCAAAGGAGGAGCATTCAGGTTGGGATTAGGGTGTGGTCAGGGAAATGCCTTCAGCTGGAAAATGGTTAAACCAATTATGGCTATGTCTGTTTAATGGGCTATTAAGCAGTCATTCAAAATGGAGTTTGAGCCTAGCATAGTGACTCAGGCCTGCAATCCCAACACTTTGGGAGGCTGATGAGGGAGGATCATTTAGGTCAGGGGTTTGAAGTCAACCTGGACAACATAGCAAGACCCTTTCTCTACAAAAAATAAAATAAAATACAAATTAGCCAAGCATGGTGGCATGAGCCTGTAGTCCCAGCTACTCAGGAAGCTAAAGCAGGAGGATCCTTTGAGCCCAGGAGTTTGAGATTACAGTGAGCTATGATCACACTACTGCATGCCAGTCTGGGCAACAGAGAGAGACCCCATATTTAAATAATATGATAAATGAGTTTTATGATATAACTCCATAAAACTAAATGGAAAAACCTAAGAAGTATTCTCAACATGGATAAGTCTATTGATTTTTTTAAAAGTCTGGAATAACATATTATGTTATTCCAATATTTGGGTGGTTTTACTGGCTGTTCAGGCCATTGGTGTTTTCTCTTTTAGATGCCTGTGGGTCTTTTGTTTCTTTCTGGCCACAGACGATTATTCCAATGGTGGGATGGAGAGCTCAGGATTAAGGGAAGGCAGCCTTACCCTGCCCACAAGCACGGGGTCAGGCCCGGTGTACTCCTCTATCACGAAGAACTGGTTCCAGACCCAGCCACGCTTGGAGCGCTGTAGCACCTGCCCCTCCTTGCCCTTCTCGTGGTGCCCATGGAAGGAGGGCCGCAGGTGGCCCCGCCGCTCTGGGGCAAAGGCCTGACTGTGGCACAGCATGCCCAGGCACACCAGGGCGGCTTGTAAACAGTAGTTCTCCTTCATTTTTGGTTAAGTGGTAGGCACAGGAGAATGCAGCTGTCACCCCTTCCACCAACCGTGCGGTGGTCTTGCCAAGGGTGGCCTCCCAGACGTGTCACGCAGACCTCTCTTGGGATGGAACGTCTCTGCTGGCTGAGCTCATCACGTCAGGGCTGCCCACGTCCCCAGTCAGCTTCTGCAAGCAGAGAGAGGTTGGATTAGCTGCAGGCCGAATCCCCATTTCGTTTCCATTCCATTCAGTAAGCCTTCAGGACTGGGCATCAGTTTTATCACGTGGGAACTACAGGCTTTGGGGAAGCTCACCGACTGCTTTGAGCTCAGCTTGCTCATTTATGAAGTGAGGATAAGAGTGTACCCACTACAAAGCTGCCACTGGGATTCAATGAGTAATGCATATAAGTCTCTTAGCACAATGCCTGGTACTAGTAAGCACTCCATATTTATCTGTTATTATAATTGATCAAAACTGTGCTTATATATGGTTTTTTAATAAGAAAACAGGGAATTAAAGGAGTCCAGATGAGGAACATATAATCCACACTGGGGTTCAGTTCAGGGAGAGGATGGATGGCTGGACTCAATCCTTTAGTGAGAATTGCTGTAATAAGAAAGGAAAGTGTGGGATTCTGTGCAGAAGGAACGTCACATCCAAAAGCACAGTGTGTTCCAAGACGTTCAGCATGCCTGGAGGTAGTAATGAAGAAGGCGGGCAGGCAATGGATCCTGTTAGAGAAGGGATGTAGGGGAAGATCCCAAGAAACCATTGATGGCTACTGAAATATTTATAGGAGAAATAATGGGTCACGGTCTCTTTGGTAAATCAGTTAAGGGTATAGTGTCAATTCAAGGAGGAAGATTTGCTTTTGTCTGGCAAAGATCCATCCACGAAGCCAAAGATCCTACCTTGCTTAGCCTGGAAGTCTCAGAAAGGATATTTTACAAGCTTTCACTAACTAGGAGAAGGAAAATAAAACAAAACAGTATGTCCTACTAACCAGTCCAAGGTCATGTTCCCAGCCCAGCCATGACTGACCTACTCAACACCAGTGAGGATAAGCCAGTAATGCCTTTCACCTTTCTACACTCCTCACAGGTTTCTGACCCACAGTCACTCCTGTCCCCTCTCCAGCACTCTGGTTCTCATTGGCAGTCCTTAACTTCTGTCTTGGGTTCTGGACTTCTTCATCGGACTTTCTCATGCTGAAAACTTAATTCTTCTCTAAGGAATTCTCCTTGCTTGTTCTCCTCTCTTAGAACCATACATTTATTTTCTGGAGAATCACCTTCTCTCTCTGGAGTGCCACTCAGACTCCAGAAAGAGAATCAGATGAGTTCACCACCAATGTGAGGGAACCTGAGATAGTTCTTTTTCAGGAGGATGACACATTGATATTGAAGATAACATTCTGTTTCAGCATCTGGGTCTAAATGAAACTGAAAAACTTATTGGGCATTGTAGGAATCACTGTCATCACCTAATTTTTTTGCTATCTTCTTTGGGTGAAATGGTTCAGGGAAAAAAGGGAGCAAGAAGGAAAGAGCATGGATCTTGGCATAGTGGAAGGTACATAGACTTAGAGGTCAGCTGCAGATCGATCAGAATACCACTTCCATATTTTACAATCTGGGTTACTTTGGGCATGCCAATCAATCACTCTGAACCTCAATGTTTTCATGTGAACAATGAGGATGACAAGAATTGTTGCACCCATACAGGCCTGAACACAGAGTTGGGAACTGGGCATGTACTAGGCTCCTTCTTCTTTTCCCAGAGTGTCACAATACAGGGGAAGATCTCAAGAAACCACTGATGGTTACAGAAATATTTACAGGAGAAATAATGGGTCAAGGTCTGATATGGTTTGGCTGTGTCCCCACCCAAATCTCATCTTGAATTTAACATGTGTTGTGGGAGAGACCCAGTGGGAGGCAACTGAATCATGATTGCAGGTCTTTGCCATGCTGTTCTGATGATATTGAATAAGTCTCAGGAGATCTGACAGGTTTATAAAGGGAAGTTTCCCTGCACAAGCTCTCTCTTTGCCTGCTGCCATCCGTGTAAGATGTGACTTGCTCCTCCTTGCCTTCCACCATAATTGTGAGGCTTCCTCAGCCACATGGAACTGTAAGGGTACCCATGACTTGAACATGGAGATGCCCCAAAGAGGGTGATGAGGTGCTTTCTCCAAGATGGGAATTGAGAACAAATGAGTTAGTTGGGATACCATAGCCATCTGACCTCAGCAACCTAGAAAATAAAAGAACTGGTGAAATTATAATTTGTAGATACAGATCCATTCCATTTTGATGACCTTTGACTATACCAGCTCAAGCCTTTCTGTTTCCTTTGTAATATGGCAAAGTGGTATCTGGGAGGCCACAGATGTGCAGTTAATGCCTGGTGACTGTCACTTTTCTCAATAACATTCTGGGATGGTATTATGTTAGTCTTTATTCAAGGAATAGGGGAGTTGAAATCTTTAATATTTGTTGTAAACAGACACTTTGGGATATGTAAAAGTCTACGTGGGAGAGAGAGAAAGATGGAAAAGGCAGTGTCATCATTTAGCAACTTCTTCCTTACATTCAGGAACTTTAATAATACATCAGATGCTGTTTCTAGAAAGCCAAACTGACTGTTTGGAAAGAGCACAAAGAAGGCCCCAGGAGGGGTTAGATGCTAAAATGAGGCAACATGAAACAACAGAAAGATTTCTGGGCAGAAGTCATGAAACTCAAGATTTGGTGGAGAATCTGGCACTAATTTGCCATGGAACATCATTGATTCTACTCTCAGAGGCTCTGTCTCACTCTGTAAAATGAAGCCTGTGTAAAATTTTCTTCAAATGGCTTCATATTCACAATTAAGAGTTTCAGTGAACTAGTGAGGGGCATTTCTTCTGATTCATACAGTGTCTTCTTACTAGACTGTAAACTTCTGAATGGATGGGATTATATCTTATTCACATTTATATGTCTGGCACCTGAGCACAAAGCAGGCCATCAATAAAATTTTAATATATGATTTGAATCTCAAATTTCAACTCCAAACTTGACATCGACTCTGTGAAAACTCAAGAAGAAGAAAGAAAAAGGAAACAGCATATGGTGAGGCAAGATCCCTGCCCATCTTGCACCATGCCAAGTATTAAATGCTCATTCACATAGTGATAAATTATTCTTGCATATAAGCTGTGAAATGTATTAGAAAGAAAGGGTTTAATTAAAGTTGATATTTCTTCACCTCTTTCTTCTGGCTGCCATTTTGCTGTAAAGCACAATTATTTCTAACACTAGAAGTGTTGAAACAAGATGACAACTTTTTTTCTTGTATAAAAAAATGTCTAGCTTAATACTAATGAATTTAAGAGTTTCCACATGATTAATAAACAATAACATTCAATCTGTTAAAAAGATTAAATTATCTCTTTTCTTTTTTTTGGAAAGAATACTGAATCAACTTGCTTTTATGAGCAATGGCCCGTCATTTTAAATGCTTATATGACTATATGTAATACAAAAAGTTATTTTTATGGTTAATTTTAGGTACATATAAGATTGATTTTAAGACATAATTTTTTAAAAAATATTCACTTTCAGAATGAAAATTTATGTAGCAAGTTCTTTTCCTTAGCTACTGTTCTAAAGGCTTTACAAATAGTAACTCATCTATTAATTTCTATAACAACCTTATGAATAGGAGCCATGAATATTCTTCTTTTAAAGGATGAGGAAACTGAGTCCCAGACACATTAAACAACTTATACACACTTACACTTGTAGTAAATAGCAGACCTGAGATTTGAACCCATGGCGTCAGGCCCTAGAATCCATGTTCTTAACCAGTGAACAACCACAACTCTTGTCATTTGTTTGAGTTTGAAGTTCATAAGGAAATTATATGGATGTTGTGATAAAAAGCAGTAACCTAGAAGCCAGCTAAATGTGGGAAGTAAATTACCATTGGAGCTCAGTGTATACTAACAACAGGACTAGAATGAAAATACTAATAATAGTTAAAATTTGCCAGGTGTTATCCGCCTAACATTCTTGGACATGTTTTCCATGAGTTGAGTCATCAAATCATAAAAACCCTAAAAAGTAGCATTATTGCTATTCCCATTTTACAGGCAAGCAGTCTGAGGCACATCAAAATTACGTAATTTGTTCAAGGTTACAGAGCCAGCAAGTGAAGGAGCTGGGATTGAACTCTGAATGTTTGGTTCAAGGACTTGTATTCCTACCCTCTACAATTTTACCTAAGAGAACGCTGCAGTTCGAATTTAGGCACACTAATACAAATAGACACAATAGCCTTAAAATGATGATAATTTAAATTTTGGTAGCATGGATAAGTAGGCTATAATTAAAAAAAATTATCCAAACCAAAAAGAAGGAAAAATTATTTTATATCAATAACCAAAGTGAAGATGAACAAGAGGTAATTACATCAGTCCATCAATAACCATCAATAACGTAGTATAACCAGGTCCTTAAACAACATATGATACAAAATTTGATCTTTGGTTTTTATTTTAAATACCTGTTTCAGAATTTCAGAATTTCTAAATGTGTACGTTAGAAAAGGTGTATTCAGAGTGGTTTTTGTTTTTTGTTTTGTTCCGGTTTATGAAATGTTTCTAGAATTGAGAGAACTGATTGATGTATTCAGTAGCAGGGACTTAGTAGGAATCTCCCATGAAAATTAATAGGAGGCTGCCCTCCTAAGGAGACCTTGATGTTGGTAATAATTAGGGAAATATATCAATGTTCTAATTGGTTTTAATGAAGACCCCCAAGGTAGTTCTTAAACAATCCATTAAAACACTTTTTAGCAGTATGCCAGTATGCCTAAGCATTGGGATTCTACTAAAACATATAGGAGGACTTTATTTTATGATGGGAGCATATTTCTTGGAGGGAAAAATAAATGTTGTTGAAAGTCACAGCAGTAATAACATGACAGGAAAATAGATGTGCAAAGCCACCAGCTCGAAAGGGAAGGCTCACCCCTCTATCTTGAGAGCAGATAGCCCATCACAAGCTACCGCGCCTTGAGCATAAAACTCTCTTGCTGTGCCTGCTTTTGTCTCCGTAAAAGAAAATGACATAAACGGGTGTTTAAGTATATTTGGACTCCTGCTGGAAATTGTTATTGGGTGGAGAATGCAAGACAAAAGCGCTTAGCAGAAAGCAAGCAGATTTGGTTTTTCAGCTGTGCCCTCCCCACAGAGCTGGAAGGATCAGCTGGGCTGACCTGTTTTTTCATTTCCAGGTAGCTAATTTACAGTTAGAGACAGGTTATTATTACATTAAGAATATTACCAAGGCCCACACCAGAGCTCAAAACCCCATTCTGTATCTGCAAAGTCCCCTTGTTGGTGAGCTCAGGGGCTCTGGTATCCCTTTCAACAAACACAGCTTTGTAACCAATCCAATTCTATTATGCAAATTAATTCAAGCATATTTTATTACCCGTTCAGATCTCATCACTCAGCACTGAGCTGGTCTCTCATTTCAAATCAAATCACAGGAATTATGCCACGTCTGTGGAAATCACAGAGAATAAGGGAGAAGAAGTATTACAAGAATTATTGAGTCACACTTCCCAGTAATTCTTCTCCCCTGATTTCTAGACTTGGAGCAAGGCATAAGCTTGGGGTAATCACTTCTTCTCAGGTGCAAAATACACAGCAGAGACTGCAAAAAGGTTATGGCATATGCTGCTCCAATTTCTAATACCAAATTCAAATGTTAAAGTAGGCAGCAAATAAGGCCCCTTATCAAAGACCCCAGCGCTCTGCAAAGGTGAGTGGAAATTTTAAAACTGCTTCAGTGGAGATCTGAGTCTCTGCTTCTGGAGAGATAGAGAATGACAGAAGTTCTGCTTTGAAAGTGGAAAGATCATTCACTACTTGTGGCAGGCAAAGCTGGGTTCAAATCCTGGTTCCAGCACTCATGATTTACATTATATTGTCATAAAAGTAGATACTATCCTTTGTCAGACGCTTGATTTTTCTAGTGCTGGACAGTATGCTCAGGGCTTGGTATACATTATTTTATTTCATTTTCACCACAACTGCATATATATAATATGTGATATATATATATCTGTGTGTGTGTGATATATATATTTGATATATATATATCACTCAGACTTTAGGAGGAAAGTCAGGCTCAGTGTCCTTATGTAACCCACCCAAGTACACCCTGAATCACTGACAATGTTGTAATTCAAATGCAAGTTTACAGGACTGCAGAAGCCAAGCTTGACTTTGGACTATTTTACCTGGCTATCAATGTCTGAAAATCCAGGTTTCCAGTCTTCAATACAAGAAGATTGCATGACCAACTCCAAGGGTCATCTCAGCTCCAAAAATTTTATTTGCTATATAACACAATGTTTGCTAGATGTGACTTCCACTAATTTTTTAAGTAAATACAATCAGATTTTATATTCTTAGGGTCTCATGGCCACAAAATATTGTAGGAATCCAATGTAACACCCCAGACCTAAAACTTGTATAGTCATTCAGTGATAATTTATCTATTTAAGTAACTAAATCATCTTCAAATGATAACATGATTAAGTGTAATATGTGCAATGAAGAACTTATTATTTGTACTCTACTCTGTCCTTAAGACAATCTTTTTCTTGGTGTAATATTTTCAAATGTTGATCATTAAGATGAATAACATATATCAACACATACAGGAAATAACTCTGTCTGCAGTGTCATCTCTAACTATGAATAAATACTCTATATGAATGTGTGGAAAGAGAAATAGATTTTATTTTCATTTGTTCTTTTGTATGAGCTAAGATACCTGAGGGAAGATTAGAGCAAAGCGGTATAATGTCATTTGTGGTATCAAAGGCCTATATGTAAACCTCCCTTTGTCTTCAAGCAGTAAATATGCATCAAGCTTTTTTTATTTGTCTGTTCCTTCACTTGGCAATAACTTTTCAATGGTTCTAGGCCTAGGTTGAACTCTGAGGGTACACAGGCATCAATGTACCTCCAGTATGTAGACTGTTCTCAAACAATGCTGAGACTATTGTCTAAGCAGATGAATGATGATATGATGTGTTCAGTACAGATAGGACTATGTACAAAAGCACAAAGGAATCCATGACTACACTTCTGCAGACAAATTTGTGAAGTATCGGTCCTGTATTTCAATACTTGCCTACTCAAACCTCTTGCAAGTAAACTCCCATATCCACAACTTCCAATGCCTGGAGCTTCCATTCCCACTTTGGGCCATGGCTCATTAAACCACACCCAGTTCAATGACAAGTAAATCTTAAACCAACCATTGATTGTTTCAGCCTAGTTCAAAACGATAAGATGGGTGAATCAGATTTCTTTGGGAACTTCACTGAAAGAAAACAGAACTTTCTGCAGTTAGTAAGGGAACTAAAATAGGAAGGTTACAAGGAACTTGAGAAATGAAGTAACTACCAAATGACATCTCATGACCAATGTTTCAATGAAATCAAGGCTTACAGCAAACCAGTTACAAATTAAAGAGAAACAAACATGACCTGTGTCTCTGAGTCATGTAAATAGCAGAACACACGGCATCTGAAGATCTTGGCAATTTAAAGACTCCCTCAGCAGCTGTCTTCATGGAGCCCACGCTACTGATCTGTTCCTGAATTTCTGTGAGATCACTTGTAATGCCCTTGAATGACAACAAGCTTCCTGTATGTAAACTCACTTGAGTGATTTCTTTTGTCATCAAAACAGCAAACATAGTAAACTACCATAATCAGAAGGAAAAAAGTTTGGTGATTCTGCTAGTCAAGACTAAAATAATGTAGCTGCATGAATCACTTGTTCAGATATAGACAATGCCTTCTCTGAATTTCTAAGACTGAGACAAGAAAAATAACTCTAGACCAAAGCCAAGATGCTAGTGATCTAGCCTAGGTTCTGCCATTGAACCACAGTGCAAACTTAGAAAAAATACTTTTCCCTGTGGGTTAACTATCTCCTTCTACAAAACAGGAGGTTGGAAATAGCCTGTAAAAGGTCTCCCATGCATATCTGCAGGGGCTTGTGAGTCTGGGCTGAGAGTAAGAGACTTTGCCTAGATGGAAGTTTTCATCTCATTTTGAAGGTCTAGGTCCCAGCTGGCAGGGCTGCTTTGTATACAACTTGAGGCCCCAGTGACCTAGAGCATCACAGCAATCATGCCTTCTGGGGCTAGACAATGCAGAACCCCTGCTATTGTGACAGGTCCTTAAATTCCAGTATTAGGAATCAAGACTTTACTGGATGAACAATGGGAATCCATTCAGAATTTCTAGTAATGGGGTGAGGGGAGCCAAGCTGTCACCGGTGTGCAGGAGAAATGGAGGTGAGGAGTGGCAGCTCTTACTAAACAGTTAAGAGGATGGGCTCAGGAGTCAGAAGGAGTTGGAAGGTTAGAGCTCAAGACTTAAACTAACTACACTAGAGGTGGAAATCAGCCTCTACAAGTCCCCACAGTGCCCTGTTAAAAATGGGAAAAGCCCGGCAGGGCGCAGTGGCTCATGCCTATAATCCCAGCACTTTGAAGGCAGATCACAAGGTCAGGAGTTTGAGACCAGACTGGCCAACATGGCGAAACCCAATCTCTACTGAAAAAAATACAAAAATTAGTCTGGCATGGTGGTGTGCACCTGTAATCCCAGCTACTTGGGAGGCTGAGGCAGAAGAATTGCTTGAACCTGGGAGGCAGAGGTTGCGGTTGGTCAAGATGGCACTCCTGCACTTCAGCCTGGGTGACAGAGCAAGACTCCATCTCAAAAAAAAAAGAGGAGGGGGGGAACTCTAGGACCAGTCTCACAGGGGGACAGCCAAGAGAAAAAGAGACACTGCGTGTACTTTGTACAGTACCTGTCATATGGTAATCATTCACAAAATGTAAAGTCTATGAAGGCGGGGACCTTTTCTTTGCTGCTTACTGCTGTAACACAGAACATGGCCTGGTCCACAGCAGGTGATTAAGAAGATGAGTTAAGAGTTTTGTTTATTCAACCAGAATGCATAAATACATATTGTAACCCCTGGATACCATGCACTAATCCAGTAAAGAATAAGCCTCATGAAGGGGCTCTAGGAGTCCACCGTCTATTAAGGAGAAAAAAGAAACCAATATTACAATAGAGATTGCTAAATGCAATAATAGGTATATGTGACGAGATGAGAAAAAGTAGACCAGTGTTGTTTAATGGAAACATAATGTCAGTCACATGTGTAATTTTAAATTTTCTAGAAGCCATATTTTTAAAAAGTTCAAAAAATCAGTGAACTTAATTTTTACAATGTATTTTATTTAACCCAGTATGCCCCAAATTGTATCATTTTAACATGGAATCAATATACACATTCTCAAGATGTTTTATATTTTTTTGTCTTAAGCCTTCAAAACCTAATGTACATTTTATATTTAAAGGAACTCTCTGTTGGGACTAGCCACATTGCAAGAGCTTACTGGCCACATGGGGCTACTGGCTACCATCTAGACAGCACAGGCACAGGGGATTCTTCAAGTTTCTTGAGAGAGGAGGGCATGTAGTCAAGGAAGACTTTCTGGAGGCATTGCAATAGTTCAGGTGAGAGGTAATATGGTTCTGAACCAGAAAAAATAAGGCTTGGGTTGAGAAAAAGGGGCTACTCTTGAAACCGTGCAGATGTAGATGGTTTTAGGAACCGAAAAGATTGAGGTTAGAGAATGAGGCAGAAGTGAGAGGAGAGTGAGAAGACAGTGGTGCTGTTCCTGGCCTCAACAGGAGAAGGGCTGTTTGAGGAATAAACAACATTTAGTTTAAAACCTTTCCTTTCTTTCTTTCTTTTCTTTCCTTCCTTCCTTCTTTCCTTCCCTTCCTCCCTCCCTTCCTTCCTTCCTTCTTTTGTGAGGCGGGGTCTCGCTCTGTCGCCCAGGCTGGAGTGCAGCGGCGCCATCTCGGTTCACTGCAAGCTCCGCCTCCCGGGTTCACGGTATTCCCCTGCCTCAGCCTCCACAGTAGCTGGGACTACAGGCGCCCGCCACCACGCCCAGCTAATTTTTTGTATTTTTAGTAGAGACGGGGTTTCACCGTGTTAGCCAGGATGGTCTCGATCTCTTGATCTCGTGATCCACCTGCCTCGGCCTCCCGAAGTGCTGGGATTACAGTCGTGAGCCACCACACCCGACCTCTCTCCTTTCTTTCCTTCTTTCCTCCTTCCTTCCTCCCTCCCTCCCTCCTTCCTTCCTTCCTTCCTTCCTTCCTTCCTTCCTTCCTTCCTTCCTTCCTTCTCTCTGTCTCTCTCTCTCTCTCTTTCCTTCTTTCTTTTTTGATGGAGTTTTGCTCTTTTTGGCCAGGCTGGAGTGCAACGGCAAATTTCAGCTCACCACAACCTCCACCCGTGGGTAGCTGGGATTACAGGCATGCGCCACCACGCCTGGCTCATTTTTTTTTTTTTTTTTTAAGTAGGGGGGGAGGGTTTCTCCATGTTGGGCAGGCTGGTCTCGAACTCTCAACCTCAGGTGATCCACCTGCCTCAGCCTCCCACAGTGCTGGGATTACAACAGTGAGCAACCACGCCTGGCCTAAAACATTTAAAGCTTTCAGAAACCAGCGGAAAAATGTGCAGGGGAAAAGTTCAGAGTAGAATTAGGTACTAATGTTCTTGCAAGAGTAGGTATTATCAATTCTACCATTTCTTTTCAAGTGTGGAGATTTTACTGCATTATTAAATTCTAGAATCTCAGAGTTGAATGACACTCTAGAGACTTTGAGCTATTAGTCCTTTATTTCAATAGACCAATGGGAAAACTGAGATACAATCATGATAACGAACTTATTCAAAATAAAATAAAGAGTGAAAAAAAAAAAAAAACCCAGAATCTCAACTCTTCACTTTATAGAGAAAAAGCAGAGAGGGCAGTGGAAGCATCAAGAGGAAAAAGATAATTTTTATAGCATCTACCTTGTCCTCTCTTCCCAAAACCTGATTTAACAACAGTCCCCTCCTTTTAAACTATTTCTATGGAAACAACCAGCCAGATTCTAGAAAGGGGAAAAATAAAGCATTCATAAGTAATGACCTGAGAGAGCTCTTTAAAGATTTGCAGTGGAGAACTGAACTAAGAATAACAATCTGCATATTCTCCCTGGAATCTAATGTCCTGCAGAGAACCACTCTCCATAGTCTGTTTTGCAAGGTATAAACAGTGAGAGGAGGAATTGTCCCAAGGTGGCCTTAATAACAGAAAAGGGCTTGATGTGGTCTTTCGAAATAGTTGCTAAAGCCAGGGAAGAGAGTGCCTTAAATCACCACTGCCAAGAGCCTTTAGAATTCTGAGAAACCCATCCTGTGCCCATAATCCACCAGGGTCCCCAGGTATCCATCCAGCTCAATCAGAGTATCTGGATGGATGCCACTGAACAGGAAGGAGGAATGCAGAAAGTCAAGCTGCTTCCGCTGATCAGAAACTTGACTTTCACCAGCATGTGGGTGGGCTGTTCTGAAGGACTTCTTTCTAATGTACCTCACCAAACTGCTCCATCACACTGAGATTAGACTAAACTCTGCCACATTTTTAAATGGCTTTTTTGTATCTCTATATATACCACAGAGTGTTCCCAACCCCCTTCATTTTAAGAAAGCAGACATCAACAGTAGCCTCATAATGATCTCATTGTTGCTTCAAATAATCCAATCTTTGAAGCCTATTTCTTTCTTTTCAGGTGTATTAGTGTCATTTATCAAAAGCAATGGGATTTTTTTTTTTTAAGTTAAGGATAAAAGAAAAGTAATGGGATACAGCAAACTAGTCAAGTGCTTAGTACAAACGCAGAGTATTTTCTGAAGCACATGCGGAACACCTCTTAGGCAGGACTTTCAAAGGCAACATTAAGTGTCTTTTGTGGGTCTCAGATAATATGGTTCACTTAATTAGATTTTCCATAATTCTAGGGTAATCCTATTGTGAATTACAGACGTGAATTTTGACTTGCCTGACAGAAACAGCTAGTGCTCCCAATGCATTTCTGGAAAACGAATGTTTTATTTATAAATCATTACCAGAATTTTCACAGGGCAAAACCCAAAAATGGGGTTCAACCTGGGAGGCCGCAGGGGTTCTTGGCTTCACACAGGAAGGAATTCAAGAGCAATATCAGAGAGTAAAGTGGAAGTAAGCTTATTAAGAAGTAAATGAATCAAATAGTGGCTACTCCATAGACAGAGTAGCAGCATGGGCTGCTTGACTAAGTATAGAAATGGTTATTTCTTGATTATATGCTAAACAAAGGGGGTATTATTCATGAGTTTTCCAGGAAAGGGCTAAGGAGTTCCCAGAACTGAGGGCCATTCCCCTTTATAGACCATATAGGGTAGCCTCCAGATGTTCTCATGGCATTTGTAAAATGTCATGGCACTGCTGGGAGTGTCTTTAAGCAGAGGAATGCATTATAATTAGCAAATAATGAGCGATGAGGATGATCAGAGGTCTCGTTCACTGCCATCTTGGTTTTGGTGGACTTTGGCCAGCTTCTTTACTGCATCTCCCTTTATCAGGAGGGTTTTGTGATCTGTATCTTGTGAAATCAGTCCTGCTGACCTCCTATCTCATCCTGCAGTGAAGAATGCCTAACCTCCTGGCAATGCAGTCTACCATATCTTATTCTCATTTTACCTAGCCCCTATTCAAGATGGAGTCACTCTGGTTTGAATGCCTCTGACATATTTCCTCCCTCCTTTTTGCAAGGGAATGCTTCATCCTAGGGGTTGTAGAGTGATGAAGATCCATCTTTCTTAACTTCTTCAGGCTGAATAGAACCAATGATATTCCTGCCTAACCATTAGTGTCTCTTTTATTCAAGGTAGAGAGTAGCTCAGTCAGTGTCAGTATGGTGAAGGCCACTCATAACTGAATCTTGTGAGAAAATGGAAATCTGAAAGATTAATAAGTGTTCAATATAAGAAAATGTTGAATAAGCGTATCCTGTATTCCTACACAAAGAGGACGACAGAAATATTTTCCACAACAGTAAAGCAAAATAAAATTATCCCAAGTAAACTAAATAAGGAGGCTTTCCATGAACTGGACAGTTGTTAGAACTAAGTTAATACGGAGTAGTCAGTTGATTTCAGTATGTGCCCAGAACTAGATCTGTGCGTTACCCATTCCTCTTGTTTCTTCTGATCAGCAGCCAGAGATCACTAGTTGGTTCACAGAAATAAGTAGACTCAGTCTAAATTGCAGAAAAAACTCCAGAACAATAGGCCAGACCAGAACCTAATTACAGATGTACTATAGTTTTTGAAATAATTTTTCTCTCTGGTCCCCATTTTTATTAAAAACAAATCATGGTAGAACTGATTGGTTAGCCTTACTATACTCGGCCTGATTTTCTCTATAAAGTGCAGCAAGAATAATTATTTGCCATATAGGTCCATTTTTTAAATTGGCTTTGATGGAACTTTGTTCAGTAAGGAATCTTAGATTAGACTTTTTAAAGTCTTAAGCTCAGTCATGAATTTATCTGTGCCTGCAAGTGCTTGAATGAGTTTGGTGAATCCCTCTCCACTCAAGAACCCAAGATAACTTGGGGATTCTGGGCCTGTCAGAAAGTGACAATCTTTACTTTCCACAGGTTAGGAACCCTGTGCAGGGACTCCATAGACAAGGTATGAGACCAAGTTTCCCAAGTGGCTTTAATCAGTTCTATAAGTCAACTTTGATTCCTTAAAGCAGTCTGTTTGAATATGAAACCACATCATTCAAGTAAAAGCCTTGGAAAAATAAAGAGTTTCTTCAATTTTGTCTAGTTACAAAAAAAAAAAAAAAAAAAACAGACTCTCACTGCACTTATGGAAATAACTATATTGCCATAAGGTAAGAATACTCACATAGTTTCCAAATTCTGGAGAAATAGGGGAGAGAAAAAGATATGCACTCCAAATTTTGCTCATAGTAGTATACTTTTCTCAATTACTAGAAGCTATAAATAACTCAAAAGAAAAACATTTTATTGACTCTGAAATAAAAAATAGAAAAGATCAGCAATGTTTTCAGCAAAAAGTCATAAAACGATTACTTCAGTCTTTTATTAGTTCAGTCTATGCAGTTAATTCCTGTTTTGCTCAATATTTATGAACACAGTTTTCCAAGAGTGCCTTGGAAGTATGTTTCCTCTCTATTTTAATGGTACACTTTCCCAACTTATCAGAGACCTGCATTTAAAAGTACTCATCAAAATCCTATATCGGAATATAAACTATCTTTTGAAGAGGATGAAAGCAATACACTATTGTCTGTGGAGGACAAAAAGTCTTACAGCAGGAGCAGTCCAAGCTGCAATGGACAAGGAAATCCAGTTACCTCTGAGGTACACAACAATTTAACATAACAGTTATGGGTATTACTGTTCATGTACACTAATTCATGTCAAAATTATGGGAGTTTCACGTAATTTGGAAACACATACCGATAACACGTTTATACAAATAAAACCCAAAGAAAGCCAAACACCATTTTTTATATTTGACAATGTTTCCTGTATGATTTTGATATACCAAGTAATGAAAATACATCATTTTGGACTTTAGGAGACTTAAAAAGATTAATAGGATAAGAAAACAATTTACAATTTGATTTTGGAAAGTTTGTCAAATATCAAAGGTGTGAAACATGTAATAATTTAAGACAGAATTCCAGGTCTCCATAAGTCATTTATTTATCTAAAACAGTAACTCAAAATTTCAAAAATGCAATAACTTACTCATTGATAAAGTGGAGACTTAAGTTTCCAAACAATTTGTCTTTCTCTCCTTTCTTTTCCCATTGTTTATTCAAAAGACAAACGTAAGTCTTTCATTATCTTTTAATATTACATGAAAATCTTGTTCAAGGGAGAAAGCCAAATTTCACTTTTGCATTAGTGAATCATTAACACTAAAGCTAATTTTAAATATAATATTATAAACGCATTTATTCGTGTTTAATTTGTTTGACCCTAGGTACGATTTCCACAGACCTTTTACAATGCTTTATTATTTTCTATTAAGGAGCATATTAGTGTTCTAAAAAGCCCCATTATTCTGACACATGGACCAAGATTTTGCATCAGTGTGCTTTTATTTCAATATTTAATTTACTGAAATACTGAATAATACCCTTTTAATTGTATTCAAAATGCTCACACACAGAATTATTTACTAGGTTGGTTTTTAACCTTCATAAGGTTTATTTTTCATGAACCTTCCACAACTTGCTCAAGCCTTCAGCTTTAGCCTATCTCACTTAAAACAATTCTTTAACTTTCTAAACTAGACAAAAAAAAAAGTTTTCCATGCCTTATTATAATCTTTTATCAAAAACACATTATACTTTCTTTATACACCTTGCATGTAAAACTATTCCTTCAGTAGTTTCAATTATATATGTTACAACGTAAACTATTAGCAACTTTTATTTTGGTGAAAAACCCAGTATGTTATGTTCATTATGTACCAGGTGAAGAGCCTAGAACACCAGATAGAAGTGCAAATAAGTATGACTCCAGCAAAGCCGGGGACATGGCTAACAACATTATGTCCATCAGTAGGCCTCACATAGAATCTAATTGCTCCAAAGCAGGTAAGTTGAGCAATTATCAAAAGACAACAAAGCAGTTTATGTAGTTTAGTAAGCATAGTATCTGACTTGCCTAATTTAGACCAAATGTATAAATGTATAAATTTTGAAGACATTTTTATTTTACCAGAAACTTTTTTTTTAAGACGGAGTCTCACTTTGTTGCCCAGGCTGAAGTGCAGTGGCGTGATCTCAGCTCACTGCAACCTCTGCCTCCTGGGTTCAAGCAATTCTCCTGCCTCAGCCTCCCAAATAGCTGGGATTACAAGAGCACACAACCACACCCAGCTAATTTTTTGTATTTTTAATACATATGGGGTTTCACCATGTTGGCCAGGCTGGTCTTGAACTCCCAACCTCAAGTGATCTGCTTACCTTGGCATCCTAAACTGCTGGGATTACAGGTGTAAGTCACCATGCCCAGCCCCAATAATCTTTAAAATTGTCTTTATTTCCTTGAAATTACTAAAGTCAAGTGAACTGAAAGGTATTAAAATTTCCATTTTTTCCAATAAAGTATTTGATTTAACTGCTTATTTTTCTTTAAGTCAATTAGCCCTATTTTCTATAAATAACACACACAACAAATATAAATAGACAGAAGAAGATCTAGTAGCTGTAAAATTTTTCATTTGCCAGGTTTTAGGTTTTTCTTAATTGGATTACTGGCTTCAAGGTGGAGCCCTTTCAGGAACATGGACAGGAAAGCATGCAATTTCTAGGGCCTAATAAGCAGGCACAGTGGGAAGGCAAAACACCAAAAATCAATAATTCCATTTTTTTTTTTTTTAACCAAATCCTGGATCCCCAAAAATGGAATCAGTCCATCCCCCATAGGAGTCTTACCCCTCACTGGGAGGTGGGGACATTTTTATACCTTCTAGATGACCAAGAGCATGCTTCTCTGATCCAAAAGTGCAAAGAGCAGAGTGCTTCCCCCATAACTGCCATTAGCCATCACTAAAAGTGTATTCCCTACATAGTGATTACACACCAAAGCTCTTTCATAATCCAAAGTAATTTCTGATACCTGCAAAAGTAAAAAACACCAGGTAACTGAATGGAAAACAGAACAGAGGCTTAGATTTTGGGAGGATCTATCCGTTTTCAATTCTTGGAGTTCCATAAGGAAAACAGA
The DNA here is from genome assembly GCF_002776525.5 of Piliocolobus tephrosceles. Taxonomy (NCBI): domain Eukaryota; kingdom Metazoa; phylum Chordata; class Mammalia; order Primates; family Cercopithecidae; genus Piliocolobus; species Piliocolobus tephrosceles. The sequence goes on from NC_045450.1 coordinate 49,820,522, forward strand.
GGTTTTTCCCAAAATGGGGTCTGTGGCACCTCCTCTGTTTTTTCCAAGGACTTCCAGAGTGTTAGAAATTACCTTACATCCTCTCATATGGGTCTCAAGAGTGTTAAGAAGACAAAAGGGAAAAAAACAACTCAGTCATCTGAGAAGAAAAAAGTTTTTCTTATTTCAGAGAAACAAGATTCAAAAAGAGAAAAACAAACATAAAAGCCATATCCATATCTATATCTATATCTATATATCTTAGTTATCCATGTTTAATGAAGCTAACTCTCAACAATAGAGCTCTTAAAAGAAAAAATCCTTTTAGATCTCTTAATACCAGACTCTAGGCGGAACAAACAGCCAACACCTCTGGCTTTTAAGCTACTTTTTTTTTTTTTTTTTTCTGCAAAGGTATTTTCCCAAGTAAAACCAATAAGCCTTAACTAAGGTTATGGCTTAACCATGATGGACCCATGAGATGTCTCCAAATAGACGGCAAGTGGTTTTTACAAGATCTAGAATCACCCCTTAAGTAGCTCAGAAAAAAAAAAAAAAAGAAAAAAAATTCAAGTCAGGAAATCAGAAGATGTCCATGGAGGTGAAAAGTTTAAATAAATGGCAAAAGTCCCACAACTGGAAAAAACTCATTCTCTAAGCCAGAAATTGAATGCAGGCCTCCACCAGGAAAGAGAAAACTTTTACTCACTAAGCTACAGTATTTGGCAAGCACCATATTGCTTTTCCTGGAAGGAGTTTAGAGCAGACATTTTTGAGCTTGCAAAGGATATACCTTTTCCCAGGAAAAGGGGTAGATATAAATCTGAGAAGCCTTAAAAGGAAACATATTTTAGAATTGATAGCCAATATTTCTTGCAATCTTACTGAAATAAAACCAATTAAAAAAAAAAAAAAAAAAAAACTTGTTTTAAGATAGGGAACCAAAACTTAGTCCAATAGCTTTTACTTGGAACTCTAGCCATGAAATAGTAACACAATTCACTTTTTTATAAAAGATAAGTGGATCCAAATTATCTCTCTGACAAAACTGGGACTTGTCCATTTGGCTAAACTCTGCTAATTTGAATTTGCCCCAATTGCTTAAAGATACCATAGCAGTGAGTCCTTCAGTACTCACCATTGTACTCATGTCTAACAAGGATCTCCACTAAACAGAAGTTTTTCTAAGTCTAGCAAAACCCCAGTTATCTTCCCCTGCAAATTCCCACCTTCTGTAGCGAAGTGTTAAAGTGACAATAAGTAAAGAAAATGGTGTTGCAGAAAATGATAGCTTTAGGACATAACAAGAAAAGGTAAGGCCAAGTTTCACCTTGGGTGGGCCTCTAACCCATAATCCTAGAGGGAATGCCAATTCCAAACTCCTCTGAGCATCCCGGATGGTGCTAGGAATCAGCCAATAATACCGAATGCTGGAAAAAACAGAGTACCCAAGTATTGGCCAATGAGGGTCCCCACAACAAATGCTGAAAATACCAGAGCATCAGAGGGCAGCCAACAGTGAACCCCAAAGGCATAAGACCTAACGCAATTGGAGCCACAGAATAATGTGATTCTGGTGTCCCAGGGTCAATGCAACAGAGGACCTCATACAGCCAAATGTCCTTCCTTAAACAATCACCCAAAGAGCCAAAGCAAAGATTACAAATGTGACAAAGAAATAAGGATAAGCATGCATTTGGGCATTGAGAGAAAAAAGGAAAATGGTCAGTCATTGGAAACTAAAGTAAAAACAGCCTGAGAGAAGGGGCAACAACGTGGGTTATAAAGGACGTGGCCAGCCAGGTGTGCTTCTGCCTGTCCAGGATACCCAGAAAACGGGAAACTGCATCAGGCTACCAAGTCAAAGGCATTGAAGCCACTTACTCATCTGTCCAAAATAAAGAACACAGGAAAGGACAGATGGGCCCAAATCAAAGGGAAATAAAAGTAGCGAGTTGAATCTGGACAAAGGGAGACTCATCCACCCAACCTTCAGGTCTAAATGGTGCCCATGAGTCTCAATTTGGTGTCCAGATGGGAGGTCTACATTGCCCCTTCATTGGTGGCCAGGAAAGATGTCACAGGATGAATCCCAAAATTGATGTTCAGCCTAGGAAGCCACATGGGTTCTTGCCTTCTTGTAGGAAGAAGTTTAAGAGCAAGTCCACAGAGTGAAGTGAAAGCAAGTTTATTAAGAAAGTAAACGGATAAAAGAGTGGCTACTCTATAGGCAGAACAGTGGCATGCGCTACTTGACTGAGTATGCGTATATTATTTCTTCATTTTATGCTAGACAAAGGTTTTCTACTAAAGGGGTGGGGAGTTCCTAAAACTGAGGGTTCCACCCATTTTTAGAGCATATATGGTAACTATGGGACATTGCTATGCCATTTGTAAACAGTCATGGCACTGGTGGGAATGTCTTTTAGCATTGGAATGCATTACCATTAGCAAATAAAGAACAGTGAAGACGACCAGAGTTCGCTTTCATTGCCATCTTGGTTTTGGTGGGTTTTGGCCAGCTTCTTTATTCCATCTTTCTTCATCAGCAGGGTCTTTGTGAAGTATATCTTGTGAAACGAGTCCTACCTGACCTCCTGTCTCATCCTGGGACTAATGATGCCTAAACTCCTGGGGATGCAGTCTAGCAGGTTTCAGACTCAGGTTACCCAGTCCCACTCAAGGCAGAGTCACCCTGGTTGGAATGCCTCTGACAGAATCATTACAGCAAGAAGACCACCCTGCTCTTTCCTCTCTCAGGTAGAAGTGAACATTGCTTTTCCTTTGGATGACACTGTCCTTTCATGAAATTTGATAAGGGCACTTTCTCAGTTCTTTACCCCTGGTTATATCTTCCACGTCCTCAGGATATATTAAGTTCCCTGAGATTCTGGACAACAGCTAACTCCCCACTGAATTCCTTGTCACAAGAGTCAACAGAATATAAAGCTGACATGGTTTCTGCCCTCAGGGAGTTTCAAAAGTTAGACTAATTGTCTCTCATACTCAGCTGCACATTAGAATTAACCAGGAAACCTTAAAAATTCCATTGCCCAGGCCTTACTCTAAAACAATTTAAACCCAGGAATTAGTATTTTTGAAGTTATCTGTGTGATTCCACTGTACCTCCAAAGTAAATAACCACTGGTTTAGAGCTACACTATCCAGTAGGGTAGCAACTAGGCACATGTGGCTTTTAAAATTTAAATTAAATTTAAAAGGCAGTTCTTCCAACTACTAATCTCGTTTCAAATTCTCAAGGGCCATTTCAATCATTGCAAAAAGTTCTATTAGTCATTGTTGGTCTCAGGTACTAAAAACCCTCATCTGAAGCATAAAACATCTGTTCAATGAATGCAGGTGTGCAAAGAATCTAGCGCTGGGCATTCAAAGACCTGCCACGAACTCACTGTGTAATGTCCAGTAATCTAGTTTTCCTGTCTGTGAAATGAAAGGCTGGGTAACATGAGTGGCTCTCCAGACATGATCTTTGGAATACGCTAGAAAACCAGGGGATCAGGGAGCACAATGCCGGGAAGAGCTGAACCAACTGGCCCCACACTCCATAGCAAACGGAAGGTAGTTGAATTCCACAGAATTTTTCTTTGCAAAGCAGCTCTGCTGCATTATAAAAAAAGAAAAAAGGAAACCATGTCTGATATCTTGATAACCAACAGACTCCCTGTCTCAGTCCAGCAGCAGGTTAGTGAATTCTTGCTTCAGTGCTCATAATCTGGTGGTACAGGGAGGAGGGCCCTGCTCGGGAGGCTGTGAGGCCGCTGACAACTAACAACTCACTTACTTCCCCTTTCTGAGTCTCTGTTTTCTTTTATGAAAAAAGCAACAAATGATGCCTGACCTCCCTTGTTCCTAAGTTAATTTGAAGGTCGAATGATATAATAAATCAGGAAGCCCTTTGTAAAAGCATAATTTGGGTTACACAGGTGGGGAGAAGAACGATGAAATGCTGACAGCAGTGACAACTTACGTGTATTTGGGTAGGGTTTTTTTTGTTTTTTGTTTTCAAATGAGACCGAGTCTTGCTCTGTTGCCCAGGCTGGAGTGCAGTGGCGCGATCTTGGCTTCACTGCAACCTCTGCTCCACCTCCTGGGTTCAAGCAATTCTCCTGCCACAGCCTCCTGAGTAGCTGGAACTAAAGGTGCCCATCACCACGCCCAGGTAATTTTTGTATTTTTAATAGAGTCAGGGTTTCACCATATTTGCCAGACTGGTCTTGAACTCCTGACCTTGTGATCCGCCCACCTTAGCCTCCCAAAGTGCTGGGATTACAGGCATGAGCCACCGCACCTGGCTGTGTGATTTTTAAAGTTTTGGCTTTTAACCTTTAGAAGTGTGGGTTGCAGATACATTTAAATTACGTTATTATTACAGAAAGGAGATGTGATTTCACTCTTTTTCTCTAATATGGATATAAAATCTGCCAGATCCTGCAGCAGGTTCATTTCAGGTACATAGGCATCCTTGTTTATCCCAGAACCCAAATGGGATTCTGCAGTGTTGATTCGTGAGTATACTGACCTCAGCTGTAGCTCCTTGGCTAGGGGATGGTGCAGGTAGCAGGGAGAGGAGGGATAGCTGATCCCTGCAAGGAAATGAATGGGGATACAGGCCAGAAGTCCATCTGCAGAAACTCCTGGGCCTCTCAATTATCCATGATATGGGGTGAAAATGGAGCAGTCATGGGGTGAACAAAGCTCCAGGGTGGATGGCATGGGTTCTTCTGGTCAGATAAGTTCCAGGAGTTCAACATGTCAAATCATTCTTTCCATTAAACCTCTGCTTGTCACAAACCAGCACATGGGTGGGCATGCCTTTTACTGAGTTATCGTCTACTAATTAGCTTTTTTAATTGAGTGTCTACTATGTGACAGACACTGTGCTACATGCTTTGCATACACTTTCAGAAACAATTTTTCTGCAGCATCTTGATGAGGTGGGTATTGCTCCACTGCCCAGATACAAAAATAAGGGTTTGGAGCACTTCAGTTTGTATTCAGTTCACATGCCTAGCTAACGCCCAAAATGGAATTTGAAGCTATATATGGCCCATTTGGAAGCTACTGCCCTTCTACATTTGACATTGAACCAAGATCGACTTTTCTATAATTCTTTCAAATTTTGCTTTCTGGAGATGCTCAGAATTCAGCTAGCTCTTTTTCCACATAGTCATCACTCAAGAAATGTTTTTGGAGACAAGGATTTCTTCAATAGTTAAGTGATAAGAATTTAGTAAAACATGTTTTTTTGCCCTCAAGGAACTCCAAGTTTCCTGGAATTTTTAGAGAGTAGGCATCTCCCTAAGGGTCTTCCAATTTCCACCTCAGACACCAAGGTTTCCTTTCATACCTCTTTAGAGGAACATCTCCCATCTTTCCCCAGATGTTCTCCAACCTGCCCAGCTCTGCCAAGTAGTCTCTGAATGAATGAATCATGATTTTCAAACCTCTCTCCCATAACATTTTCCACATTAGAACAAAATTCTGTTCTACATCCTTCCCTACCTAAGTCTCCAAAGAAGGTGCTAATGAGTAATAAAATGCAAGCCCTGCAGGGGACTGTAGGAAGGCAGCCAGATGATAAATATCTTCTAACAAATGAAGCCAGCTCAACAGGAGATAGCTCTGTAAGATCTCATAAGCTAATCATTGTCAAAGGGATTGCTATGGTGCCCATGGAAAGAGGAGTTGTGTGGTTGTAGAGGCAAGTGCCATGTTTCTATCAGTATTTCACCCAAGAGCATTAAGTCCAGGCCCAGAGTCATTCCCTGATAGAAAGAGCAGTCATTACTTGGCTACTGCTCACACCACTGGCCACTTCAGCACTCACACCGTAAAGGAGGGACAATTCTGTTCTGGACAGCAAATGTTAAAGAAGTGACACTAACCTTGTTTTTTATGAAAGCACATACATAAACAAACCAAATAATGCAAAACTTGGCTCCATTTTTAGAGCACCATTGTGACAAAGCCCAGCTGGATGTCTCCACAGGCCCAAATAACATCTCCCTAAGAGAAGCATATGCAGCTGGAGATGGGGTTGGCCTTTGCTCTCAGGGATCTTATATATCATTGACCAATTGCATCTTCTCCAAGGAGATTTACTAGCAGGTTAAATGTGCAACTCATGCACCATTGGTTGGGCAGAAAGTAAGTGCTCTCCAGCATTACTTTGTAAAGGAAAGTCCCTTTGAACCACAGCTGCCCTGATCAACTAACGAGCAGATGAAGAGGTAACAATATAGCAGAGTTACTGTAAACCATAAACTTGGGCAACAAGGACTTAGTGCCTTTCTGGTAAGATGTCCATGACGGAAAGGCTTACCCTTGTATCTCCAGGGTGGCTGCCCATGAAACCACAGAAACATAGCTTAATCTTCTGGTTCAGAGGCTGTTCTTGCTTCTCAATACAACCATGACTTTGGCTTGGACTCTCAGCAACCCCAAGGTCTAAATTTTCATTCTCCATCTTTTCCATGCCTAGAGATTTTTGTATGCCTTTAGGTTTTAAACCTTAGCAATCTAATCTAGCTCACACAGCACCCACGGGGAAGGGACTTGCATTTGAAGGACACCTGTTTTAACAAATATACACATAGAGAAAATAACAGCTCCACAGCAAGTCAGCTCACTAAAATGAATAGTACAATCGTAAATTAAAATAGGTCAGGATATATTCAGGATTGCAAGGGCACTTCACAAAGAAGGAAGAAAACACCTACATCATGAAGAATATGTGTAGATTTTTAAAGGGAAGAAATGGAAAGAACAGCCTCATCCCTCCTCTGTGGCAATGCTTTCCATATCACACATTTATGCCTTGTTTCTTGGGAAACCCACTGTCTGGGCCGCACCATGACCGACCGCTGCTCTGCTGAAATGCCCAGTTTGATTGCTTGGGGCTTTGAAGTTCCACCTAAGGCACAGCAGGTTTTTCTTCCTGGTGTCTGCCCCTGCCTTTGGCATTTTAACCTCCTGCTTGGGTCCTGTCTGGGCAGAAGAGAGAGTAAATGTTGCTGCCTACCGCCTGTTTCTATGTATCCCTGGTGGCACTTATGTATCATCCCCAGATGGATATTCTTTGGACTGACACAGATCAAGGACCCTGGGACATTAACAGATCTAGCTTAGAGTTGTTCTAGCTATACATGCCCGCTCCCCTCCAACACACACACACAAGAGATACATGCACACACACCTATGCCTCATCTTCCCTCTCTTCCCTTACTCCGCAGCTGAGATATCCCAGCCTGTCCTATGGTTGAGTGCTTATAAGATGCTGCTAAATCCTACTTTACACTACACGGAATAAACTGAACCTGCTACTGATACATAATACCTTTCTTTTCAATATTTCATGAGCTTGCGCAACCCCCTTCCACAGATGCCCAACCCTCCATGCTTGGGTGACCATTAACATCTTCCTGCAGAATATCCCACTACATGGATGAACCTGGAGGGCATTATGCCGAGTGAAATGAACCAGTCACAGACAGACGAGTACTGCATGATTCCATTTACATGAGGTATTTAAAGTACTCAAATTCATAAAAGCAAAAGGGTGGAAGGGTGGTTGCCAAGGCCTAGGGGCAGGGGGAAATAGGGAGTTCATTATTTATGAACCAGCAGGCATACTTTCAGTTAAACAAGATGGATATGTTCTAGAGATCTGCTGTACAACATTGCACCTATAGTAAACAATGCTGCACTGTACACTTAAACTATACCAAGAAGGTAGATCTCATGTTACATATTCTAATCACAATAAAATAAACGTTTTTAAAGAAGAAAAACGCTTTTTAAAAAAATCTTCCTTCTGAGAAGAAAAGATTTAAGCATTACACAGGATCCTAATTAAAAAGTACTATTACCATAAAGTAAGCAGAATATTGGCTTTTTGACATGAGGAGAGGATGGAGATGTCACTTAGAGAAAACTCAAACTGAAACACCAGCAGTATCCAAACCAAAAGCCAGAAGAAATGTTCGCAGGGCCACTAAAAAAAAGAAACTACTACGTAGACGTCTTGTTGAACGTATTTAAAGAAGAAAAGTCTCTTTCAAATAATTACAAATTAAAACCTTGGCTCTGAGACAGAACTTTGAGCAGACAGATGAGAGAGATAAAATGAAATTTTTTTTTCTGCCAAGAATAATAAAGATCTTGATACAAAGATATGATGTTTTCCCCCCAGTGAAGCAACTCTGGAACAAGAAAAGCAGGATGAGGAGGAGAAATTCAGTTTACAGAAGAATAGTGGCAGTTCTTTCATTTATAACTTGCTAAAGAATGTTGAATCAGTTCCTTAATGAGCACAGAAAACGGAAGTTTTTATGGGAGAACACTGGACGTTGTTTATACTGCCTGAATGAATAGCATTAGAGTAAAGTGCTTGTCCTTATTCTATTGTGCAGCTTTGGTTATTTGAAGTAGAGTTTCTTTTATTACCTTTCCAATGTCCTACACAACACAAACTTACAGCATTTTTCAGAGAGAACCTGGCCTCACTGGGAACTCACCTGACACTGGAGTCAGGCTCGTGACATGTCAAATTGCCTATGTCACGAGTACCCTTGATAAAAATGATCTCAATATGGCTTATTTCTCTTGAGTTATGTCTCATGATAAACCAACTCTGGCAATGCTAGGATGGGACAGATTTCTGGAAATAATCACTACAAATTTTCAAAAGGCACTTTGTGTTGAAGTAGAAAATCTTTTATCCTGATCATAAGACCTTAGGAATGGATACAAGTTTAGGACTCAGGCAGCTTCGATAATGTTACAAACTCTACCATATCTATGGTATCAAGCATCTTATATCATAATGTGCAAGAAATTAACTTGTGTGGGAACTAGGGGAGCTAGATTTAGAAAATGGAATTACAGGACCCCCCAATTAAATTTAGATTCAAACAAACAGCAATAGCTTTGAGTATAAGTATATCCCATACCGTTTGGGAGACATACTTATATTAAAACAATTATTTGCTGCTCATCTAAAATTCTAATTTAACTCAAATTCCTATATTTTGTCTGGCAACTCTACTTGAAATGTATCTGTCAAAACAATGAACTGGACTTTGCAAGTCAATCTTCAAGTACCATGTTATTTTTAGTTCCAATTCTATAATCATTTTCTTTTTAACTATCTTCCTGTGAACTCAGAGTGCCCATGCATAGTCCTCACAAAAGCAACATTGTTGGGCAGAAGAGATCACACTTGGGAAACTGTGGGCAGTTTGAGAATTAATTAATTAATTAATTTATTTATTTATTTCAGACAGGATCTCCCTCTGTCTTCAAGGCTGGAGTGGAGTGGGGCCATCTTAGCTCACTGCAACCTCTGCACCCAAAGGCTCAAGTGATTCTCCTGCCTCAGCCTCCTGAGTATCTGGGACTACAGGAGGGTGCCACTGAGCCTGACTAATTTTTGTATTTTTAGTAGTTTCTCCATGTTGCACAGGCTGTTCTCAAACTCCTGAGCTCAGATAATCTGCCCTCTTCAGCCTCCCAAAGTGCTGGAATTAGAGGCATGAGCCACTATACCTGGCTAGTTTGAGAAGTTTTAACATCAATGTAACTGAGATCAGTAAAACCCAAGGAGGGATCTTTCGTTTCCCCAGGAGAAGGTAGAACAGGCCCTTCAATATTGACAGGTGACCTACAATGTAAAAGGCCTAAGGATGAAAGGATTAACTATGGTGCTAATTGATTGAGGAATTAGGAATAATGTTCTCTTTCATCCTCTGAGTTGATACAGTTCTCAGAAAACAACTAATACCCACGTCCTGGAGTCAGGATAATTTATATTAGGAGCATGTACCACACTGGATTAGTGGGTAACTTTCAAGGTCTTTTCAGAATGCAGCACTCATAGATAATTGTTCTCATGTACCAAAAAATAATAGAAATGCATTCACCAAACATACCTAGAACACGGGCAGGAGTTCGGTGGTGTATCAAGCAGAGGCAATAGCAAACAAATGTTGTTATGGTCCTCAGGTCACTGATAGCCTAATGGTGTTGTTGGCTTGGTGGGAAGTAGCCCAGAAAACAGATGAACATAAGTAAAATGTGAAAAGTTTTTTGATGGGGGACTTAAGGGGCTAATTCAGCAGAGTCACATAAACCAGGGTATGAGGCAGTTGGTTGGGGAAGACTTAGTGGATAAGCCAGTAGGTAGGAATTTAGTCTTGTAGTATACACATAAGTCAAATATTCAAGGTGAGGAACAGCAATCCAGGCATAGGGAACAGCAGCACCAAATATTTAAGACACGAAATAAGATCCTATGTTCAGGTAACCACAGGATTTTGGAACTGTGAAAACACACAGCTTACTCAGGAAAGAGAAAAGGGGTGATGCGGAAAATATAAGCAGGTGGTGGATCACATACACACATGAATAACAAAGAAATGATAACCATAATTATAATATGTTTCATTATTTGGCCACTGCAAATGAAGAAAATGCTGAGATTCATGCCTGTGCTGAAGCATGCAAAGATGGAAAGTCAGTTGCGAGTCAATTAACCATGAAAAAATAGCCAAATGTCCATAATTTTGGTGTCTGTCCCTTGGTCAAAATAAATGAATGTCTGCTTTACTTATTCAGTTTCCATCTGGATGTGTCAAACCCTTAGGACATGGAAGAAGCAGAGAGTCTAAGACTCAGATTGACAAGGATGTGTGATTGCTGTGGGAGAAGGAAAAATAACTCTGTACCATCACCGAGAGTGAATCGATGGGGGAGGCGATGGAATAAAGGCAAAGGAAAATATTATATTGCAAACCTGCAACGTTAGACCTTGAGTTAGAAGCATGAATGATACTGAATCTTTAAAGTCTTGTGAGGCAGGGATAATTCCTAAACTGGCAAACAAAAGAATCGGAGTGGCACAGTGGTTCATGCCTGTAATCCCAGCACTCTGGGAGGCCAAGACAGTTAGATTGCTTGAACCCAGGAGTTTGAGACCAGCCTAGGCAACATGGAGAAACTCTATGTCTACAAAAAAAAAAAAAAAAAAAAAAAGAAAGAAAGAAAGAAAGAAAGAAAAGAAATCTAGGCATGCAGGTGCATGCCTGTAGTTCAGCTACTCAGGAGACTGAAGTGAGAGGATCACTTGAGCCCAGGAAGCAAAGGTTGCAGTGAGCCGACATTGCGCCACTATACTCCAGCCTAGGTGACAGAATGAGAGCGAAAAAAAAGAGGAGAGAGAGAGAGAATCAGAGAACTTAAGCCCAAGTTCTAGCATCAAACAAAATGATATAACCTAAATTTGACCTCAGCCATAAGAAAGAAACCCAAATACACGTGCCAAGCGTTCCCTAAATCTGCAGCAAAAACAGCCAAAGAAAAACGACTCATGATATAACAGAGGTAGTGCCTTTGCAAAAAAAGGAAACTAATTTCATTCTGATTTCCCCTGATTTGTACTGTATGTACCAAATCACAGCCCTCTTTGAGAAATTAAGGGCATTAGTTATCTTCCCATTCAGTTGCAGTGGCATTATACTTGCATACAGACATTCCTAGCTGAGATGAGAAATATCAAGATTTTACAAAATCATTCATCAAGAGGTGAGACCTAATCCTGATTAGCATTTCAATAAGAAGCCTGGGACAAAATAGAGAATAAGCACAGGATCACAGCAGCAATTAGGCACCTTCTAGACAGCCACACTTTTCCTCAGATCAATCAAGTTTGAGCAAATGATAAATTTTTCCTTTCTCTCTTTTTGGCCCCTGCTGTGAAATGAACTGCCTTAAATAACTGACGAGGTGACAGCAAGCCTGTTAAAGGAAACGTTTGCCCATTAAGTGAAGCTTAATTAAACAGAGCACAGGCTAATCGTTCTTCCATCTAATAAGTGATACACCCTGGTTAACATCATCCTGCTTGCAGGGCTTGGTCTAGAAGGCCTGCGATGACACCCCACCAGTAAACTAGGAAAACACACACACACACACACACACACACACACACAGATTTTGAGAAATCACAAACCAGTTTGCAAATGGAGCTGTGCACATGCAAATAAAGTTAATCAAATATTAATACTCATCTCCTGGTTATCCTCTCTTTAGATTTATTCAGAACGATGAAGCTACATTCATTTTCCCCCTTAGATGAGCCATTTAAAATTAATGATAAAAGTTTAGCACCAGTGGTCGGGTGCGGTGGCTCATGCCTGTAATCCCAGCACTTTCGGAGGCCGAGATGAGTGGATACGAGGTCAGGAGATAGAGACCATCCTGGCCAATATGGTAAAACCCCATCTCTACTAAAAATACAAAAATTAGCTGGGCCTGGTGGTGTGCGCCTGTAGTCCCAGCGACTTGGGAGGCTGAGGCAGGAGAACCGCTTGAAACCAGGAGGTGGAGGTTGCAGTGAGCCCAGATCGTGCCACAGCACTCCAGCCTGGGCAACAGAGTAAGACTCCATCTCTAAAATAAAACAAAATAAATAAAAAAGCTTAGCGCCAGCACTGCGAGGGTCTATGGACTTGAAATCTTCCAAGAGTATGTCATTAATCCATGAAGATGGGGATCATAGGTGCTTTGTTCATTTTCTTATCTCCAGGTGGTGCCATGGTATGAAGCACTTAAGCAGTATTCAATGAATACTTACGTGAGAAAGACACTTACACTTGGATACATTCCAGGAAATGGGTAAATCCTAGAAATGTGTTTATGGGTGGTATTATGGAACAGTATTATGGGTTGAATTGTGTCTCCTAAAAAGATGTTGAAGCCCTAACCCCTAGTTTCAGCAAATCTGACATTATTTGGAATCAGGGTCTGTGCAGATGACCAAGTTAAGATGCAGTCATTAGGATGGGTCCTAAGTCTATGTGGCTGATATCTTTACAAAAACAGGAAATGTAGACACAAGGAGGAGGCCAAGGAAGCCTGAGTTACCGGAAGTGAGGAGGAAGGCGTGCAACAGATTGTCCCTCAGAGCACTCAGAAAGAACTAACTCTGCCAGCACTTTGATTTTGAACTTGTAGCCTCCAGAACTGTGAGACCATAAATGCCTGCTGCTTAAGCCATCAATTTGTGGAACTTTGTTTCAATGGAAACACCTGAAAACTAACACGGATACAGTGGACTAAGCTAGATGGAAGAACAACCCATGGCCAGGATGCCAGCGACCTCTGTTATCCTGGCCACAGGCCATTTGTACCCAGGTAAGTAATGCTGCAGTCATGAGCACTAGGTTCACAGTCGACCTCTGTACTTCCTAATCATGTGGTCTCATTTCAGAACTGTGGGTAATAGTAGAGTACATTTCTCCTTAGGCTGTTGGAAGGGTTAAATCAGATATTTCTTGTTGAAGTGCCGAACACTATGTACAGCAGGTAGTAAATGCTCAAAAAATACTATCAGCATTAGAGAGCCCCACACCCTAAAGCTTAATGGCATTGGAGTCACTTTTACATTCCTCTGGTTAGTCACTATAACAGGGTACATGTGGCTGTATCTGGACTGCCCACATGAGATTGGCTGGTAATACAGGGTCCTTGGGGTCCAGATAGGCCCCTCAGCATCTGAGGGACATGGCCAGGAATTCAGGCTGTTCACACTGGCTTTCACAAATGGCCTTCTGCTCCATCCCATCTCCTCATTTCCTCACGTCCTCCTCGATCCTCGAGTTTTATCAGGAGGAGGCTTTGAAATCTGCAAAGACCTAGTTATGTTGGAACTGACCGAGAGGGCTGAAGATCAGCAGGGCTCATGAGGTGCTGGGAGGCAGGGCTGGGGAGCTGCACTGGCAGTGACCTTGCAAGGCTGCTGGGAACCCAGCGAGAGAAGGAACCCCGACTTGTTTCAGTGAGAGGCTCAAGGCAAAAGAAGGAACCACTGTCAATCAGAGCATCCAGGGTGCTACAATGATGGCTTCCTAATCCCTTGCATTAGGGAGTGGGCCCAGGGCTTGGTGATAATTATCTTATCTACTCTTCACAGCAACTCAGTCGGGTAGGTATTATTACCTTTATCTTACAGATGAGGGAAGTGAGGTTCAGGAGACCTTTGGTAATTCAGCTCAAAGTAAGTTGCAAAGCACATGAGCAGCTGGTATTCAAGCCCAGCGGAAGTACAGCCTGTCACAGCCAACCATTGTGCCCGGCTGCCTGCTGGCACCCACAGCAGTGCCCCTGCTAGAAAGTCACTCTTAATGGGCGCTTGCTAACATTTGAATCTGATTGAAGACTGCGTTATCAAACCCATCTGCTGACAGTTTATAGCTATATACTTAAAAAGGCATAAATGCTTTTTGAATGCCAGGAGTGTGTGTTCTCAATTTCCCACATTGTTTATGGAATACCTGGAGTAGAGCAATCACAATAATAATTCATACTTTATAGCACTTTATAATTTACAAAGGGCTTTCATGAACATTAGCTCATTTTACACATCAGCCAACAAAAGTAAGGGTTATTATTATCCTCATTTTATTGACGAAGAATGAAAGCATAAGTCATACCTAGTCTTTAGTTTTCAGAGATCCGAGTGAAGATGAAGGCTGCTATCTGAGAGTTGGACTGAGGCTGCCTCAAGAAAGAAAATCTGTTCCCTCAGGAAAAATACAGTTTCCACGTGAGAGTGAACAGGTCCAAAGTCAGCCCCAATTTGGCTTTCTGTCTGCTCAGGGCTTCTTGTCCAGGTAGTCCCAGCTCACTAATAGCAGCCGATGAGGATAGTGGCTTATAATTAGCAGAGGCTTATTTCATGCTGAACCCTATGCTAAGCACTCTACATGCTTTCTTTTATTAATTTGCACACAGCCCTGTGGGTTTTCACTTATATTATTCCCATCTTATAGGTGAAGAAATTGAAGCTCTAAGAGGCTAAATAGCTCACTCAAGGTCATATGACTACTGTGATGATCTTAGAGGTTTCATTTTAACAATTTGACTTTAAGGTGGACGGCATGATTAGTGTAGCCTCTTTAACTATCTTCATTTTTATTTCCTGCTTTACCCCAGAGCCTCTTGATTCTCCCTATGGCTTGATTCAAAGGCTTGGCTTTATTCTGCTCAAGACTCTAGAGGTAATGGATCTGGTACTGTACCTGCTTATATTAATAGGAAGGTGCCTGCCGTGTTTCTCTTCCATAGAGACCATGGTTGCAATTAAAGAGGTTGACTTTGTGCAAACGCCAGAACCCAGGCATTGAAATGTCCTGATGGAGACAGCTTTGAAGTCACAAAAGAAATGCAGACCCCACTACCCTATTAGGATCATAAGTCACTGCTCACCACAACCCATGTAAAGGGCCATGTTCTTCTCCCATTCTGCAGCCATCCTGCCTGCAGGATGTCATTTTGGAAGCTTCATATGTTCTCCTAAGACAGACCTATTGCCATTTCTAAAATGATTCAAAATGCAGACTGCCCCCCGCCCCAACAAAAGAGTTCTAGAGATATTATTAGCCAAGGTGGTATCATAGGTAATTAGAGTCCAGCTCCCAGTGGGAGATACACTTTGAAGGCAAGAAATCATTCGGATACTTAGGTCCCAGTCTGTTTGCAAACATCCACCACTTGACTCTCTGCCTGAAATAACTCAGAAAAGAAGAAGTTTTGAGATGAGAAGACAAAAGGCAGAAAGAAGATGGCAGGGCAGATGGAGATGTTTTGTGCAAAAACTTTGGATGAAAAAGGAAGCACTGAAAGTAAATATATACTCTAGCCTAAGGTTTCTGTCATTGAGTAAGACAGAGTGGAGACATTCAAGGGGGCAGACCACACCACATCACTGCAGCCTGCTCTGGGCAACATCACATGAGAGAGGAAACCCGATAGCTCAGGCAGAGGAAGAGCCCCCTGAGAGATCTAAGAAGCTCACTTTGGATTTGAAGTTTTAGTTCAACTTCCATCTTCTGATACCACTTACCAGCTGTGTGGCAGCAAGAAAATAATTCGATCTTTCAGCCTTTGTTTTTGCACTGAAAAATGGAGACAAAATTCCCACCACCCCTTCTCTCTCATTGCAGAGGCAGAGCGTTAGGCAGATGGCCCTCCAGCACATGCTGTACAATTCTAGCTGTGACCTTGTGACCTGGACTCCATCAGTCACTGTGAACCTCTGTCTACACAGTCCTAAGTGCAGAAACACCTGGATATTTGGAACTGTGTAGATTTGCACCTTGCCATCCCCATCACCCTGACTCCTGTTTAGGGAGCCTTCCTATGTGACAGTCATTGGTTTCAGTGCATTAGAAGTAAAACATTCCTCCATTAACACAAAATCCTTCTGGTGTAGGCATTGCTTATTGGATGATTGTAATAACCACCCTCCTCTCTCCCCTAACAACCCTGCTAGAGTAGCCTCCATCAGAGACACCTGCTTCTGAACTGTTTACTCAGCCCTTGGGATCATCCACATCCCAGCAACAGGGACTCAGGCTGTTCCACTTCCCTGAGGAGACAAGAGTGCCAAGACCTGAGAGAAGAAACCCAAGAGGAGCCTGGGGCTGGGGAGGGATCTGGAAGTCACCAACCACTTGTGACAAACAAGCAAATAGAAACACAGAACAATCACTTGTCCAGCAGGAGGTAGATAAAAGATGAGAAGCCAGACCCCCCACCCCTGTGTCAGGCTGAATCCAAGCCCTCTGATGAGGGGAGAAAGCAAACGCACTCCAAAACTGGCAGGGACGTATTTCAAGAAGTGTTCATTCTTTTTTTTTTTTTTAATAAAAAAAGAATTGTTCTTTTAATTTCTTTAACGCTAACAAAACTCCAAAGAAATGGGGAAAGAAGACATCCGCTGCTTGAGAAAGACTTCCATTTCCTAAGTCCCCCAGTTCCTTTTTACTCTGGGAGGATCTAATTTTATCTAGGCTTCTCGAATGCAGTCACACAGTGGGGACTGCGGAGATTGGGGCTCTGGCAGGGGGATCACAAACAGAGCTTTTGTTTTGATCTCACTGCTTAGGTTAATGCATCGTGACTCCTCCACGGGCTGTTTCCCGGGACGCTGCTATCCCACTGTCTGCTAGGGAAGAAAATGTCTTGTGAAAATAAATCACATGCAGCAGTATTTACAAATCCTGAGTCGGATTTCCATCCTGTCCAACAGGACGAGAATTTGACCCATTATTTACACCAGTAAGCTGAGAATGACATCAAAAGCTCTCTCATTATCTCTGCAGGGGAGATAATGCGTTAAGTGCCTTTAATCTAAACATGTGACTTACAATAGAAATGTGTATCTACTCCTTCCACAAAGGAGAAAAGAAACAGCACTTACTTCTATATGTAATATACAGGACATCTAATTCTAAGCCTTGCTTCTAAATATCCGTGGATCCCATATCTCTATCGTTTCACTCGGAAATTCCTCTTGCCTTGGGGAAATAGGATGCATATCAAAGTCTAGGTAGAGAAAGAGCCCAAAATAGAGATGAAGGCACAGAGAAAACACCTTGGACACTTGGGAAACAAATACAGCATTCTTTATGCAGCCTGCAAAAACAGACTTGGTCTCCTTTCACTCCATTCCCTTGTTTCCCACCGCACACCTGCCTCTGATCCTATCTCACAGGGATGGTCTAAGAACAGGTGAGAGAAAAGAAGTGAGGACATTCCACAAACTTTAAAATACTCGCAGAGACACATCACTTTATCATGTTGCCACTCAGGTTCTTACAACATCTTAGGATCTGTCTTTTTTGGGCACCAGAAGAATGGGGTGGGAAGCATCTGGATGTGAAAGAGATGAAGTCCAGCCCGATTATTTCCCACCTCTGTGGCTTCTTAGGCAAAGCATGAACTGATTTGACTCTTGGTTTTTTCATCCATAGAATCGGCAAGCACCTTCTTCCTTGCCATACAAAGCAAGTCCTCAATTAATGTCACTCGGCCTCATCGATGTGTCTATTCTAATGAATTATAATTTTCTCACCTGTAATAAAATTCACTGTAATTTAGCAGTGTTGAGTTTGTAGAGTACTTGAAAATAATGACTTACTAATATATAATTCATGTATCATAAAGACCATGCTTTTTATTGACGTATAATATGTTACATATTTATTGGCCACATATGATGTTTTGTTGCATGCGTAGAAAGTGTAATAAGCCTTTTAAAGTGCACAGTGTTTGTTGGTATGTTGTAAAGTTGTGCATGTATCACCAACATCTAATTTCAGAACATTTTAATCACTCCCAAAAAGCAACCTCATAGCCATCAGCAGCTACTATTTTTAGAACATATTTTATTAATCAATATCCTGCTATTCTTCAAGGTCTAAGAACTCTTCTCTAAAGTCCACAGTGAGTTTTCTCTCTAACTTACAGTCAGAACCAAAGTGCTGGGCAATTGTCTAACCTGTTGCAGTTCCTGGATTGACACCTGACTTCTTCCTGGCCTTCCCAAATAGATGGTATGTTCTTGGAAAGCAACAACCATGTTTTCCACATTTTCTTTCTCCTCCAGTATCTCAGCTCACGGCTGAACATACAAGTAGGAATACACATGGGTACCAACTGATTGGCCAATCACCACCTCTTCCAAAGACCAGCATGTTTGTCATCTGTCTGCTACTCTGAATTCTGATGCCTCCACAAGCTGTGAAGAATAATCATGGAACATGATCATTCTCTCCATAGTATGTGCTGTTAATTTTTCATCTTAATGAACTGTCCAGTCGAGTTTAGCAACGGGAATGGTGATAAAAGCACAATAAAAAATGTCTTATGCCTTGATACTGTCAGAAACCTTTTCCCTACAACATCCACACATAATTGAAATAAAATATCTCAATGGCTACAAACACCATTTGTCAAGAATAAAGTGGAGTAAGTGCTATTTCAAAAATTCATACTAACAGGTTTCATAAACATGGATTATTGGAACGTTCTTCTGATTGATATCTACTCAAGCATTTTAAGCACATGGCTTTTATTCTCTGCGTTTGTTTGAGTGAAACCACTTTGGGTACCGAGCTACATGTCAGCTGCAATTTTCCAGAGTATTACAGATGCACGGCCTTTCCTGCTGGGAGATGAGTCAGGCAAGCCGGCGCAGTCCCAAAAGGCCCATGTTAAGGCATGGACAGGGAAACCATTATGCAGCTGTTGGCTTCCCCAGAGTGGAGTGCTCCAGGCAATGACGCCCCTCGAATCTGAGTGATGGTCCAGGAGGAACTCAGAGAGAGAGATATCTGAAGATTCTGCTCATCCCAGCAGTGTGGAGGAGCCCAGGCTCCAGGCTTCTGTCCCAAACATACCAACCATTGTATTCCTGTCAACTCATTAGGGAAATGCTTAATAATTGGTTATTGGCGTAGTCATATTGGTTTGGTCATTAATTCAAGAAATGTTTACAGAGTGCTACTAGTATGCATGGCACTGCCCTTGGCATCCAGGACATAGGGGTGGATATGGCTAAGCAACTCTCTAAACTTCACGGGGCTTAGAATCTCATGGGGAAAACAGAAAATATAAAAATCAGCCATGAAATGAAATCGACATGATATTTGCTAATTGTGATTGCTGCTGTGAAGAATTAGACTGAATGAGGAAGTGTCCAATGACTGCAGGGTGGGTGGAGGATATAGCTTCAGAGGTTGTGAAGTCAGGAAAGGCCTCTCAAAAGGGGGCATTTAAGCTGAATCCTAAAAGATGAGAAAGTGCCAGGGGTGTGAGGAGACTTCCAAGACCTGGGGTTAGAAAGGGCTGGGTCTGCTCAAGGGGCAGCAATTGTCCAATGCAGCTGAGCGGATGGGCAAAGAGAGAGGTAGGGAGCGACTGTCTCAAGGAAAGCACTGGTAGCAAAATTTGGGTCTGGATTTTATTCCAGTTAAAACAGGATGTCAAGAAATAGTTTAAAATAAGAACTGTAGAGAATTGCAAGAAAACTCCCACTTCACTCCTCCCTTGGACCTTTTTCCAACCTGCTACAAATCAAATCTTGACCTGTCTCCCCTCTGTCTGATATTTTTCATTCAACTTCTGATCCTGACAATGATTCCCACTGGCTTTCTCATCTGTACCTGAATCCTCTCTCTCCAAATCTATTGTGGACAGACATTCCAGCCCCTGTTCTCCTGTCTATCCCAAGTTCCTTGTAGCCTCAACTTCACTCTGGGTCCTCCTCTAATAGGGTGGGAAAGCCTTTCAGACACTGCTACTGATTTCCTGGAAGCAATGTTTACTCTGCAAAGCAATCAGCAGGGCTCAGGTGATGGGAGGCTTCTCTTGCTACTCCATGTAAATGCTGAGGTGACCAGAATGCTCTGAAAGATGCATAATTTTAGTTCAGAAATAGGATTAATATCTGCCATCAGATAGAAGTAATATAAGTTCCCTGTAACCACAGGTCCTTTTCTGTCTTGTTCACCACAGTATCTTGGTACCTAGCACAGTATTTAGCATCCCATGAATAAGCATTCAGTGAAAACAATGGAGGAACAACTGAATCTTGTGTATTCATGCACAGACACAGGAAGGCTTGTTGCAAAATAAAGTTTGTCATAGGTTGGATCATCTGGGATACTGACTCTGAGATGGAGTTTAGCGTGGGGATGTTTACTAGAGGGTACCCTTTGGAATAACACTTAGAGAAGAAAAGGGAGGGGAAGCAGAAGCAGACATAAAGAGAGGATGTGTGCTGCAGCCCAGCAACAGCCTCAGACCACCCTGCATCTGGGTGGGCTAAGGTCATCTGGGCTAAGGATCGTCCTTCAAAATAACCCCAAGAAAGCTGAGATGGCCAGCCTTTTACTGATCAGCCCTCCAATGTGAGTTGCCCTGGGAAAGAGCATGACTTTGGCTGAGTTGAAAGCTGCAAGTGAGGTCATCTGCCAAGAGCATTCCCAGTAGCTGAGACCACCAAACCTTCAGTGAACTGGGGAACTGGGTGGTGCATTGCAGTGTTCAGTGCAGAAGCAATTCTACCCATGTTGGGATTTCCTGTTTCTTACAGTTCTTGATGCTTCCAAAATAGTAAAGGGAATGAAGTGATCTCTGCCTTAATTTAGGTTTCTTGTCCTGTGGTTTGATAGAACATTGGCATTGGTCTTGGAGGGAGGGGAGGAGTAGGATCCTGGCTCTGCCACATATTACGTGTGACTCTGGGCAGGGGACAACTCTGTTTTCTAGGCTCTGCTTGACCTCTTTGGGCCTCATTTTATTCTTCTGTGGAATGGGGTAGCTAATGTCCATCTCAAGAAATCAAAGTGGATAATGCACAAGGAACCTCTGTGCAGTTTAAAGGGCTGTGCAGAAAAAGGGAGGGGAAGAGCTTGTCCCTTTTGAAAATGGATGAGGAGCATTAGCCTAAGAGGGAGTGTCTGCCAAAGCTCTCAGCAGTGGAAGGCAGGTGAATGGAGACCATGCTCTCATTCCTGTGAAAGCCCGTTCACCACGCATGAGTATGCACTCCACACACTGCAATAGATGGCATGGTATTACACAGTCAAACTCTATTCTCAAGGATTTAACAAACTTGAAGACAACTAATTGGCAATGTGGTAACCCAGGAACATCAGTGTGGCTGCTCCATTAAGAACAGTAGGCACAGTGCCCACAACACTTTGAGAGGATGCACAGCAATGTTTTAATTTCTTTTAAAATCAGAAGAAAACAATGACCTTTTAGGGTAGAACGCTATATTCCTCTTTAAACCAAAATGGTCATAAACTGTAATTTTTAATTTTTTTAATGGAAAAGGGAGCTCATGAAGATACATGTACCCAGGACCCATGGAAGTGACAGACACTGAGGAATCAAGGCATGCTCTACACAGAAGTAAAAAGTGACAAACTATATCACAGGGGCTAGGAGCCCCTGCTGGAGGAGAAGATGCTTCTCTGCACACTCGGGCAAATGGGGGCAGACAAGAAAAACGTGTGCAAGGGAGTCAAGGTGTCAAACATCACAATGCGTTCAAGGCGTTCAGGGCTACCAGCAGCACAATATGGACAGAGTTAAATGGGAGGGAGGGGAAGGGAGGCTTCTGGGAGTGGGGCCTGGATCAAGTGAGTCTTCAAATCCAGGCAAAGGACTTAGCAATTTATTCTGAGAGGGACTGCAAGCTTCTGAAGCTTGGGTTTTATACTGAAGCAACTTGATACAATTTGGATTTAGAGAAATAATGCTGCGGCTCAGTGGAGAAGGACTGCGGAAGAGAGAATAGAGCCGGACATGCTCCCATGAGTCTGAGCTCCAGCCACCCTAGTGGGGCCTTGTGTGGGCACCGGTTCCATTCCACACTGTGTCGGGGCTGGCATGGCAGGGACGTGTGCTCCGGCAGAAACCAGTGGCTAGATGAAACTACACAGAGGCTTCTCCTTTCCTTGCCCAAAGAATGATGTAAATGGTTCAGGGCAATGAATCACCATCCTCCTAGGTCCATCTTTCAAGTGGAAATTCTGAAAAGTGGTTGGGAGTGTTAAGAGGTCCAAAATAGTATGTTATAGACAGAAATGTGATACTTCAGGAAACTTGCTAGACATTCATTTACAGAGGTATCTTCTCACGAACCCTTGCAAGAATGTGACCAAGTTTTTAAAAATGTGTTTCCTTCAAAAGTGTGTGTATGTGTGTGTGTGTGTGTGTGTATGTATATATATATGAACTGTTGCTATGGCAGCCTAACAGCTTTTGGAATGGTGCTTAAATTGTAAAAGAACCCCTAGAAAAGATAAACTCACTAGCCTCGCCACAAATTTTCTAAAGCTTCCAAATGGTAGCATCTGCCAGGTGTCTGGCTACAGTCTTCTAGATCCTCAGCAGACACATGTAATTGGTGGCAGATTTTAGTATGGCTCGTTCCCTTTACTTCCCTGATTTCTTTAATTGCCTTGAGCTCTGAGTCCCCCACTGCACACAGGATAATTTGGGTTAGTAGCCAGGAAAGGAAATGGTAATTCTGTGGCTCAAGAATCACGTAGGGCCAGAGAGTATAGGCAGGCTCAGTAAATGTGTGTTTAATGTATGAATTAATTAACAAATGGCCAAGAAGTAATTCCTTGGAGATTCCACACCACCACCCTCACGTTCAATTGCTTTCTTTGACTGAGACTGTCTATTTGTCTGTCACCCAGTAGATCCTAGGGACCCAGTCTACAAGGAACATGCACATATCTTGGCCTAGAGCATAAAAGAGTACCAAGGAGGCTTTCAGGAATTATTTGATGAGTTAGTGAATGAATGAATGAATGAATACCAGAAAACAATCCTCTTAAGCCTAGGGCACATGACTACAAAATCATAAGACACTGCCTTATTAAGTTACTTCCTGCTTGTCATGCTGTTCAAAGTCCCTCTCACTTTGAGTACAGACTATCCCTTGCCATGTAAAGCAGGGAGGAAATGCACAGGTAACCTGAGCAATGCTCAGGCGCTTTCATCTTTCAAAGGAGAGAATCCTACACCAGCCTTTGAGATGCCGTGTTGACTCTGACAAGCTGAACAGAAGAGATAATGCTGTCTATATGGCTGGTTGTCGGAAGGGAAGTGATTAGATTTCAACTGGATTGCCTGTTACCATCCTGGACCACAGGGCCCGGAAAGCAAGTGCAGAGAGCACGCTCGCCTACCCAAGAAGCACTTGCTGAGCACTTGAGGAGGCAGAGAAAATCATTTCCCAAAGATCAAGTGGCCCAAAGAGGGGCATCTCCATTCTAGGGATGGATCCCCATCCTGGGGGTGGATTTGCTGCTTGTGGGCATCTCAGCGAAACTGACAATGAGAGGAACATAATATCGATTTCGAGAACATCTTACGTTATCTCACTAAATCAGTGCTGGGGAGAGGAACTGCATTCCGGTCTCCAGGTAACTGACATCCAAGCTATACCTTGATTAGGGATTAAATCCATAAAATCATTGCATAGAACATGGCAAAATGATTTTTTAAAATTCAGTGTCTCCAGATGAAGTGTTCATACGAATTTACTGTGTTATTTGGGCAACTTTTCTGTAGGTTTGGATAGTTTTAAAACTTAAAATTAAAAAGGTTTTATATCAAATGAGTGCAAGCAAAACAAAGGGAAAAACTTAATAAATTTTTCCTTTTAAAATCAAGGTGGCTGGGCACAATGACTCAGGCTTGTAATTCCAGCACTTTGGGAGGCGAGGCTGGCAGATCACTTGAGGCCAGCAGCTCAAGACCAGCCTGGTCGATGTAGCAAAACCCCATCTCTACTAACAATACAGAAAATTAACCAGCTGTGGTGGCACAAGCCTATAGTCCCAGTTACTCTGGAGGCTGAGGCATGAAAATCACTTGAACCTCAGAGATAGAAGTTACAGTGAGCCAAGATTACACCACTGCACTCCAACCTGGGTGACAAAGTGAGACTCTGTCTCAAAAAAATAAATAAAATAAAATAAATAAATCAAGGTATTAAACAGTGTTTACAGCTGGGTGTGATCTATGTATACAAATGTGGGAGGAAGTAGCTATATGGATGTGTGTGTTTGTAACTGCCCAGAAACTGTCTGGAAGTCACACAGAAAACTGACAATAGTGGCTTCCAGGGAATGAAATTGAAGGCCTAGAGTATAGGAATTGAAGAAGACTTAATTCTCTGTAGACTCTTTTTCACCTTTTATTTATTTGTTTATTTATTTATTTATTTAGAGATGGAGTCTTGCTCTGTCACGAGGCTGGAGTGCAGTGGTGCTATATCTCAGTTCACTGGAACTTTCGCCTCCTGGGTTCAAGAGATTCTTCTGCCCCAGCCTCCCAAGTAGCTGGGACTACAGGTGTGCACCACCATGCTCAGCAATTTTTATATTTTTAGTAGAGATGGGATTTCACCATGTTGGCCAGGATTGTCTTGATCTCTTGACCTTGTGATCCGCCTGTCTTGGCCTCCCTAAGTGATGGGATTACAGGCATGAGCCACCAGGCCCGGCCTTATCTTATAAATTTTGACCATCTTTATCTATTTTAACCATCTTAACTGTTTAAATGTATCCATCTAAGGATACATAAAAATAAAAACAAATATGTCATGAGACATCCTACCTAGTAATGGCAAATACTGACATAACAACTGCTGTACTGTTCCCTTTGCCTGGAAAATCCTTCCTGGTCTTCTCCAGATAAATTCCTACTCATGATCAAGTCTAAACCCAGAGGTCACCTCATCACTGAAGCTCCGCCTGATTTCGTCCAGTGAAGTCAGCCCCTCTGTGTTCTCACAGATCCAGGGAGCTGTCTAAAAGGAACTCTGTACCATGATTATTTGTTTGCCAGCCTGGCTCCATCACAAGAAGAGGGGTTCTTTGGAAGCAACAGTACAGTTTCATTGTTGTATTGCTACACATGATTTATTATTGTATCACCAGCACCTAGTCCAAGGCCTAACATAGGGATGGTTCTCAAGATGACTGATGAGTGAACACATCCAGAGTCTTTTCTCCTCTTGCCATTTTGCCCCTCACTCACTGGATATATTCAGTCGCATCCTGCTGCATTAGCTAGAACCAGCTAAGTCTCCTTTAAAACTCAAGCGGAGACTAGAATGTGAAGAAAGGGGAAATGCGTATACACTGTTAGTATGAATGCAGATTAATACAACCTCCATGAAAACAGTGTGGAGATTTCGCAAAGAATTGAAAATAGAGCTACCTTTCAGCCCAGCAATCCCACTACTGGGTATCTACTTAAGGGAAAAGAAATCATTATATCAAAAAAGGACCTGCACTCATGCATCTATTACAACATATTCACAATAGCAAAGTCATGGAATCAACCTCAGTGCCCATCAGAAAATGACAGGATGAAGAAAATGTGGTGTATGTATGTGTGTATATATATATGTATATATGTGTGTGTGTATATATACATATATGTGTGTGTAAAATGTGATATGTATGTGTGTGTGTATATATACATATACGTGTGCATAAAATGTGGTATATATGTGTGTTTAAGTCTGTGTGTATATACATATGTGTATGTGTATATATACATATATGCGTGTATATATACATATATACATATACGCACATATGTGTGTATAATATATACATATACGCACATATGTGTGTATATATACATATATACACATAAAGAATGCATGTGTGTATACATGTGTGTGTATCTATATTCCACATATATATGTATGTATAGAGAGTACCTATGCATGTGTATATATACACATATATGTGTGTGTATATATGTGTATATCTGTATATATAGACATATGTATGTATTATGTGTGTATATATGTATATCTATGCACACATACATTCTCTGTATACACACACATATATGTAGAATATACATACACACACATATATACACATACACTATGTTCTTTTTTATGGCTGTATAGTATATTATGAAATACTACACAGCCACAAAGAATACTACACAGTCATAAAAAAAGAATGAAACCATATCTTTTGCAGCAACACAGATGAAGCTGGAGGCTATTATCCTAAGTGAAAAAACTCATAAACACAAAATCAAATACTACATATCCTTAGTTATGAGTGGGAACTAAACAGATATAAAGATGGCAATAATAGACACTGGGGACTCCAAAAAGAGAGGAGGAGGGTTCAAAAATTACTTATTGGATATAATGTTCATTAATTTGGTGATGGGTGTACTAGAAGCCCAAACCTCACCATTATGCAAAATACCCATACAACAAACATGTACATGTATCCCCGAATCTATCACTGAAAAAAAAAAAACTCAAGTAGAGATTTAGGACATTGCCATACCCAAATAACTGTAATAGTAATTGCCCTCTAACTCCCTCCCATCCCAGCTTGGTTAAGACTGTAAGTCAAGGTACAAAAGAATTGGAAGAGACATTGATCAATAGGAGGCACTACACTGCTGTGCTTAGAGTGGAGACCCTGTCTCTACCCCTTGCTCATCAGGGGTCCTCAACAAATTCTTTAACCTCTCTAAACCTCAGTATCCTCATCTATGAAAGAACAATGACCCCTGCACATAGCAGCCAAAGTCTTGGTGACGTCAAACAAGATAATAAATGTAAAGCACATAGCACAGTGTCTGGTACAAGGGCATGCTCAGAAAATTCAAAGTCATTGACCCCTTTGCCCATCACTAGCTAAATAAAGCAAGATCAAAGAACCACAACTTTGGTTGAGGTTTTTCCTTTAGTAATGATTTTGTGCAGGGACTGGATGTTCAGGTGGCCTACCATAAAAGGGCTTCATGTAATCATTAGTTGATTGTGGTGATGACAGCCACACTGTACACATTGAAGAGCTGCAATGTGTAGGCAACAAGTAAACTAAGTGTCTGTTTATGATTCTGATGACACCAGATAGAGACAGATACTTGGCCTCCTTCTCCACAGTGGCCTACATCCCAAAATAGGAAATATGCATTCACAGACAGAACCAGCAGCACAGGGGGTTAGGAAGCAGATTGCTAACACTTCAAGCTGTCAGGGACAAAGCAGAGCCCTGTGCGTTCTGCAGCACAGGTGAGTTGCCCCAAGCAGCTTTCTGGGATTCATTCTTATGCAAATGAAAGATAATTGGGTGACCTGAGACCAGCAATTCCTGCTGGTTATTACTCAGCAGGATGCCAATGTGTGTACACTTCTCTTGAGCAAAGGGCAAATCTCTTCCACTTCTCCAAGATGTTAATTTCTAGGCCCCTGTGCTCTACTGAAAACCCAGCAAGGTCACAGGGCTTAGAAGCCTTATCCTGTAGCTGCCCGGATAATTCCTCCTCTGCTCCGAGAAGGTTCTTAAGACACGTGTGCTAGAAATGGAAGCTCAAGCTCCAGTGGATTTCACTGTAAGTTAACTAGAGTGTCGATCCTGTGAACCCATGCCACATTTGTTTGAAGTCTCTCTCCGTCTTTCCTTCCCACTTGGATTTTGACTGCCATATGCAGTTACCCGACTGTAAACTCCTTGAGGAAAGAGGAAGTGCCCTTTCATCTCTGCCTGCGTTTGTGGCATGTCATAGGTGCCTGTTTAAGAAAACCTGGCATCTTGACCTGATTGGGAATCAAGAATCTGAGTCTCAGCTAAAGTCATTGGTTAGTTTTGTTCTTCAAAATCCTTACAGTGCGATCAAGAACAAGTCCTTTCCTCCACCAGGCACAGAATTCTTTTCCATCAAGAAGAAGCTTATCCTGAAAAATCAAAGGATTGTTCCAGTTGCATTCCTGCTGTTTTATGTTTTGTTTTGTTTTATAAAGGTTTCATGCCACCAGCATTGGAGTAATTCGCCTTCCTCTCTTTGGAATAAAAGCTTTGCAGAACTCTTCAAAATAGATCATTCTTAATTTCCAGGTTAAAAAAAAAAAACTAACAGATTTCCTAGACATGAAATTAAATTCAAGTACTTTCTATTTACCTTCTGACTCTGATTCATGGATACCTCATTCTAATTGCCCCTATTATCTAGAAAAATAGAAAATGTCACTTGCACATCTTCTTGAGGAATTCAAAGAGCCGATGAAATGAGGCCCATTTGTCTCAGCAGAAATGAGATGATCGTCATTCACAGACATACCCACAGGAGGGAGGCACGTCCTCTGCTGAGCCAGGCTTTGGAGCAAATGAGTGCAAAATAAGCAAATGCCAGAGGAGTCAGTTATACAATTTCCAAATCATTCTGGTGCGTTTGCAGGGGAGTGCCATTTTGCCTCTAGGATAAGCGTTCTCATTCATTGGTTTATTCCCTTAACAGATATTGACCAGACCATGAGAGAAAGAGGTGGGGACTCCTCACATTGAAATTTTTTCCCAAAACAGGCCCACATTAACACAAGAGTATAAAATACCTGAGAAATTATCAGAAATGTATAGTTCCCTGTCACAGAGGACTACCATCTATTTAACAACAGCTTGTGTGGGCTGCAAGAAAAGCCCCTGGCCTTATGTGGAGATAATGGTTTTGGCCCATAATATGGGAGATTCATTCAGGAGAAAGGCAGACAAGGAGAGTGGTAAAAGACACAAACTCTAGCTAAAGTTAGACTTCCCATAAATACAAATTCCAAGGATAAAAGTTACAGCATTATGGTCATAGGCAAGTTATTTATCTTCCCTGATATGCTTTGGCTCTGTGCCCCCACCCAAATCTCATCTCAGTTTGTAATTTCCATGTGTCACAGGAGGAACCTGTAATTCCCAAGTGTGGAGGGAAGGAGGTGATTGGATCATGAGGCAGTTTCCCCCGTGCTGTTCTTGTGATACTGAGTGAGTTCTCACAAGATCTGACAGTTTTATAAGGAGCTCTCCTCCCTTCACACGTGCTTCTCTTCTCTCTTCTGCCACCTTGTGAAGAAGATGCTTACCTCTCCTTCCGCCATGATTCTAAGTTTCCTAAGGCCTCCCCAGCCATGCAGAACTGTGAGTCAATTAAACCACTTTCATTTATAAATCACCCGTCTCAGGGAAGTTCTTTATGGCAGTGTGAAAACAGACTAATACATTCTTCAGGATTGAGTTTTCTCATTTATAAAACGTTTGACATTAATAATACCTACCACATAAGGCTTTTGGAAGGATTAAGCAGAGTCATACCTTCAACATCCTTAGGAACCTGACATATAGTAAGAATGCAAAACCTGTTAGCTGCTGTTATTATGTGTTATTATGACTTTTCTCTGAGTAGTCACCGTAGTCCACCTTCCTCACATTTAATTAAAAATATACCGAGGGCCCCTATTCATTTGCTTAATAAATACTTACTAAGTGCATACTTTGCCCCAGATACAGTACTTGCAACTGGGAGCACAGTGGTCCCAAATAAGTCCTGTCCTCAAAAATCTCCAGGTCTAGCTGGTAAGACAGACAACTAAATAGACAATTACAGTCCAATGTAGAAATCACTGTAAATGGCGTAATCCCTGGCTGCTAAAGTATCGTCTAGGTAATCTTAGCCTATTAGAAATAGCTCCTTAGTGATAGTGAAGTCCAAGCTAAGATATAAAATGTGTTAAGAGTGCTTATGAGGTGAGAGAGATTATGAGGTTTTGGGGAAATAATGGCTGTGCCCCGTGAGGAGGTCCCAGAGTGGATGTATATAATACAAGCAAGGTGCAGAGGGAATAGCAGCTGAGAGATGAATCTGGACAGCAAAACAGTGGCCCTTCTCATTAAAGGATCCTAGAAACTTGTTAAGAAAAGCTTATTTCTATCATCGAAAGGGAATAAGTGGGAAAGTAACATAATGTGTGGATTTAAGAACATTGTTCAGGATATATATAGATCATGGATCACACTGTAGCTGATGAGGGAGAAATAACCCTGGAGGCAAAAAGACTTATTAGGTGACAATTTCAATAACATTGGAGAAAAAGAGTTTGACTTGCATTTGAACAGTGGCAATAGGGATAGAGAGAAACAAAACTACTTCAGAGATAGACAAAGAATAGAATGAATAGGAATCAAGAGGAATTAACTGCTATTGGGGGTGAGGGGTTGAGAGGCTTAAAGTATTCTGCCCGTGTTTCTATTCTGGGCGAATTTTGATACTATTACAGGAATGTGGGGCCCAGGAAAAACCTGGATTTAACATACGTGTTTAAGGAACCACTGGACATCCACATGGAGATGAGTCACAGGCACTTGGATAAGGAGGTCTAGATTCCCCAAGAGTGGAAAGTCACGCTGGTAGGATTAATTCTTAAATTTCTATCTGGATATTTAGATGTCTCCTATGAATATTGCTCCAGTTATCACTGAGCAGATGGAGAAGGTAAATGGATTCACAGAATCCTAAAATGTAAGAACTGTTAGAAATCCTAGGTCCAGCCACCCTGGCAGCCCAGTAAATGGCTCATTTATCTCATAGCCCAGACAGTGAATGACAGAGCTGGATCTGGGAGTAGAAACCAGGCCTCCTGGCTCATGATCGAGGGCCCTGTCATTTGAAGTCTAAAAGGTTCAGCCTCCTAGCAATCTCATTTCCTTGTGGGATATAAGCTAC
Organism: Piliocolobus tephrosceles; assembly: GCF_002776525.5. Taxonomy (NCBI): domain Eukaryota; kingdom Metazoa; phylum Chordata; class Mammalia; order Primates; family Cercopithecidae; genus Piliocolobus; species Piliocolobus tephrosceles. Next base: position 49,851,431 of record NC_045450.1, read on the forward strand.
TTTGTTCCCATTTTAAGACTTATTTTCAAAAGAAAAGGAGAAAAAAGCAACATGGCAATCATCTCAGTTGGCCTGTTTAGCCGAGTCTTTGCTAAATAATTATAATCCCTTTAGTTCCTTCTTTCTCCTCCAGATCTTACTACTACTAGCACATAATAGGTGTTCAATAAAGAGAATCCAATAACATCAACACTGAATAATCACATTCCTCACAACTGAAAAAAGTAGGCCTTTCTCTCCCTCTCAGATTCTACTTTCGGCTTTAGTGAAGTTCCAAATCAAGCCACATTTGAGAGACAGACATAATTTCCATCTTGACATACATAGTAACATATGAATTGTTCAGTAGTGTTAGTTCAGCTTACCTTCTTCACCCATTGGATACTTGCTGCCAATTTCTGTAACACACTCCACCCATCTGATTGGTCACTCAACAAAGGACAACAGGAAGGAATGTCACAGGGCCGCTGAACCGAAAACACAGTGATTTCTGCAAAAAGTGAAAGGATCATTAGTAACCTAGTGGTGGCATGAACTGGCAAAGTGATACAATATTATACACAGTTGCATATGACAGACTTTTCTCTTAGAAGATGACAATCCAGGTGTGCAAAGAGAGAGATAAACCAATTACTAAAATTATGTGAAAAGTGGGAAAAACTTATCATGGATTTATAAATACCATTGGATAGTGTGATTAACCATACATGCATTTGGTACTATGATGACAATGATAAAGCAATTCTACACACAACTTTTTATAACATGCCATGTAATTCATATACATTTGCTCTTGCACGAAGAACAAGCTGGTGGGGGAAGGTATGAAGACTTGGAGCCCATTTCTGATAGAACCTATGTTCCAAAGCCAAAGCAGTGTCTTCCTTCCTAAAGTGAGAAGCACTGTTCTGGTGTTGACAGATCCTCGTGAACAACAGGCTCAAAGACAAAGAGTAGCAATAGCGGTGGTGGTAATAGAAGATGCTATCCCCACTCCAGCAGACCAGAGCATTGGGCTGACAGGGTTGCAACTCTTTTCAAGATTGCATTTCCCCCACCCACAACACCACATTTTAGACTTTCTGTGTGGGGGCTGTGTTCTGCTTGGATTCTGGTCTGATTCATCTTCATATCTCCCAAAATGTCTAACACATTTCCTAGCCCAGAGCATCTGTTCAATGCATATTTGTTGAGTGAATAAAGAAAAGAATATGGAGTGTCTAAACAGCTGTCATCTTTAAAAACTGAGGCACTGAACCAAGAAAGGTGCCAGCTGGCATAGCTTCCCTAACACAACAGCATAAAGGAGTTCTTGAATGTCCTTCATCTCTAGGCTTCTACCTTCTAGGATCAACTCAGCCTGAATTAGGGGCTTAAACAGCTTATTTCTTTGACTTGACTTCATTTCTTTCCAAATTTCTTTCCTTGTCTGATACCGCTTCCATCTAATAATCCTACACAAAGCCTTCTCCAAAACAACAGACAAGCAAACAAAAGCCATTTTCAGTGAAGGGTTGTGAATGGATCTTAGATCTACTAAAAATTTTTCACAGAGCCTGGTTTTGGTGACTGTAGCAAGATGAACAATAAAGCTGTCCTCTTGTGTGCTATTTATCCAAATGTCAGGACAGAGTAACACTGGAGTTATTCCCGGAGGCACAGGGGGTCATGGAAGAAATGCTACATGCAGCAGTTCACACAATGCATAACAAATGAGGAAGGACCCTTCTTGTCAACCATGTTACATGCTGCAGCCAGTCTCCAAAATTGCCCCACAATAACCCAGACCCTCTGATAGGCACGCCCTTGTGCAGTCTCCTTCTATGGGACTATGAGCTGGCTCTGCATAACAATGAAACAGCAGAACTGACACTATGTGAACCATGAGAGAGGGACTTCCACCCTGGTCGGTCCAAAAGGCAAAGCACTGAACCAAAGAAAATTACTATTGAGCCTTAAGATTCACTGGTATTTGCCTTTTTATGTAAACTTGCTTGGAACCCATCACTACTTTCTTTTTTCCAATTTCTCCCTTTTAGAAAGGGAATGCCTATCCTACACCTGTCCCACCGCTGTATTTTGGAAGCACGTAATTTATCTTATTTCATAGGTTCACAGCTGCAGACAAATGTTGCCCCAGGATGAATAGCACTTTGAATCTCATCCATACTGATTGTGTCTCAGGATGAATAGTATCCTGAGTCTCATTCATACTTATTTAGATGAGAATTTGGACTTTAGACCTCAGAATTTATGCTGAATCAAGTTAAGATGTTGGAGGTTGCTGGTATAGAATGAATGTATTTTGCATGCAAGAAGGACATGAATTTTGCAGGATCAGCAGTAGAATGTTATGGGCTCAATGTTTTTGTTCGCCAAAATTCACATATTAAAGCACTAACCCACAATGTGATAGTATTCAGAGGTGGGGCCTATGGGAGGTAATTAGGTTTAGATGACATCATGAGGGATTGTTCTTCTAAGAAAAGGAAAAGAAAGCAGAGCTCTCTCTTTGTTTCTCCCATGTGAAGACACGGTGAGAGGACTGTTGTCTGCAAGCCATGAAGAAGATCCTCACCAGGAACCGAACCTACTGGTTTCCAGGACTTAGAGAAATTAAGATCTATGGTTTAACTCACCCCATCTGTGATATTTTGTTATAGCAGCATAAGTGTACTAATACAGAAACCCTGCAGCTTATCTTGTGCTTTTTGAATGCTTGCTCTAGGAGCAGTTGACTGCCATGTCAAAAGTTCAAATGCTTGATATTATTGTGCTGGGAGAAAGCTCCAGACAACCAGGTGGAGAAGTTGTGTGGATGGAGAGAGAGGTGTCAATCCATTTCCAGCTCTTTCAGCCTTCCAAGTGAGGTGCCAGACAGGGGGCTAAAGATGTCATCTTGGACACCTAATCCATTCAAATCTTCATATAACTCCAGCCATCTGACTACATGGCAGGAAATAACAAGTAAGAATACCTAAATGAATTCAATCAACCCACAGAACTGTAAGAGATAGTAGTAAGTTGTTGCTATATGCCACTAAATATTAGGATGTCATGTTACTCAGCAATAGATAACTGGAATGTTATAAACAGGGGTGGAAAAGATATTTGCCATGTATCTCACCAGTGAATTACCCTTAACCACATATAACCATCCTGGGTATTATGAACGCCATCTCACCCTATAACAGAAAAAGGTAAGACTCTTGCTGAAAGTGTACAGCCAATAATACCCCGGGTATGGATGGAATCCAGCAGTGCTGACTTCACAGCCCATGTACCTTCTGTTTTTCTTCTCTAGTCTTCTGTTAATAATGCAGCTATTACTGTGGCCAGCATGTTTAGAAAGGTTGACTTCTCAAATCTGTAAAACACGTATTGAACTCCCCACTTTGTCTTGCATTCTTTACCTCCCTGCAAAATGTTTCCTATAGAAATCCTTTCTCTAAAAGCCTGTGCAGTCAATCAAAAAAGCTTTGGAAGAAAAGCAAAAATAGATGGTGAATTGTCTATGAATTCTAATTACTGCAAACATTAGAGAAAGAGGGACTGTGGATTCTGTGAAAAATTTTGGTATACAATTATATCATGCTTCTTAGAAAAAAAATGAACATACAAAATCCAAGTTGTTCTTTATGCTTTTAGCGTAGTTGATGGAGCTAAGATGGCTTTGCGGGCTATAGCGGGTTGTCTGTTTCTGCATTCTCTGCACTGGCCTTCATGGCTGGAATGTTCATTTTCCTTCATCTTCCCCACAGCTCATGATTCCCCCAGACATGGGATCATGTGTTCCCCTCTGAGCCAGGAAACTACACTCCAGCCTTGCTGCACCCACTTCCTACCTACTCTCAGGACTTCTCTCTGCCATCTTCCCAGCTCTGCACACCATCATGGGCTGTCTTCGAATACAGCGCCATTGTCATCTATCAGCCCGTCCATCACTGTGCTTGGCTGCCCACAGCACTAAGCCTCTTAGGGGTTCCGACAGTACCTGCCATATACTACTGCAGAGAGACTAGAAATCAGGAAAAAGAACACCGTGAAGCCCGAGTGCATAAAGCGGAATGAAGGACATACTCGGTAAGCATACCAAAATCAAGTCGGGGCGGATATAGCTGTGACTGTGGCCGCTCCCTTTTGCTGAGCTCTGATTGTGTGGAAGGCTCAGTACATGCAGAGCCATATCCTTCCTTTTGCCACTTTCCCTCTCTTAGGATCTCCATTAAAATGGAAAGAGTTGCCAATGAAGGGAGCAGCACAGCCCAAGGAGATAGAGTTTCTCCATTTTACAGATGGAGAAACTGAGGCTGAATGGCATATGCCCAAGTGCATAGAGCAAGGAAGTAGCATAACTGGGCTAGATCAATAAATCCACTCCTTTTTCCCCAGGTTTAAGAACCCACCAGGAGGCCCACTCCCCAGGGCAAAGCATGCCTATTCCCGTGGTGTGTGACTACTGATAATTTCTACTTTTTGGTAAAAACACAGTGGAAAGGCCAGCTGCAGTGGCTCATGCCTGTAATCCCAGCAGTTTGGGAGGCTGAGGCAGGAGGATCACACGAGCTCAGGAGTTCAAGACTAGCCTGGGCAATATGGCGAAACATATATATACATATATATACATACATATACATATATATACACATATATACACATATATACACACATATACATATATATACACATATATACACACATACATACATACACACACACACACACACACACACACACACACACACATATATATATCGTTTGAGCCTGGGGGGGTCGAGGCTGCAGTGAACCAAGATCATGCCACTGTACTCCAGCCTGGGTGACAAAGTGAGACCCTGTCTCAAAAACAAAACAACACAAAACAAACAAACAAAAAAACACCACAATGGGAAATTTCAGATATTTTGGAAATAGCTGATTAAAGCAAACTATAATTAAATGTTTATATATTACTTTTGTATAAACAAGTGAAATATCAGGTTTTTAAAACTTTTCTTTGGCGAAGAAGTTGAACAACGGCCATCCACTTTTCTGGTGGTCTAGAAATACCAGTTTGCTTTGTTGATGTTGCTCTGTGCAGGCAGGAGAAGGGGCCACACACACGCAGCCATCCCTGTGAGTCTGCAGATGGGGGCTTCTTCCTTTTTTGGGCATCATATGTTTCTGACATTGTTGAAGGGATGATTAAACTCAATTAATAATCTCCATTGGGTGTTTTCCTTTCCTGTTATTGCAAAGTTCCAAAACCATATGGTAAATCATATTTCATAAGATAGGATTGTAGATCATAATTTTTTTTGTAAAAATAATGAGAGAAGCAGGAAGCTATTGCATGTGAGAGAACAAGACTTAAAATCAAGTTTTTCCTCCTCCAAGCTAGTTTGAGTTTGGGCAAGCAAGAACTTTCTGAGCCTCAGTTTCCTCACTATAAAATGGGGATAATAACAATTATTTTGGAGAATGACTGTGGAGAATAATCATAATACATGCAACACTTCACTTATACACTCAAAAATCAATAGTTGTGATTATGAAAAGATATATTGTGCTTCTATGATTAAACAGTTTACCTTTTATTGTATATTTGCTATTAAAAAACCCCTATAATAGATGCGTAAGCATTTGTACAGAACTAATATTGACATGTGCATAAATATTAACATATTAACATGCAATCTTATCACATGTAATTAATATTTATCTATAAGCATTTTGCATATTTTTTTTCAGATGAGGAATCTGAGTCTCAAAGAAATTTAGAGACCCCTCAAAGTTCCTGGACTCAGCTTAGACCTCTGCTCGCACTGTGTGGTTAAGGGATACCAGCTGCCCTCTGCTCATCCCTTCCTGCAAAATCTTCAAGGCTGGCTCCTTACTGCCTGCACAGAGGATGATGCCCAGCGTCTATCTGTAATTAGAAGAAAATATCCATAAAGAGTTTCTGAGCTCCAAATGGATTTGACACAGTGGCCTTTTAAATCAAACTCTTACTACGATTATCTTCATTCCTATTTAGTAGTTTTTCTAAGTAAGCCATGCTTTTAGAGGCACCTAATGCAAAGTGACAACCTTCACCATTTTCCAAAGCGCCGATGGACGGGCGTAGAGAGAGTCCATTGTCACCATGGTAATTACTGCACAATACCTGACGGCCAATGGACGGTCAGGAGGCTCAGGCAGCCGCTGAATCCGGCATTGTCCAGGCCTGATAAAAAGACTAGAGGCCTTGAAAAGCCGGGGAGCAGGATCTCACAGCTCTTTCCCTGAGCCCTGAAAGGGCCATTGTGCTGCCACCATAAATTCTGGGTTCCCCGGGCACTTGACAACTGAAGCCAGGAACAATAGAATTCTTGTGTCCAACAAAACACTCCTTGTCCAATGCCGGTCTTATCAGCCGCATTTACAAATGTCTTTCGTTGTACCCAAATAATTCCCTATTAGAAGGGCTATTGGGAGCAGAACTAAATAAATATTCACAGCTTTTGTCATATCTTTGGGAAATGAATAAACAAACAGTCATCTAGCATATGAGCAAACCTCCTACTACTCACTACATTTTATCCATATTTCTTGCCCAAATTATGTAGCTTCACTTTTTCCCTTTAACATAATTGACAACTGCGGTACTAGAAGCTCCGGTTTTCTGTGCTGTCTACTACACATCATCGGTATTATTGCGTTGGTGCTTCTACATGTGTTTTGTACAAATTACTCTTCCTCACACCGCTAGATTTTTATTTCTGCCTCCTGAAAGAGGAGGAAATTAGAACCCAGAGAAGTTGAACAACTTGCCGAAGATAACCAAGCTAATTAGTAGCAGAGTGGGAATTCCAATCTAGATTTCCCTTGCTCCAAAGACTCTTCCCTTACCACTCAGCAATGGTGATTTTGCTACTGAATAAAGAGGAATAAAAGTTAGAATACGGGGAAATATCTAAGCACAACCACTATAAAATTTGCATATATATATATATAGAGAGAGAGAGAGAGAGACTATATTATTAACAACTTGAGAACAGCTAGACTAGAAAGAAAATGAAAAATCTTTCTCCAGGAGAGTATATTTTATTTTTGCCTAAAATGCTAGCAGTTTTACTTTTTAAACTTTTTTTTTTAGGGTGGAGGTGAGAAGCAGACAAAAATAGGTATAAGCACGCTGCAGGAAAGTTTTAAGGATGTCTGTACGGTCAGTATGTAAAGTTTTCTGAAGAACTACTAGGGTGAACAAAGCAACCATCGTGCACCCAATCACATATGCTCCAGAATAACTTTAACCTCTTCTTCTGCAGCTGATTTTATTTTAGTTGTTTGTCTCCTTGTCATGTATGGATAAATATCTAAACATTTGAATGTAATGCACACAATCAAACAGAAATCCCCTTCTCGATAGAAGCCACCAACTAGAAGAATAGCGATTTTTACATTAAAAAAAAAAAAAAAAAAAAAAAACCTGACAATATTAAAATTCTGAATGGCTCCCTATCAGGTCAGGAGATGCCCACACTCCAGATTTATTAACACAGCTTATGCATCTGTCTCCTATCTGTCCCCAGCCTCACCTGCCCACCTTACCTCCTGCTTCAGTAAGTATTGCTGTTCCTGAGCCTGGCAGGCTTTGCACCTCTGTGCTTCCCTGCATCTGACCCCTTCTTTCATTTACGGTTAGTGTGACTTTGGTGGAAATTCTCCTCAGTACCTAGTATAAACTCAGAGGGCTTCAGGATTCCCTTAGTGTAACATAATGCTTTTTTATTTCTTCCACAATTAGAGATCTTTGATATTTATGGCTATTTGGTCCTCCCAACTTTGCATCAAGGAAGCTGTGAGGTATTTGAGGACAGAAATCACATATTATGCTCATTTTTGTTTGGCCCGGGTCAGTACACTGCTAACCCTGCACAAGGCTAGACTATTGGAGAAATAAATGAATGGTAGTAGTTAGACAAAGAATGACCACAAAATTATATATTTTTTTAATTTAGAAGGTTAAAAATACCTATTGCCTTTAATCTACTTGATGTCAAATGACAGGTATAATTTGTAATTTTTTAACAAGGACCATAATAATGTACTCACTTGGCACAAATTATTCAGCTTTGATAAATGTAACGTGGCACTGTTTGGTTTGTTTTCTATAATATTTTAATATTTCTAATCAGTAGAGTAGATTATCATTTTGCAAATAACTGACTATTAACAATAAAAGACTGGGAAACCAACAGGTATTTTCTGACTGGCATTAAACGCCTGTGTTTGTGCAAGTATTAAGTTTGAAAAAGTGTGGTCAATATTTTCTAAACACTTCACATGCCAAATGAAGCATTTAATCATCTTTGGGGATGTAAGGCATTAATGCCATCATGTATGAATGATGCTAATTCTCAGCATTTCTCTATCCCCCAGGAGCTGAATCTTCTCCAGACACAACTTAATCCAAACAGGCAATGACGATGACTAAAATTTATTGAGAATTTCCAATGGACCAGGTCCTGGGCTAACTACCTTCCTGCAATATACAATTTCATCTTATGACAATCAGGTACTGTGGTTTTTCTTCATTTCACAACTAGGAAACTGGAGCACAAAAAGACTGAGTAAAGTTGCCCTCAATCACAAAGCCATTCACCAGTGAAGCCAAGACTTGGGCACAGGCAGTTTGAATCTATAGCAATTCACCGAACAGCTGTATTCTACTCCATTCTTTGGCTATAAAATAGGGCACTAAATTAGGAAAGTAGTCCAGTGATTTAAAAGAAACATGACTAAGGACTGCATCACTTTACCAGGCTACCTAACTATCCAGAAAAAGCAGAAACCAACTACGAAGGAGAACCCATGCGTGTAATGAAGAACAACAAAGACCTTTAACCAGACCCAAGGCCTGAGACAGTCTCTTGTATTTTATCAAATCTAGGCAACTTCCAGACAACCAAGAAATCCGCTTATTTGCAAGTACACAAATCTACGTATTCATAAAGTCAGAGAAGTGCTGCAAACACACACACACACACACTGCAGTGTTTGTTGTGTGCCAGAAATAGTCACAGCGTCCCGCTATCTTTTCATAGTAAGAAAAGTAAACTGCATAGTCCATAGCAATACAACTGATTTATGATATAATAGGAGAGAGCTCCCTCTGGGGCCATTATACTCAGAAAGAAACAAAATAAGGTTTCTCAAAATTAAGTGGGACTATCCTTTTGCAATATAAAATTAGGTTAAGAAAAAAATGCCATTTAGTTATTTGCTTCTTCCAAGGCACTTATTCTGAAGATACAAGCTGTGCAAACTCTGCTTGTCTATAAACTCCACAGGGATAAGAAACATATATGTTTCCTTGTCCACTTTGTAATCGGACAAAGGCACAAACTAAATGCTTCAAAAGGGCTTTCAAACCAATGACTTAGTAAATAAAAATCTGAGCCCTGGACATAGTGGTCTCACCTATTTGCAAGTGCTTCTGAAGGGCTGCAGTGAGTGGAGACTGATTTTCTTCAGGCAGAAATTTGAATTTGGCCACAGAGGGGCTGACGTGAGCCAGGGAGAGAGTCTAGCGGGTGCTCTACATCCTCATCACACCTCATTAAATACACTGGATTCACTCCGGGTCGGCAGGGGAATCAGGTCGTTAAAATGTTTCAGTTTTGCGTTTGCTGCACTTTATTGGTGGAAGAACATTCTTCACTGCTATGCACAAATTTTGACATTCTTGAAGAACGGGAGAAATCATTTGTCAATATCGAGAATCTAATATTTTTGTAGGAAGCTTTATATAGGCTGCTCTACCTCGATTTATTTGTAAGTCATATATGTGTGTGCTTTAGATGTAAATGTGACTGCACACACACACAAAAACACACATCCTCAAGGATGCATTTGCTGTTTTTATCTTTTCATGTTTTAATACTCTTTGGATGGTTACTTTTACTAACTCCATTGTTAAGAACTGAAAATAAAGAGAAAAATAAATAAATAAAACACTGTCAACAGCTATGTGGAGCTGGGTCATCTTACCAGACTGTGCTTGGATCATGAGTGTGGAAATGACAGAAAAATGATCCTGTTTGTCTGCACATCAGTGGATCAGAAGTTTGGGGAGGTCTTCTTCTACAATATTCATTTATTAATCTTATGGCTTCCATCAAGAAAATGAGGCTGGATACCTACACTTCATCTTAGCCAAAAGGCCAAGAAGTGAGGAGGCTGTCTTTCTTAACAGGTTTTTAAAATGCCTCCTGGGCTTTGATATCTGCAAATGTTCTATATATAGAGATATAAAGATATATAATAGTATCTATATGTGTGTTAGTACACACACACACACACGTACATGTGTACATATTATTCACAACTTGATCATCATATTTGTAAACATTTCAGTCACTTTCCTTATCCAGTAAGTAAATGAATTTTGGCATCGGATATCAGGGTAGATTTGATGAGCAGTAAGATTGTTTCCTACTTTGAAATGACAGAACTTTGTAATTGGAATAATCAGTTCCCCTGGCTAAAAGCATCCCACCTCCCTCCATCGGTGTTCCAACCACGCTTTGGGAAACACAGAGCTAAGAGCTGATACTTCTCTAGTGTTCAACACGAGTTGGGGATTTCATGGGCCAAATCCAATACCATGATGTAGCCATCTTCAAGAGGACACTGCATGTGCAGAAGACCTTGGGGGCCAGGGAGGCCTCACCTTTGGCTCTCAGAGTGATGTGTATGTACAGCCAGTTTTCAGAGCCAAGATGTTCCCCAGAGAAGGCCCAGAGGACCTTATCTAGGAGCCAAACCAAGGGGACATGTCCCCCAGCAAGCCAAGGGGCCAAGTTGTGGAATTAGAAAGACTTTGGCATAAGATGCAGCTGCAAGCTGCTTCCTGTTTGGGCCTCTATGACTCATCAGTTCTGTGACTTAGGACTCTGTTTCCTTACCTGTAAAATGAGCATCATAACACCTCACATTCCTGTGGCAAGCACAGAGGTGATAATGTGTGCAAATCACGCTATTGTTTCTGACATAAATTTACTGTTCACTAAATATAAGTCAATACCATCAGGGTTCTGTTACAAAGACTCAATGTAAAAAAATGAATGCAATACCTGACACAACAGAGACCCCACCAATTGCCAGATTACTGGCCTTCACTGACAACAAATGGGGGAAATAGAGACATACCTTTTCAATTCTTTTCAGTCCTGATGTCAGCAAAGAGAAAGTCTCTGTTTGCAGTGATTCCTAAACAAACCTTTTTTTAACAAAGACAAGGCAGTCTCAGGCTCAGAGACGATTCAATTATGTTGTTTCCTTTTAATTATATGTTTTTTGGCTGCCTCATATTTATGACAAGAGATATTGACTTGCCAGAAATTAGAGCAATTTAATTTTCTTCAAAATTATTTTTTTAAATAGCAGAAAGTAGAAGGAGTCAAAAGAAAATATTAAGTAAATAGCAACGTGAATCGTATCCAGATATTAGGGAAGACAAAACCTGAATGATGGAGAGGTGGGGAACACGGATCCATGGCACCACAACTATTTTATGGACAGGGAGACGGAGGCCCAAGGGGGACGTGGGTGAAGAGCGGCGCCTACAGCATCTAATCCGCTCCAGACCCTGCCTCCGGCATCCCAGGGTCTCTGCACCACATGTTCATTAATATCACACGTCAGGTCAGCTACATGAGCGGACTGCAAAAAACGATCACAGTTCTCTTCCAAGGTCAGAGAAGGAATTACAGGGAGAGACAAACGCCAGTTCTGACATGGTGGTGGAGGAGGGAGCAGCGTCTAAAGCCCTACAGGAAAGTAGGTCTTCATGAAAAAACGAGGTTGAAGACTCAGCCGGCCCACTCTCCACCTCATGCCCTGTGACTCATGCTATGCATTTTACCAATACCCTGTTTGATTCCAAAAGGAATTTCAGGCCGCCTACAAAGGTGCATACAGTACAAACACATAGGAGACTATTTTGAACACTAAAAATGTGAAAAGGAGAAAGAACAGCATGAAATAATTTGAATGAAGGTCATATGCAAAGCTTGGGCTACGAAGTCATATTAGTTGCAAGGGCTGCCTCACAAAAGGGACGGGGACACACGACCTGGCACAGGACCACAGCACCCATGAAGAAAAACTGGTGCTCAGCTGGATTGCAGCCATTCTGGGTACTGATGCCAGAATATTATTTATCCCATTGGTTCTCACAGAGACAATCCCGTGCAAGACACAAAGCAGCATTCTTAAACATAGTGGAAAGATAATTATTGGGCCACTTAGAACAGCATCACTGGCCCACACAGGTGAAGGAAGGAGACAGAGGAAGACATTCAACAGCATCTCTCTGCCAGGAGGACCTGAGAGCCAGTCCATCTTTCACATGGCTGCTACAAGCACACCCTAAACCAGGGGCCTGCTCATGCCACTCCCGGTTGCAAAGCCCTCAAGGTCTCCTTGGATTGGTCTCCTCTCCTTTAACAACAGCCAAGCCTGCTATGTTCCAGATACTGTGCTAAAGTGGAGTGTCACATAGATAACCCCTACTTGAAAGTGGAGAAATCTAAGATGGAGAGGGTGAATTATTGATGCCACCTGCCTTGCTTGTAGGGATTCACATCCATGCAGCCTGACTCCAGAGCGTCCTCTCTTAAGCACCTCTACTCTGCCCTCAGGGAAAGCCCTTCATTAGTGAGCCCCACTGGTCTTCAGCTTCACCTGGGGAAACTCCTTCTAGGAACCCATTGCTTTGCCTCAACTTACCATATTGTTTCACTCTACCTCCTTCATTCCTACTTTTGCCTCTGGACCGAATATCTCTTCCTCTTCCCTTTTCACAAACTTATCAATGTCTTTTAAGGTCTTGGCCAAATATCACCTCCTGACAGTCCACCTTCCCAACTACACACACACACACACAGAGCTTACACTGTGGCATCATCTCCACCAACCACTGTGATTGGTGGAGATGACGACACAGTGTATTTCTGTGAGCAGATGTTTCTTGAACATCTATTATGTGTCAGGCATGAGTCAAATCCCTGGATACCAAACAGCTAAGATTGCTCTTTTTACAGAGTGTCAAACCTCTGGTAGAGTTAAAAAGTAAACAGAAAAATAAGCAGCAAATAATTAGATAGTGATAACTTACACAAAGAAATTTTTAAAACGTTAATAAAACAGAGGGAGGATCATATCCTCTTAGGATCTCTCTACACCAGTACACATACGGCCAGCACATAGCTGATGCTCAGTAACTGATGAAATGAGAGGCAACAACTATGACCCATAACAACCTTTATCAGTCATTCCGTTCTTATGTGTCTGGACATTTTGCTGTTTTAAGAAATCATTTTCCCAACTGTTTGCCTGCTCCTCCAGTCCCTATGAGGTTATGAAAAGCAGAAACTCTGTCATCTGCATTGTGTTTATAGTTCCTATGGTACCTACTGGGGAATCATCTGCATTTTTTGCAAACCATAAACACAGAGAGCCGGACTTAAAGTCTGAGAGACATCACAAATCACAGGATGTAAGAGCCAAATGAAAACTCAGCAGTGATCTAATCTAGTGATTCTACTAACTGTTCTTGGCAAAGAGTGGTATTCCTGGGGTATCCCAAAGGCTGTTGCAGGGGCTGTGGTGTGGTGAGGGGACTTGGAGGGAGGTTTCTGGCGACTCCTACAACTTTCTCCTTTCTTCTATTTAATCCACAGAAGCTCTACTTTATCCATGCTATATGTTTTAGAGGTTAGGGTAAGATTTTCTTTACCAAAAACCTGCATGAACTTCAAGGAATGAACAGGAGAAAAAAGAGAAACGAAGAATCCAGGAGTTAAATGAATCCTTTGAATTTTTACAGAACCTCATTCTGAGCAGATGTATATGTTTAGACACGGGCAGATGCATACAACCACAGACAGATGACAAGGCATAGATACAACACATACACGATGTAAGTAGAGCACATATTTGGCAATGGGGGTACAAAAGTGTGAAAGAAGGAGCTATTAAAATAGTAGTGAAGTATGCTTTCAAGGGAAGCAGAAGTCTTTCTAGCCCTGCCATTCTCTCAAGAATTTTTTCTTCTTTGTTGCTCATTCATTCATTCGTTGTTTTTACTTTGAAATGGCGCTCATTCATTCATCGTTTTTGTCTTCTTCGTTGCTCATTCATTCATTCATTTTTTTTACTTTGAAATGGAACTCATTCATTCATTCATGGTTTTTACTTTTTAAATAATTGTACATCAAGTATTTCTATGTACAGTGATGCACAGAATTGGGACCTATGTAAAGGTGAGACAGAGACAGAGAAGGAGGGAGGGAAGAAGGGAAAAGAAGAGAAGAAGGGAAGAAGGTAGGGAGGAAAAAAGGAAGGGAGGGAAGGGAGGGAAGCAGAGAGGAAGGAAGGAGAGAAGGAAGGGAGGAGGGAGGGATGAAGGGAGATACTAAGGAACAGAAGGACAAAGTACTGGACAGAAGGAGGGAGGAAGGGAGGGAGGAAGGGAGGGAGAGAGGAAGGAAGCAAGGAAGGGAGGGAGGAAGGGAGGAAGGGAGGGAAGGAGGGATGGAGAAATGAAAGGAGGGAGGGAGGAAGGGAGGGAGGGAGGAAGCAAGGAAGGGAGGGAGGGAGGGAGAGAAGAGGGAAAGGAGTGATGGAGGGAGGAAGTGGGGGCAGGGAGAGAAGGAGAGCGAGAAGAAAGAAAGGGAGGGAGGGAGGAAGGGAGGGAAGGAGCAGGGAGAGAGGGAGGGACAAAGGAAGGGAGAAAAAAGGAAAGGAAGAAAGGAAGGAAATGAGAGAAGAAGGGAAAGAGGAAGGGAAAGAGGGAAGGAGGGAGGAAGGGAAACTGCAAGATAAAGTAATCAGGTGAATGAGGGGCCTGAAATGCCCTGTCTTTCCTCTCTTCCTCAGCACACAAGGAGGCAGTGTCTCATACAAAGCAATCGCAGGGTTCCAGAGGAGGCAGGTGGGTGAGAAGAATGAAGGGAGCTCCCAAAATAAGACATGACTACAGGAAAAAAAAAAGAGAGAGAGAGAGAGATGACGACATGATTGGATCTATGAGACTGTCTATTTTTAGTGGCCTAAAGAAGACTCTCTCCAGTGACCTCGCCAAATTATGATGCAAACAGAGTTAATGAAAGCTCTCTCAACCTTCTCTTCGAAGTCAGCTCATTACCAGATCATTTCTGCAGACTCATCGCCCAAAACCCTGTAACCTCATTAAAGAACTAATCCTAACAGGTTTGACCTAAAAGTGAGCGGATGGATTTACTTGAACAGGTTTCTGCTTTTCTAGTGGTTTTACCTGAAGAAACATTAAAGACCAGGTTAGCATTTCTAAGCCATTCGCTTTAATTTCTTATTGATGTTCGTGTTTCGTCTTTCAGTTAAATGCCACTCATTTTCAGAGATAAGAAAAATGCTCCAAGCCATTAAGAAAGATGCTTGCTTTCGATGTCATCTTAATTATTAAAATAATAAAAAATAGAAAAAGAGCAAAAAGAATTCTAATCTTGACTAATTTGATGTTTCCCTATGCATGTTTTATGTATTCTTATTTTATTAGGAAAATAGAGCATTAGGCTGACTCTAAACAGAATAACTCACTTGAAGTAAAGGACCTTGTCGGTATTGCAATTCTTTAAATAATCTCATTAAGCTTCACCCAGATGCCAACAAGAAACACTTTTTTACATTCCCATAAAGTTACAATTGCCTTGTTGTAACAGGAGAATAAGTAAAACAAAATACATGCTGCGCATGGAATAGCAGACTTTCCCCAAAGTCACAATGCTGTGACTTATAAAGAAACATGGGAAAATACTTGGCACTATTTCCACATGGTTCATTATGACGTCAAATCTGGACTCCAATTACAATAATGTAAAATATTTCTAACTAATTTGAATAGTAGGAGGAAGAAGAAAATGAGGACAATTCATGAGTCAGAGTGAATGAATTCCGGGTGAATTCTTTCCTCTCTTCTTCTTTATTTCTAATATAATGGTTAAAGCATTATCTGTTCTGGAAACACTTTTAAATCTTGTAGTCACTTCATGCCACATGGAGTACCTCTTTTGCAGCATAGATACCTGAGCTGGCCACATCTAAAGTGAGCTTGGGTACCAATACCGATACCTGAGCACCCATTTTTTTGTACAGCCAGGAAAAACTGCTCTGCCCAGAGATGCCCAAACAACAAGCCAATTTATTCCAAAATAGAAACAGAAAAATAGTTTTACAATACCAAATGACTGAATCATCGAAGTGTCTAATTACTATTGATACCATCAATTTGAGTCTAAAATACTCTCTTGGGTTAAGAGACCCCAGGAAGAAAGGTAAGCAACTACCAATCCCATAGCATGAACCTTGGAAAGTTCTCCCTGGAAGCCCCTTTCATTTCATCCAGTTTATTCCTCCAACACACATCAGTTGACCACCAACTGCACCACAGGACTGTGCTGGGGACCAGGGATGGATGGACACAGTGATGAACAAGATTAGAACCTTGCCCCTCATGAGCTTGCATTGTATCTAGTTTTGGCTGCTCTGACCTCAAACCTGGATAGAATTTCCCAGGAGAACTCTTGAGATTTGCCATCTCACTCAGAATAAATTAGCCAATAACCCCACCAGCCTGTAGAATAGAGTTGCTCAGTTTAAGGCCAGACCCTGCCACTGTACGATTGTGACAAATCCCTTTGCACTCAGAGCCTCACTTTCCCCATCTAAACAATCAAGAGGTAAGTAAGTCTCATATTTTAGCAACCTAGAAGCTCCATTATTTTGTGGGGCAACAAATTCATTTGCATCCAGGATATTCAGACACCTCACACTAAACCAAAAGCCACGGAACACGGAGATAACATAGGACACTCCTCATGCCCACAAAAGCAAACACCTGTCCAGTAGGAGAGTGAAGGAAGGAATGCAAGGAGCTGGTGACTATAATCTCCATGGAGGGAGTTTTGGAGTCTGACAATCCAGGGTTCAAATCCTGCCTCTACCCTGTAATGAATGTATGACTTTGAGTGAGTGACTCAACTTGACTGTACAAGTCTCCACATCTGTAAAGTGGTATCTCTAATGGCAAACTCACAGCATGGCCTTGAAGATTAAAAGAGGGGTATACATAAGGCCATAAGGCACTTGGCACCACCCCAGACATGCCATGGGTGAGCAATAAATTTTACCCAAATTAATGTGAATTAACAGAAATATTATTATGCATTGGAAACCCCTGCTAAGACTGAATCTTGTTCACTTTCCTAGTGCCAGCACCTGGTGTTAGCCAGACACACAGAAGATGCTCAGTAAACAAATAAATGTTAACTCTGATTAACGCATACTGATTAGAAACTCTGATTGGAAAATACGTATAAATGAATAATTAAAAATAGGAAAAGGAGTTGGTTGTTACTTTATAAACACAGTTTGTTCAGGGAGAGTATTTTTCAAAATGCAAGGCAAAATGGTGATGAAAAGGTCACAGACTCTGGGAGATGCTGAAAAAAAACCCAGCCTCCCACACGGCTTGTGAGATCAGCAGAGGCAAAAGCCAAATGCATGAGTCATGCCCAGCAAATCTGAGGCAGGGACCAATCAGAGGTGTGTGCTCTCCTCCTCACTGTCCGACTGAACTCTTCATTCATTGAACAAACAGTTCAAAAGGTCCTTTGAGGAACTCCCTGGTGCCCTTTGGCAGAAGAGTGGCCACAGAGCTGACACCATGAGCAGAAAATGTGAGAACCTGTGCTCAAGAGAAAGTGCTCCCAGTGGAAAATGAAAGGAGGTCAAGGCAGGGAAACAAGCAAGCCTGTTAAGGATTCCATACAACGCCACAGAAGTGTTTTCCAAAAGCAGAGCCCCCACATAGCAACGGAAAATGCCAGCTTCATTTAGGCGGCTGCCCAACACACACACACACACACACACACACAAACGTGTGCATACACACATGCATGCATAAATACATGCACATACACCCCCATGCACAAACTCCAAAAAGGGAGAAATGACTCTAAAATAGCAGAGCCCACTTTGCATCACAATGAACAAACCGTTATGATCCATTTATGATGATGAGTAAGGGGCTACGTACTAGCTCTCTGTAACTAGGTCAGGCACCAATTGGTAGTCAGCTCCACAGACCCAGGAAGATTTAATGAGGAGGAGACCAGACAAAGACAGAAGATGGAAATAGTGCCCCAAGCACGTGTCCCCAGACACCACAATCTGGCGATGGGATCCAGTCCATGCTATTTCTCTCAAAGATAGACCGGAACAAACTTTTGGAAACTCCTGACATGCGGATCACCAGGCCAGGACAAGCCATTGAGCCATGGCTCTGGCAGCAGCAAACAGGCTGGAATAAAAACAAACCCCGAATCAAAGGAAGATCGCGACCCGAGCCGAAAGTACAGAAAGAGCGAAGGCGTACAGAGGCGGCCCCTGTTACAGCAGGGACAGGACATAAATAAAACGGCACTGCCAACCTCAAGCTTGTGTCCACAAAAGCCAATCCCCTTTGCCGGGATCTATGCGCCACCGTTCCCGTCCCTCGTCCGTGCTGGGCAGTAGTAACTGGCACCTGCATTCAGGCTGGCAGATGGAGCGGCCAGGCGTATTGATTCCAGTGCCTACTCACTCCACCATCACGAAGGTCACGGTGCAGCAGCTGGCCGCCGAGGGACTTCCTTGAGAGGCAGATTCCAGCCTTGGCAATGACATCGCCAGGAGGCACCTTCTCTCTTCAATCTCGGGACACTTCATGTGGGGAGACCAAGGGCCACAGGACCGTGAGAGGGCTCAGCCCAGCTTTGTTCTGGACAGACGGAGAGGCGGCTCCTGATCCCTGGCACTGCCAGCAGCCCCGTGAATGAGCCACTGTGGTGAGACACACACCCACTGCTAATGAGACCCACACAGACACAGGCAAGAAAGGCAAGTGCAGTGGTTGCTACAAAACAGGCAGAGAAGAAGCCAAGTCAGGCAGAGGCAGGATCACATTGTGCCCACCAGCCTCATGGTACCCCCAGCCCACGGGAGGGTCCCAATCCAAAAGGGAGGACTTCCAACTATTTGTCTTCCCTTGAACTAACAGCATCTTCTTGTCCAATTTCTTTTTAATTTTATGGACATTTTTTAAAAGTAAGTGCCAGCATCTATCTATTACTCTTATTGTTTTAGGGAGCATTTTTAACTTAAAAACCTAAAGGGGTAGACTTTTCAGAAACACACTTGGCAGTGAAATACTTGTATATTGAAGAAAAGGATGCATAAAATTGCTTTAGAACTTTAAATACAATTTACATTTATTTTACGCTATTGTATATTGTAAAGCAGTAACGAGAGTGGGCTCTGGGCAAGTTGCCTGATCCTACCTGTTCTAGTCTCTAGCTGGATAACTTTAAATCAGCTACCCAACCTCTGCAAACATCCATCACCTCACTGCTAAAATGGAGATTAGAGCATGCCTCCCATGTGGGGTTTCCTATAAAAATTAAGTTAATTCACACAATGCACTTAGCACATAGCAAGCTCTTTATAAGGGCTACGTACCTTGATCATTATCATCATCATTAGTGTGATCTATGTTGGCCATTTGAACTGACCTTGCAGAATAAATGCTTAGGTTACAATGCTACATTTTTTTGTGTCTAACCACAGTTATTGAAAATCCAATAATATCTAAGTATGTGGACCAAAATGGAAACAACTCAATGTAATTTCACTTGCTGAAAATTCAGAATATTTAGAGAAAACAAGAAACCTAGACCCCATCAGCTTTCCCTGCCCTCTCCCCTAAAAATCCAGAAGGGAGAAGACTGCAATTATCTAGTTCCATTTTTATTTAATCAACTAATTAATTAATTAATCTGAGACAGAGTCCCCCTCTTCCACCCAAGCTGGAGTAAAATGGCATGATCTCGGTTCACTACAACCTCTGCCTCTTCATGTGATTTTCATGCCTCAGCCTCCTGAGTAGCTGGGATTACAGGTATGAGCCAACACATGCAGCTAACTTTTTATAACTTTAGTAGAGATGGGATTTCGCTATGTTGGCCAGGCTGGTTTCAAACTCCTGGCCTCAAGTGATCCACCTGCCTTGGCCTCTCAAAGTGCTGGGATGTTACAGGCGTGAGCCACCACACTTGGCCTTCATTCTTAATATACTGCTTTTGATGATTACTCCTTTTTTTGGCACCCTCTTAAATTTTGGACCCTGGGCTCACTCATCCCAAACTAGACCTGGCCCTGGGTGGGAGGTAAGTCCTCCTCTTTCTTCAGAGTATGCTTCTGTCACTGTAATGTACAAGTCACTTGGGGACCTTATTAAAATGCAGACTCTACTCCAGCAGGTCTGGGAAACGGGATGAGGTCCAGGTCCTGCCTAACAAGTGCCCAGGTGATGGCGAGGTCACTACAGGTCCACAGACAGCACTAGGAGAAGCAAAGCCTTGGAGAAAGGAGATGCTTGGAGAATGCGGAGGGGAAGTAAACACTGTAGTTTCATTTGGTTGTCTTTTTGATGTCATGGTTGTTTTCAGACAACTTGGAAACTCTTTCATTATTCATGGCTGTTGTTAAAGCTGTGGATAAGTCCTTGGACCCAGAGGCGGGGAACATTTGTTGTTTTGTTTTGTTGTAAATCAAACAAAGAGAATAAAGCAAATACCTATTGACTCCTGGTGACTGCCCTTTGGGGAGTTCATTTAACTTTCATTCCCTTATTCTTTTGAATGGCGACGGAAGCAGGGCTAGGAATGCCACAGAGGACAGAGCTGTGCAAAGCACCCAGGCTCCAAAGGGGACACATTGCTGCTAAGAGTAATAAAACAGTGCCAGCTCGATATACCTGAATTAACTGTCTGTCACCGCCCTTCAGTAAAACTGCAGGGAAGAGCAAGAGTTCAGAGTTTTGGATTTAAAAACTCAGGGTTCACACCCAGGCTCCAACATTTGGTAGCTGTGCAACGCCGCTGGCAAGTGGCTTAACTTCCCTGAACCTTAGTTTCTCTACATAGAATGGGATCCTAGTAGTGCCTGCCTTATAGGATTGTTGCTGTAAGATAATTCACATATACACACACACACACACAATATGTGAACAATGGCATGACTTTTTCCAAAGTCCCAAGGAAAGCACCCAAGAACTGGAACATTTATGACAAGTTCCTATGGATGTACTCTTGTGTGTAATTTTCCCTATTTCCAAGCCCATATCTTCCCCCAAGAATATGCATGTGTGCACAGAGACAGACAGACAGAGAGAGAGAAGAGGAGATGAGAGGGAAAAATAATAAATAAGAACAACTGAAAAAGAAATTTCGAGTTTGAGTAGTGATAAAGACCCATATTCAAAATAGTACTGTCCTCTTTAACTTCTTCCTAATTATTATGCAAAACAATGAAAACATTGTAAAAGAAATATTAAATCATCTTACATCCTTAGGTGGAAGAAATGGTTAATATTCTCTATTAAAGTGTATATACTTGGAAATTACCAAACACACAGGCACACACATGCACACACACACGTGCACACACACACACAAGTTCCTCCTCCTCTCTCAAATCTTACACTCTCTAGAACATGGCACTGTGTCCTGCACAGAGTACACCCTGGCAAACATAAGCAGGCTGAATTCATGGAAGGAAAGGCTTGCATGGCTGGTAGTCTGCTCATCATTCCACCATTTGGGGGTGTGCAGCCCCATCCTGGTCTGCCAGCCAGACTGGGATAGGGAAAAATGGGGGGAAAGTAGGCCTGAAAGGAATGGTTCTCAGTCGTGCCTTTAATTGTCACCATGTTGGGGGACAGAATGTCCGACAAGCTTTCTTGTCTCTGAAAGAAACAGAGCCACTCAGGCAGAGGATTAGAGGACTCTGCATGTGGCAGTGGCCTTTCAGACAACACTGTCCTAAAGCCCGTTTCCCTGTCTCCATGTGTGATGAGGGGGCTCTCTTCATCAAATCCTACTTACGGGACCATCTGTGTCCCTGACCATGTAAATAGGCCTCTTGACACTCACTCAAGCATTGTTGCAAATTGTCATCTTCTCCACACTAATGCTCAAGGCTGTGGGACACTGCAAAGAACCCTTCTTCCATTAGGGATTTCTCTGTCTAAGCAGGATTTATGATGATCCTTTGGCAAGGATCTTTGAATCACTGGCATTCACAGGACAGCCAGAGCGTATTTCAGGAGACTCTATCACTAACAAATGAAACAGCCCTGAAGATTTATCTCCTCTGATGAAGCAGGCAAATCCTAATGCTCCCAGGATGCCACCGCTAGACAAGGTGCTCTCGCACGGCGAGCGTAGACAACATGGTATTGGATACACCAACTCTCTCCCAAATAGCCATGTGACCCCAGGGAAGTTGTTGAACCTCTCTGACCAAGTTTTCTCATCTATAACATACAAATGATTATGTTTCCTTCTTAGGGCTACCGTCAAGATTACGATGTTGAATGGAATCAAATGCCTGATACACAGTACCTATTCTTTTTGATAAAGGATGTGAGCATGTGTAGTAAGAAGGAGGCAGCATTCACTGACTACCTAGAGCTCTGCCTCTGGGAGGGGCTGTGAGCTGCAGTCCCAGTAGAATGAAATGAGTGCACCTGTGCCTTGAGAGTTTGCCAACAAGCCAGCACCCTTGAGGTGCAGTAATTGTGCACCTCAGCAAGAGGAGCTCACATCCTGCCTCACCACTCTGGCACTTGTTAAACTTAAATTTCATTTGTATCTATTCTAGTCAATTTTCTTTGATTTATCTCCCACAAACTCCTCCTCCAATTCCTGCATCTAAGCTTGAAAGGCATAACTGCCTTTGCTTCTTTGGTTGTTCTTTTCTTTTACAGGGTGATGCCGACAAACCAAATAAGAAAAAAAAAAAAAATCCTCCCTCCCTCAGGCTCACTGAGCTGCTCCCCCACCAGCAGCATCCATCAATAACCTCATAGATGTCTCATGGCCTGAAGAAAAGGAGACTGGGTGGAGACAAAGGTAGAAATAAGTGTGGGCTCCCTTTGATCCAGCCCATCCTAGAAGCACATGGTATTTTTTTTTTTTAATACTTTAAGTTCTGGGATACACGTGCAGAACGTGCAGGTTTCTTACATAGGTATACACATGCCACAGTGGTTTGCTGCACTCACAAACCTGTCATCTACGCCAGGTATTTCTCCTAATCCTATCCCTCCCCTAGCCCCCCAGCCCCCCACAAGCCCCAGTGTGCGATGTTCCCCTCCCTGTGTCCATGTGTCCTTATCGTTCAGCTCCCACTTATGAGTGAGAACATGTAGTGCTTGGTTTTCTGCTCTGGTGTTAATTTGCTGAGAATGATGGTTTCCAGCTTCATCCATGTCCCTGCAAAGGATATCAACTCATCCTTTTTAATGGCTGCCTAGTATTCCACCGTGTATATGTGCCACATATTCTTAGCACATGGTTTTTCTAATCTGAGACACTGAAGCAGGGAGCTTTGGTCAACCCCATTTTTCTCAGGGGCAACTGAGGCTCACGAGAGTTTGGTAACTTCCTAAAAGCCACTGAGGGCATAACAGGAGTAGAAAGGATACCCAGACTGGCCTGACTGGGCGTCCCATACACTTTCCACTGCATCTTATTATTTCCAAGAGAGAAAAAGAAAAATCCTATTGGCTTTCAGTGCTTTTGCAAAGGTCACAAAATAGTAAAGATACCTGCATGTCTAACTTCTGGCTCTGCCATGCTAACATATGAACACCTGAAACTCACTTGATCTCTCTAGATGTCAGTTTTCTTATTGGAGAAAAAAAAAATAAGCATAAGCACCTTTACTGATGATTACATGTGGATAAAATGAGATACTAGTGTGCATAGCCTGGCATGATGTAGAAGTTCCTCAATGGTGTGTAGCTTCCTTTCACAGCTGCGGGAAAAAAAATATCTTATTGTGAGACACATGTGCAGAAGAGTGAAATTGTGATGTAAAGAGAATAACTAATAACCATGGAACTGAGTGTATTGCCTAGTCTGACTATAAATGTGTACTCAAATGCAAAAATGCAATGGCAACTGAGAAAAGAGAAAAGAGAAGTTAACAAATGCTGTATCATATCTCACCTACACAGTGTCTTACCATGTTCCCTGTAGTCAAGACAGTGGAAAGGTGAACTATAGGTACCTTATAAGGAACCATGCAGGTTTTACAATCAGCACAATATGCTTCACAAGGGAAATCCTGTTAAATTAAATATTACATCATTACGCCGCTATAGGACTCAGAACTATCAAATTTTGCAGATATTTGGTGGAACATATAAAACAGATTTAACGTCCTATATTTTGCTATTCTGTTCATCTCTAAGACTTTGCTGCCTCTTACTTTTTCATATCAAAGATAAAGAAGACTCTTTTCAAATATTTTCCCTTCAATTAATGGTAGCCAGAAACGCATTTGTAGGCTCTCTGTGTCTTAACACCGGCATTGACTTCATTCACAGATGTGGAAATATGAGACGGTTAAGCGTTTCTGAAGTAGAGGGTGGCAATTAGGCTGATCCTCTGATTTGTGAGCTATACTCACTTGCTCTAGCAATCCTTACCTCCCCCCCACTATGCCAAGGTGCATTACCACTGAAAGCAAATAATCGCATCCTCTGTTAATTCTGCAGGATATTTCTTTCATATATTTTGACAACATGGAAAAGTCAGAGAAACCTCCCTGACACTGATAGTGGAATTTCAAGAGCTCAATCTGTGATGGTGTCTGGCTATAAGACTTTACAGTTTTTTGCCCTCATGCTGCTATTTCCATGTGTAGAAAAACAGTTTACAAATCCCTGCTAGTGAATGAGTGTGCCTGTGTTTACCGAGCTCAAACGTTCTGCTTTTTGCTTGAGACATGTGATACGTTCGTGCTTCTGGTGACATCAGACATATGTGATATCCCCGTAGTGACAGGAAAGCTTTAGAATTAGCATCAGCGAAGACATTACTTAATATTATATCATTCACCCAATAGCAGTATAGAGAGCCCCCAAAGAAAACCATGGTCTCCCAAATTAAAAATATCGTTGAATACAATCTCCATCACACTGCAAGAAGCTGATTTTTTTTTTCCAGGACTTTCCAGAAACTTCATAGGACAGTGTAACCCATCTCAAAATATAAAAAGTTCTAGTCTAATAGACATTTTTTTGATCAATAAATCATCACGCATTTATCAGGTGCTGTTTTCTGCTGAATGAGGCACTAGAAATCACAAGGCAGGTAAGCAACAGAGATTCCTGTGGGAGGCTCCTGGAATCAGGAACCCAGGCGGACTCCAGATGCTTCATTTCACAGGGGAGAAAACTGAGGGAACCATGTGCAACTAACGCCATTTGGGGAATTTGGCAGAACCTGGGGATGCTGACTGTCTGGCTGTAAGCAATGTATAGTCCAGCTGTTTTTGTCTCCAAGCTTAACAATAATTTAAAAATAAACACCAACTTGGATGTGAAAAGTGAAATTACCCCAGCCTAATATGCGGTGTTGATTCCTAAGCTAAAAGTGGCCTGAGTCATTAGCAAGGTCCACCTCATGAATTTTGACAAAGCCTTTCATATGCAAGGCACTGGAAAACCCATTCAGAAGGAACTATTAATGAGCATGTCCTATGAACCAGGTGTGAGGGACGCAATGGCATATACAATGGAGCTCCTCTCTGCACAAAGTTTGCAATCTAAGTAGTGACTACTACTAGACAGATGGGATGGAACACTTGCTACAGGGTGGCTGACCAAGAAAACCTCTATGACAGATCTATTTCAGGGCAGAAAGCATTGAAGGACAAAAAGGAGTTGAGGGGAAATATTATTTTTAAAAGGATTTTTTTTCTATCATGGTTTGCTTTGTATTTTATTATGAAAAAAATGTTTTTTCTCAAAATGTTTTCTAAAAAGTATTTGTACACACATTCAAATGTATGCTTTCACTTTGATTCTTATAATAAAATTTACCTTACACTATTGTGCATGCATGTGCATGTGTATATGCATGTTTGTGTGTGTGTGTGTGTGTGTGTTCCAATCAGCATTCTGCTGTGTCTCCAATTCTCTAGGATTAGGTTTTAATGCTTAAACTCTTTAGTATGGCCTGAGAATGAAAAGCTTCTCACAGCCTTCTTCCTCTTCACCTTTCTTGATTCAGCTGACCCCTCTGGTCTGCCTGCAGAGCATGTGCCCCAGTCACACCAGATCAATTTCACTCCTTGAACATGCCAGGTATGTTTATGCTTCTGTCATTTGCATAACCTATGCTCTTGAAACCCCCTCGCTTTCTTGTCTAACTGGGCAAATTATGCCTTGGTCTTTACAAATTCATCTCTTTTCTCTAGCTTTCTCTGCCTGTTTCATCAAGTGAAATTAACTGATCAATCTCCTGGAAACATCTCTTTTCTTTGCACACGTCTCAGCTCAAATTGCATTATGAGTATCCATATAATTTTTAAGTTTTACCTCTTGATATTTTTTCTAATTATCAGATAATACAGACTTAGTGTCAAAATTTTAGAAAATAAAATGCATACATGAGAAAATAAACATTTCCTTACACTATTTTTTTTTCTATTTTTAAATGCAATTGAGATTTTTCTTCTTCTGTTGTACCTAACTTAATATAAACCCTGAGCATTTTCATGAATTTCTACTAAGAAGTCTCTGGGAGCTCTGCCGCTAATACCTGCATAATTGCTTGTCCGATGTACAGTAAACTATGTAACCATTCAACCCCTACTACTAGGGTACTCAGTAGTTGTCACATTTTCCTATTATAAGTACAAATGCAAAAACACTAATTGTGCATTAATCTCTGTCTTCATTCTTGCTTATTCCTTTAGAATGGGTGCTTAGAAGTGAAATCACTGGGTCAAAAGAGGTAAAACTTTTAAACCTCTATGTACATATTTCAGATTATCTTCCGGAAGAGATGTTTTAATTAACAAACACACCAGTATTATTTTTAAAATGCTCATTATAATCCCCCATCCTATCACAATAACAATAACAAAATTTTTAAAGGGATAAATGCATTGCTTGAATATCTTTCTTTGATTAGTAACACAGTTGAATTTTTTATGTGAACACGTATACATGTATGTGTATGTGGGTATAGTCACGCATATCATTTTGGTTAAATGTATTGTTAGCTGCTTCCCCTACTTTCCATGGGAGCAATGGTATTTCTAATTCATTTGCAAGAGCTCTGTATTCAAATATTAAAATACCTCTTCATTTGGTTTGAGTTTTTGCAGATTTGTTCTTAGTCATCATTTTGCTCATGATATTTTTGAGCTGGTAGTTTAATTTGTCCATTCTTTTCCCTGCTACTATTATTTCCCTTTGTGGTTGTTTCTTCACATGCTTAGATTCTTGATGCATCATGATCTTCAGTAAGAAAGGTTTCTTTCTTTATTCATCCCTGTATCTCTGGCATATTTATGCAACAGTCGTGCCTGGAATATAATCATCATTCAATAAATCCTTGCCAAATTGTATTGTATTTTACTGTATCATACTAGTAAAAGCTACCTCTCAAATCATTTGCTTTCATATATCAAAATTCACATTTTAATAATTTATATATGTTAAATACATTTAATAATGGATAATACTACATGCATATGTCTGTCTAAATTCTGTACCTCAATATATCTCTTAAATACCTAAATTGATTCATCAAATTACATGTTCTGAATATTGGTATGAAATACTGATAGATAAACATATTCCACAGATGAGCCGTTCAGTGCAATGGCAATCAAACAATGGCCTGCACAGTGAAGGTAAAGAGCATCTACCATGCAATACAGCCCTATCAAAACGGGGGTCTACTTTGGTTGTCTACCAAAGTATAATGTTATCTGTCAGGATCAAAGGCTTGAACACCCCCCAAGAGAACCTGAGCTTTGTTTTCATTTTATCTTCCAAACCATAAAGGGATCACATCACTCAGAAACTTTCATTCTGAATACATTCTAAAATAAAACGTATCAATCAGCTATATTGTATCTTAAGGTGTCCTGAAATTAATTTTTGTTGCAAACATAGACATGATTTGTAGTGTGAACACAGAATGAATTCAAGGAAATGTTATGCGAAGTCACATTACATGTCCTTGGGGGAGGGGAAGCAGAGGGGAAAGAAGGTGCTGAGGACTGAGTCCTCCAGACCCTGCACAGGGCCACTGCTACCCCAGTGCTGCGGCTTCCCTTTCCAGCGGCTGCCTAACAGGCTCTCATCTTCCCACCTGAATGAATTCCTTCCCAGAGGCCATGGACAGGAGATTCCTAACCCCTGGAGTAAACCACAAAGCTGCTTGCCCACCTACATTCTTTTCCAGGAAAGTCTGGCTCCCTGGGTTGAGGGAGTTTAAATTCCTGCCAGTAGTGCCCTGACACCTAGTCAGGTCAGGGCTCGGCTGAGCTCGGTCTGCCCAGGTGTCAAATAGAAAGCTCACACTTTAACAGGTAATACTAGAGGACAGAGGAAAAGGCTGGGATCCAGCCCTTGCCAGGGCACTGTGCTGACCATAGGACTGGGTGGCCCTGTGAGCCACTCATTATAGGAGGGTGAACAGCTGGTTAGAAACAAGTGTGAAGCAGTGTCTGAGCATACATGAGGCTTATACGAACCACACCGCCAACCAGTAGCGGAAGTCAGACTGGAAACCTGGTATTCCTCTTCCCTCAGAAGTCCACACTGAAGTCAGGGCTTTCTCTGACTGGTCACTGTAGCCTCAACCCATGTATAAAACGTAAGCTCCAGATTCAACTGACTTCCCAGTAAAAAAGGACTGTCTGGGAGGAAAGAATTACTTGCTAATAAACTCCTAGTATCGTCTTCTTATATCTATTAGTTTAGTCATTCATTCATTTATTCAAGGTGTAACACCCAATTAAAGGCACGATATACAGTGAATTTTGCCATCAGGAAGGTCTGAGTTCAAGTGCGGAGTCAACCAACATCAGCTTGGAAATTTAGGAAAAGATATTTAACTTCAGTAAGCCTCATTTTCTTTACCTATTTTGATGTTGCTTTTAACAGCCCAAACCATTACCTTCCCGGTAGGACCATTACCTGTTTCAAAGGCATCATTTACCTATGACATTGATGCTTTACCTGTAATAGGCTGTGGGCGCAGCAGGGGGATCACACGAGAAGCCACGCAAGGGTTTTACATAGTAGGGCTTAGCACATGGGTAAATAGAAGCTACTCTTAAAATAGGAAAGAATACCTTAAGTGTATATTGAGTAGGAATCCCATGAACACTGTTTCCAAATGACTTGACCCTTAAAAGTAACTGTGAGAGAAATGACTTTTTTTTTCCATTTTCACAACGAAGACACTGAAATGCAGAAAGTTTGAGTGCCTCACTTGAATTAGCCACCAGCTCCTTTTCAGATTTGGAATTTGGATCCAGGTTTGTCTCCCTGCAAAGCCTGCACTCCTCCCCAGGTGTCAGGCTGCCTGGTTCCAATCTATGCAGTGGGGATACAAAGAAGAGTGAGGCAGCCTTGCTTTACCTGCTGACTAGTGGGAAAGAAGGACATGAGAGCACATGATTATGCCTGACATGGTAAGTGGCATTGAGCCAGGACAGCACAGGAGTGATTGACTCCAGGCAGAGATGGGCCAGGAGGGCAACACTGGTCCTGTCTCTTTTCATAAGTTGCTTCTTCAAAGCCAAGAAGAGTGCGTCCAAATAGCAAATATGGGGAAGACTGGCTACTAGGTAAAAGATAGCCTGGAAAAAAAAAATGGGCCAACTTGCATCGGACCTTTCCCATTCAAGCCATCCTGGCAAACAAATCGTTGCTGAGGCAAGACACATCTTGACACAAATATTCTGACAAGTCAATGACCAAGGGATGACAGAATTGGAATGTCAGCATTCTGCAACTCCCTCATAAAGGATCTAAGCGTGAGACATCGGGGTGGCTGACATCACAAGAGAAATGACCAACATTATGTGCCTCCAGAGGGAAGTCCCCATACCACCTAGGGAGTAGTCTTAGCAAAAAATAAAATAAACTTAAAAATTGAATCTGAATCAGACTAAGACTCATCCAAGATCCAATTTTCAGAAAATTAACAGGACAGAGGGAAAACACAGCAGAGCTTTTCAATCAGAGCAATTTTATTTTCCAGGAGACATTTGGTAAGTTCTGGAGAGGATTTCCCTTGTCACGATTGAAGAGGAGGTGCTGCTGGCATCTGATGAGTAGATACCAGGGATGCTCCTAAACATCCCACAATGTACACGACAGTCTCCCACAGTCAAGAATTGTCCTGCTCAAAGTGCCAATAAGTGCTGAAGTTGAGAAACCTTGTATTATGAAATAAATTATTTCATTTCTTCAATGACATAGGATGATAGGATAATTTACAGATGAAAATGAACTTTAACGGTCTATCTAAGGCCAAGTGTGATGGCTCACGTCTCTAATCCCAGCACTTTGGGAGGCCGAGGTGGGAGGATCGCTTGAGCCCAGGAGTTGGAGACCTGCCCAGGCAAATATCAGTTGCACATGGGGGTACATGCCTGTAGTCCTAGCTACTTGGGAGGCTGATATGGGAGGACTGCTTGAGCCCAGGAGGTGGAGGTTGCAGTCAGCCAAAATTAAACCATTCCACTTCAGCCTGGGTGACAGAGCAAGATTCTGTCAAAAAGAAAAGAAGAAGAAGAAGAAGAGGAAGAGGAAGAGGAAGAGGAAGAGGAAGAGGAAGAGGAAGAAGAAGAAGAAGAAGAAGAAGAAGAAGAAGAAGAGGAGGAGGAGGAGGAGGAGGAGGAGGAGGAGGAGGAAGCAGCTGCCGCCGCCGCCTATCTAAAGATTAAAAAAATTTAAAATGGCAAAATTAAGCTGTAGTGTTTGGGAATGCACACACACATTAACAACAAGGAGGGAATCATATAAGTGACAATAGTGGTCATCTTTGTGCAGAGTGATGCCCTTGGGGAGGCATCTTGAGTATCTGACAAGATTTTAGATCCTCACAGAGGTGGTTTAAGAGTATTTACCTTGCAACAATGCATTCAGCTACACAAGTGCTTTACATGTGTTTTTGTATAATATCTTAGAAGAAAATAGTTCAAAATATTAACCATAAAATATAAAGCCTTCTCTTCCCACTTTGGTTAATTAGCCTCTAGGTACTAAATTCACAAAAATATATTGCAGATTCAACCTAATGCATAATTTCTTTTTCTGTCCTATACACAGGTGCTTAAAAATTATTATTATTATTATTATTATTATTATTACTTTGAGACAGAGCTTTGCTCTTGTCCAGTTTGGAGTGCAGCGCAACCTCCACCTCCCAGGTTCAAGCATTTCTCCTGCCTCAGCCTCCTGAGTAGCTGGGATTACAGGCACCCACCACCATGCCTGGCTAATTTTTTGTATTTTCAGTAAAGACAGGATTTCGCCACGTTGGGCAGGCTGGTCTCAAACTCCTGACCTCAGGTTATCTGTCCACCTCGGCCCCCCAAAATGCTGGCATTACAGGCATGAGCCACCACCCCGGCCTTAAAAAATTATTTCTAACCTTTCTTGCCCCTGCTGCTTATTGCTAGAGATTACCAGCCAAAGCTGCATAGTAGTTAAAGGATGATAGAAGAGTAATTAAGTAAAGGATCCCTGTGTCAGATACCCTGTGTTGCTGCCCCATTCCACCTTAGTCAACTCATTCCATCTCCACAAGCTTGGGGTTCCTCCTCTGTAAAATGAAATCAGTAATTATACCCACCTCGTGGAATCGTTGGGAGTATTAGCCAAATAACTTATATAACTGAACTCTGAAAAGCACCCCTTTTGTAAAACACAGCTATTGATTAATTACTCACACATTTATTCAAGTACTTAACATGTGCCAAAATTAGTCCTAGAGGCTGGAGATACAGGTAGATTGATTAGTCTGAATTCTTTCATCTTTCATAGGATAGATCGTAGATTCTATTGCTACAGATATCCACTCGGTTCTGCTTTTTACTGAAATTCACTACTTTTAGATACTATAGTTACTCAAAATTTAAAATGAGGGAACCAAGAGTGAGGAAACCGCAATGCATATGTGTGGTTACATGCCTTATAATGTTCTTTGGGCATTTTCTTATTACCAGATCCTCAGCAAAGCACTTTCATTCACTGCCTCATGTAATGTTCAAAATCGCCATGTGAAAGGAAGGTACTATCATTATACTCTTTTTCAGGTATGAAAAGTAATTCTCCCAGATATTCTTTAGCTTTTTGAAAAGCTTCACAGCTAGTAAATGTCAAAACCAAGATTCAACTCAACTAGCTTTAACTTAGAAGTCTGTTATCTAATTTAAAACCCAATGGGTCTTGTGGTGCAATTTTGATGTTGCTTTAAAGAGTCCAGACCATTACCTTCCTGGAAGAACCATTCCCTGTTTCAAAGGCATCATTTGTCAATGGCATTGATTCTAAAATATCTTCTGGAGCTTTCAGTCCTTGATATTCTCTAAAAGAAATTGGGATCTGAAGCTAACAACTGTCTAACCCTTTACAGAAATTGGTAACGTAGATAATTTAAATATATAGTGGTATGCAGCTAGTACCAGGATGCTGTAAAACCATACACTAGGTATACCAATGGCTCTCAAACTTTATAGATCATCATCACTTGCATGGCTCTTTAAAGTTACCTCAAGTGTTCCTGATTCAGAAAGTATGATGGTGAGTTCAAGAAAAAGGATTCTTAACATATCCTCAGATGATATTGAAACTGCTGGCCCAGGAAGCACACTGTGAAAGTTACATTTAGATCCGCCTCTGTTGTCTCTGTGATGTTAGAATGTTTATTCACCCTTTGTGAGCATGAAGGCACCTTCCTGTAAAGAAAGCTGTTATGATGTACAGAATGAGATAGCATGGCTGAAAGCTCTCTGAAAACAGAAAATAGTTAATCTGGCACTTCTCAAGCTTTAGGAAGCTTCACAGTCACCTGGAAGCTGGTTACAAATGCAGCGTCTCAGAGTTCACCCACAGTTACAGAAGGCCAGGGTTACAGCCCTAGAAGCTTCCTTTGAAATGAGTTTCCCAGGTAACATTGAAGCAGATGGTCTACAGACTACCTTTCATAAAACCCTCATAAAACAAACACAAGTCCCACAGCAAGAAAGGCAATAGGTCCCACAACCCTCACTCTGAAGATCAGGGTATGGTATAGAGATTGGACATTATACAAAATTATAGACTCTTAGATATTCCAGAACAGACAGTAAAAGAAAGTGTATTTTAAAATTGCTTTCATAGAAACATCTAAGTCAAATATTCGACTTTAGGACCTTCAGAGTGAATATTAAATGAGAAGAAAAACATGATATCATTTGAGATGAAAGAAAGCCCTAAGCCAGCACGCCCTGGAATCTTTCAATATGCAGCCGACTTCGGAGTTAGGTGTGAATTGGAAATGTCCCAGATGACAGGTAGTAGGTAATCAGAACTATTACATTTTGCACCTGACACAGGTATTGCTTCCTCCAACAATGACAGCAGCAGAGCCTGAGCAATTTCAACATCTTAATCCTTTTCCCTTTCTTTCTGAATCCAGGGAATTTAGTCTAATTCTTCATGCCTTCCCTTAGGAATTATGAAGTGTCAGCTACCACAGAGAATATGCAAGTGGTTCTGTATAAGAAATGTTTGCTGCAATTCAGGGGACTATGTAATTGAGTTAATTTGTAGGAAACATGTTTACTTCCTGGACTGGAACTGAGAGTCTGACCATGAGAAGGTATCAAGCAGTAAGTACTAGGTGGACTCTAACGCAAATCATACATCACATGCTGCTGCAGGGAGCAAATTCCTTGCTCTTAATGTTTTTATCAGAGCTGAGAAAAATAATGGAAATTAAAAACCCTACCATTGGATAAATGTGGAGAAGGAGATTTATGTAAATCAATTGTATTAGGTGAATTGTTTGCAACACAAGCTGCTCAGGATGATATTCTCGGGGCTGATCGACAATTGCTATGATTGAGAAAATGAAATGTTAATGAATTTTATCAATGCTATTAACTTGGGTCCTCCTGACCAGGTAAGGGCTATCATCAAACTGTAGCTGAATCTTTAAAAAAGTGGGCCACATGTGGTCATCCTGTGACACAGGCACATGTAATACAACATGCCTGGATAGCAGGACTCCTCACTTTGACCTTTATGGATGTCTTTTTCCTTGTTTTTAACAGTAATTAATCATCATGGAAGAATATCATGGAAATGTAGAGGTGCAAAATAAATTAAATAAAGTGGTGAAATAAATATACAAATGACTGGTGATATGATCTGAATGCTGATATCTCCTCACAATTTATTATGTTGAAACCTAGTACCCAATATGATGGTATTAAGAGATGGAGTCTTAGGGAAGTGGTTGAGTCATGAGGGCTCCAAGCTCGTGAATGGCATCAGTGTCCTTACAAACGAGGCTTGAGGGAGCTCCCTTGCCCCTTCAGTCACGACACAGAAGGTGCCATCTATTAGGAACGGGCCCTCACCAGACACCGAATCAGCTGGTGCCTTGATCGTGAAGTTCCTAGCCTCCAGAACTGTGAGTAATACATTTTCTGTTGTTTATAAATTACCTACTCTAAGGTATTTTTTTAATAGCAGTCCAAAGGAAATAAGACAACTGAATAATGAGTGGATAATCCTGTCACCCAATGATAACTCATTTTAGTTGTCATGCTAAAATGTTCACTACCTTGTAATAATTTTAACCATGCTTATTGTTTTTAAAATATAGATTGCGATTTACATACAATTTTCATCATGCATCTGTGATAAATACTATACCACAAGCAATTCTCTACATTATTAAAAATATATTCATTATTAAAAATATCTTAAACTTTTAAGTTGTATGAATGAACTGTTAGTATTCAAAGAGTTCCTCTAAAGGGTAATCATTTAGCATGTTTTCACTTTTGCCTCCTATAAATAAAAATGTGATGAGCAATTTTTAATAGCTGTATTAAGGTAAAATTTTTGTACTGTAGAAATCACCTGGATGAATATATTTTTATGAGCTTCTATCTTGTGTGTTTCAGTGTTTCCTAAGGCTAGGTATCAGAAATTAACCAAGTAAGGCAAAGGGCCTGATACATGTTTAGGTTCAAGACAAACTTTGCCAAATGCCCTCTACTATTGATTTATACTTTCGTCAGCAGAGTATTACAGCACTCATCTCATTCCATCCAGGTCAGAATGAATAGTATTATTATTCAAGATGCCTTCACTTTTAGGGAAAAAGTCAAGACATCAACATATGTGTTCAAAGAAATGGAAACTGCATTTGAGAATTTTGCTTTTCACTTTTGATGCACTTTGAGTGTTTTTGTCATTTTCTTCCTTCTTGTTTAGTTGAGGTCATCTTCTTGTCATCTTCTTGTTTATGTGGGGTAATATGCTGTTCAAATATATTGCCCTTATTGAACCTGTTATACTAACTAAGGTAGAAAGTGACAATATGAGTAACTTTCATGCAACTCAAACAGCAGCCTCACCTAAACCAAGAAATCTCCAACTCTGGGTTCCTAGTCACGAACTGGATTACCCTAGGCAAGGTTTTAAACTTCTCTGAGTATTATTTTTCTCATAGCAAAAAGGAAAAAGAAACAGAAGATGATCAAGTTCTAGGCACTTAACCAGCCATACCAAAAAAGTCAATAACATTCTATATTTCAATAACAGAAAATGATTTTTAAAATATTTTTCTACCCTCTAATTCAAATCGCCCTTGTGAAAACTTGCTCTTAAAACTATCAAAGAATGGTAAAATAACTAATTATGTGTGACTTACTCTCATGACTTATCCCATTCTCCTAAGTCTTGCTGTGCTTAAAAAAAAAGGGATGTGTAACTGTTAGTTATCAGCACTTTATGTAACTTCTGATTCAAATAACAAATAGCATTCCAGTTCTATGTATTCATTATGCTCCTAAATTGCAAAGGAAAGAAGCCAATTCTAATGAATTGTAACCATAGTTTCTTTTGCGTGTTACATATTAGAAGTGGGTAGCACTTTAAATTACCATACACAAAACAGCATATAATTAATTCTGAATAAAAGATAATGTATTCTTGCTAAATACGAGTTATTTTAAAATCTCTTAATGAAGAACTAAGCATATGCTGTGTTGCACTGTGAAAATGTTTAGCATATGCCATTAGAGCCAACATTTTGCATTTATTATTATATTTATTTTCAATAATAATATATTATTTAAGTGAACATACAAAAAATTTAATCACTAACATTCCGAATGTGGAAAATATATGCAAATTACAGGAAACTTTTTGGCTCCCCATAAGTTGTCACTAAATAACTTTTTGATGACATGGTGTGATTGCAATTTGCAATAAAATGAGAAAAATGGAAAATGTCACCTGATCTAGTATTGGGTTTATAATTTCCTTTCCAACATTGTGTTCCTGCTTTGAAAAGAATGTATACAGAAGAATGTCGTCTTACAACTAACATATTGTATCTCTCAATTGATTATGTGCTGGATACTTCATTCTGCCTCTAATTGCCATTACCACAGATACCACTGTCACCACCACCAACAGCAAGAAAATAACAAATCTTGGGCCAACCCTTTTTTTGAGCCTTATTCTCCCCATCCACATCTTGATGATGCCTAATGTCCCTATAAAGCAGCCATGTGACCATGGGCAAACAACTCCCCATCTCTAAGCCTTAGAACCCTCAGTTATGAAATGGTTATACTGCGATCCTTTTTACTTCCAACAGTTCTTCCCTCCCCCCAGCCATTCCTGGGGTCCAACAGAAACATGCGATGAGATAAGGTTTTCTCAACTCAAGTATGCTTTCTATTCTTACTTCATTTAAATTTGTAGTGAAAAATGTGGACAGTAGAAATAAATTAC
Organism: Piliocolobus tephrosceles; assembly: GCF_002776525.5. Lineage (NCBI taxonomy): Eukaryota > Metazoa > Chordata > Mammalia > Primates > Cercopithecidae > Piliocolobus > Piliocolobus tephrosceles. The sequence continues at coordinate 49,888,386 of NC_045450.1, forward strand.
AATATCCTAAAGGCTTCAAATTAAAAACAAAATGTAAAGTTTAGTTTTAAATCCAAAGTTCTGCTTTTGTTCCAAAGATGTGATGACTAGTTCATCAGAAAGAGACGGAAACTAGACAGAATCACTATTCCATTCTTTTCCAAACACTCCAGGTTTGGAGATATTTTAAGTGTGTTTCCTACTCGAGTGCTAATACACAGTAATTAAAAATTGAAAATGAATAAAATTTAAAAATTAAACTTAAATTCCGGCCCTATGCAATTGCTGCTGGTATTTTGCCATAATTTCTCTACATGCTCTGATATATGCATAAGTGCGTAAGTATGTGTGTAGTAAGTTGAAGTCAGACTGAATACATAATGCGATGGCCTACCTAAGCATATGTCCATGTAGCTACAATTTCTTTGTAATACTTCCAGTGACTCAATTATAGTCCACCATAAAAATACACCATAATTTATTTAAGAAATCCCCTCTTGTTAGATATTCAAGTTTCTACTTTTGCCATGATATTTTTGTGCATCTAAGTTTTAAATATTTCCACCTATTTATTTAGTATTAATTCCAGAAAAGTGAGATGATTATTGTAAAATCTCAGCAGAAGTAATATAATTACTTAAAAATGATGTTGGTGGTTTCTTTTCCATTTGAATACTCATTTTCTATGAATGCTTTTGATCATACCTTAGCACATCAATGTCCCCAAATCCCACATATCTCTTCTGACTACCGTTGTTAACAACAGAAGAAAGATATTTATTTCTGTATGTCTCTTCCTTCTATAGATAAAGTCTTTCTTAAGAAAGATTTCTTAAATACCCTAGCCTCAGTTCCCTATATAAAGTCAGGGACAGAGTAGGTGCTCAATAAACATTCACTCAATTGGCTAATGTATCTTGAAAATTATTTATCAAGCTCCCTCCTTGTCCCAGGGATCATAAATAATGTCACCTCCCCAGAGAAGCCTCTCTGGATCTACCTGGACTCATTTCACCTCTCATTTTATTACACGACTCTGTTCATTTCCTTTTGGACAAATACCACAATCTGAGATTGTCCTGTCATAGATACTGTGCCTCTTCCCATAGAATGTCATGGTCGTAGATGGCAGGGTCCGTCCCCATCACTTACTTATCTCCATCCCACAGCACAGTGATTGCTACACTGCAGCCCCTCAAAGCTGAAAAGTCTCTTAGAGGTCACCAAACTTAGCTCCATTATTTAAAAAATACGTAAACAGATGTCCCAAGTGGAAAAATTAGTTGCCGAAGTTTTAACTAAAAATGACAGAATCTAGATGAAAATTTAAAATTCTGGCCTCCCAGGCCAATGTTCCTTCTGCAGCTTTCCAGTGACAGCAACCTCACAGCACAGAGCAGAAGACAGAAAGACGACCTCAATCCCATTCAGCCCAGGGAGACAGAAGTACTTTGGGCCAAACTGATGGAAACCTCTATTCTTGGCTGTTAGAGGCACTATCTAACCCATGTCTTAGTATCACTTGCACACCAAGCTTAATAAATATGGGATGGCTATTACTATCTTCTGCTTATTGGTGGGGATGCCTGAGACACAAAGGAGCTGAGGAACATGGCGCCACAGCCAAGTGGCCAAGCCCAGACCAAGTGTCAGCTGTCCATTCCCCTAGTCCCCGGATGTCTCCTGTGTCTCCTGCAACTCAGCTCAAATCACAGGTTCCTTGTCTCACCCATGAACAGATGAAGGATCTGTTCATGGGACACTGAGGTTCCTCCTCATTTTGAGGGACTTTTTCCAGAAAAAAATAGTGTCTTGACCTTTCCTTAAAGGAAAAATAAATAATAAATAAAAAGAACCCTGAAGTCAAGTCACTTATGTAGTGATGTGATGTACTTTTCAACAAATTCATTCAGCTTATAGTACTTACAAAAATACAAGTTTCTCTTTTTTTTTTTTTTTTTTTGATGGAATCTGGCTCTGTTGTCCAGGCTGGAGTGCAGTGGCATGATTTTGACTCACTGCAACCTCCGCCTCCCAAGTTCAAGCAGTTCTCCTGCCTCAGCCTCCTGAGTAGCAGGGTTTACAGGCATGTGCCACCGTGCTCAGCTAATTTTATCTATTTTTAGTCGAGATGGGGTTTCACCATGTTGGCCAGGCTGGTCTTGAACTCCTGACCTCAAGTGATCTGCCGGCCTTGGCCTCCCAGTGTTGGGTTCCTTTTTTTTCTTTTAGAGTTCAGGTCCAAATTTCCACCCTGGATGCTGTACCTGATCACTATGTCTGAGACCCAAAAACTCCGAGGAGCACAGTGACCCACTCCTAGGCATGCAAACACTGAGGCTGAAAAGGAAAATTCTTTGTCTGGGGCTGCAAAAGGAGATGGGTGACAGAAATGCCCAGAACTCACGGCTCTCAGTGGCTCTGAGCCTAATGAACTTGGAATAGTGGAGTGGTTCTAGAGCAATCAGCAGCTCCGGTACACTTCCCAAAACCCACACCTCTTAATACTATTTAATTAGGGATTATGTTTCAACGTGAATTTTGAAGGATGCATGATCCTTCAAACCATAGCAGTGTGTGTACGTGTACAAATATACACACGCGTACACAGCAGTCATTTTAGCAAGCATCCATTCATCCAACAAAATAATCTACTATGTGATATTCACAGTGGTAGATACTAGGTATACAGAGATAAAATCATTATAGTCCCTACCCTCAAAATGCTAATAATCTGGAGAAGGATATGATTAAATCGGTAATTTCAGTATGTTCTTATACATACTATAATGCATATATTAAAAACACTAAAAAGGCCTCACTGAGTGTCAAAATATGTAAGCAAAATTAATTAGCGAGAAGTGTATCATTTGAATATATGTTCCTTGGATGAATATTAGGACCAACTCTGCCTTAATAAGAAATTACTATTTGATAGGATTTAACTAAAGCTCTGAGCAAGCCTCCAGGAGAAAGGTGATTGGACTCCCAACGATTGGCCTTGTGAAGAGCTCAAATACTAAGGCCTATTTGCTGACCCATTTATTTAAGGCCTCTCCTCTTCTTAAGAGAAGTTGAATGGCCTTCATAAATACTAGCAATGCACTAAGATTAAAACAAAGGGAAGTTTTAAAGAAAATAGGATGAAGGGAAAGTAAAAATAAGGTTGTAAGATGGAGCAAAGTACTTCACTCTAAAGCACACCATAATTTATGACACATGGTGTTCTTTCCTAGCAAGCCAAAGCAACTGGAGAAACACCAACCGTTATAAAACCACCACAAAATAAAAATGCATTCTTGTCCAGGTGAAACAAAACATTTCTTGATACTTGATGTCAGTAGAATTTCTCCCAAAGAGTCTAATAAAGAAATCAATACCTTAAACAATACCCCAAAAATAAACAGAAAACTACACACACACACACACACACACACACACACACACACACACAGACACACATACAGAGAGTATATATGTATTTACATATAAATATGGAGGTGGTGTATATATACACACATCTCTAGGGTTGCTTAATTCAAATGGAGACCCAAGCATAGCAGTCCAGTTCAATAACCACAATCTCAGCCAGTGACTCTTCCATGGAATTTATAAAATCCTGTCTTAGTCTCAGCCTCTCCTTTGTACTCCTCTCTGTGTTTCTTTAACACAGTTTCATAATCTCCTCCCAGAAGGAGACACGATGATACTGACTACAAACAGAGGACTATAAAAGAATAGGATCAATGCCCTTATCAAGGGACTTAAAGGAGGAAATATACCTGTTTTCACCCCTTCCATCTTTTCTGTCATCTGAGGACACTCAAAAGGCATAATCTATGAGGAACAGGCCCTTGCTAGACACCAGACATGTGACAACTTGATCCCAAGACTTCCCAGTTTGCAGAACTGTGAGAAAAAAAAATTCTCTTGGTTATAAATTACCCAGTATGTGGTGTTTTATTATAGCAGCACAAAGAAATTAAGACATACATATCTCTATACAGGTATGTGTTTATATTGTCATACACTGCACAAGCGTGTTTCAGGTATATCTTACCAGAACCTGTGAAGTTGTGTGTTACTCCCTTTAACGCAGGTAGGTCATAGGCATATTCACATAGCTCCTAAATAGCAGACCCAGGGTTTGGGTCCAGGTCTGCCTCCCTCCTCATTATTTCCAGTCTGCAACATTGCTTCCCTGTATGACATCACAGTGAGTTTCAAGACAGAAGTACAAGTATTAGTTGCATATAAAGATATCTCTAATCTGGGAGAACTGCTGGATAGGTGGGTATGGCCAACCAATCACATCCTCACACTGTTGAGAGAAACAGTGTGCTTTACATTATTTAACACTTGTGGCTTTTGATAAACCTACTGTACCATCTAAAGTAACTTCTGGATTAGGAAAAATATACAGTTTACTACATGTAATGATCAGTTTTATGTGTTAATTTGGCTAGGTTATTGTCGACAGTTATACAATTAAACAATAATCTAAGCAATCTAGGAGTTATTGTGAAGGTATTCAGGGGATGTAATTCAAGTCTGTAGTCAGTTTACTTTAAGTGTGGAAAATCCTCCTAGATTATCTGGATGGGCCTGATTCAACCAGTTGAAAGGCATTAAGAGCAGAACTGAGACTTCCCTAATGAAGCTACAATCCCATCTGTGGACAGCAATGTCAGCTCTCATCTGAGAGGTCATGCCCTTCCTGCCTACCTGTCCTATGGATTTGGAATTTTCCCAGCCAACCTCTGTGCTAAGGTCTTAAAATATCTCCCTCAAGTTCATATGTTGAAACACAATCTGTAATGTGATGATATTAAAAGGTGGGGCTTTTTAAAGGTGATTAGGCCAAGGGATCAGTGCCCTTATAAAAGTGAACCAAAAGAGCTCCCCTGCCTCTTCCACTATGTGACAAGGCATTGAGATGGTGCCATCGATGAGGAATATACAGAAATTACAAATTGAAAATGAATACAATTTAAATTTTAAACTTAAATTCCATCCCTATGCAATTGCTGCTGGCATTTTGGCATACTTTCTCTACATGCTCTGATAGATGCATAAGTGCGTAAGTAGGTGTGTAGTAAGTTGAAGTCAGGCTGAATACATAAATCAATGGCCTACCTTGTACCTCTTAACATTTTATCTTAAGCATACGTCCATGTAGCTGCAACTTCTTTGTAATACTCCCAGTGAGGTATTACAAGTATTCTTGTCTCTCCCTCATTAGGCACAGAATCTGCTGGTGCCTTGGTCTTGGACTTTCCAGCCTCCAGAACCGTGAGCAATAAATTTCTGTTCTTTATAAACTATCCAGGCTAAGGTACTTTGTTATAACAGTCCAAAGAGACTACTACATGCTATAATTGCTTAAGTCAATCTCTTACTATAAATCTTTCAGTGTGTATATATATGTTTATATATGTGTGTATGTATACATATTTGTACATATACAGGTTTATGTATGTATATATATACATATTTGTACATATATGTACATATATACACAAACACACACCAAATATATACCCACATATATGTTATACCTATTATATATATAACATATATATACACACACATGTATATACACCAAATATATAGATTTGGTATATGTATTACATGTATATATACCAAATATATATAATTTGGTATATACAAATATATATGTATATATTTGGAGTGTGTGTGTGTATCCTGTTGGTTCTGTTCTCCTGGTTGAACTTTGACTAACACCCTATGTATATACTAATATTTACAAATGGAAACTTCAGAAAATTTCTGACTCAAGGAACTGAAAGAGGATATTTGGTCTCCTGAAAACAGCCAGAAACATGTTTTAACTCCCTTGAATGACAGTTGTCTTCTTACCTGTATCCAAAGGTCAAATTTCAATTCGTTCAATAAGTAGAATACTATGCTTTCAGTTTGATTTTTTTTGACAAGTTCTTGGCAAAAGCAGTTCACAGTAGTCTATTATTATGTTCTGATAAAGGCATCATTGCAGAAGACTATGTGGATAATATCTTTTAAAGCCTCTTCTCGTTATTACCTTTTATCTGGTTGTTTTACACACACACAGACACACACACACAAACTCATTTCAGCTATTGGGAAAAACATATTTGTAACTTTTCAAAATTGCTAGATAAGTGATAATAGGCAAAATAATATATGTGTTGTAAAGAACAAGGTTTGGATTGCATGGGGGCCTGGATTCCCAACTGGGTCATGCTGGACACATTAGCTTCTGTTAGCCTTAATTTCCTGAAATGTAAAATGAATATATAGCCAATCTACTTCATAAGTCTCTATAAATGGTAATTGTCATGACTGTTCAATAACGAATCTTTCAGATTGACCCTCATTCTCTAGGGTAGGGCTTGTCAGCCTGAGCACTGCTGGCACTTTGGGTCAGATGACTGTTTTCTGCAGAGGGCTGTCCTGTGCACTGCAGGATGTTCAGCGGCATCCCTGGCCCCTATCCACTTGATGCCAGCAGCATTCCCTCCCAAGCTGTGGCAAAACAAATGTCTCTAGATCTTGCCAAATGTCCTCTGGGGGCAAAATCACCACTGTTCTAGGGGTGAAATTATTATGATTTTCAGTAGTAGTCACTTTTTATTTTTCTAAAAATGTTAAGTATAGTATACACAAAGAAGAGCACAGCTCTATGAATTAGGAAACACACCCATGGAATCAGTCTCATAACAAAGAACAGAAAAGTAGCATCTCCCCCACAACACATGAGAATCCTTTCACATTCTCTACTTCCAGTCCACTACTAGGGACGTCTGATTAGAAAATTAAGATAAAATTTTTTAAAATAAGAGGAAATTCAGCAATTGACTCTGTAAATTGGTTTTCTCTGTGACTCTGCCCAATAACTAAGGTCTGCTAGAATGACAGTCTAACCAGAAACCATCAAAAAAGAGCAGGTGAGCCACTCAAACCCAGTCTAGGATTGCTTGGATTATTGGAGTAACACAAGGATGGCAACCCTTATTGATTCTTCCTTCCTACCAGAAGACTTAGCTTGCTCAACACAATGGAGAAAATGAATTACCAAAATAGATCAACTATGGAAGAGAAGGCCATGAAACTGGGTAGGGCAGCAGCTGGAAGAACCAACTGACCAGTGGGGTATCTTCAGGGAAAGAACAGGGGTAATGAGAGGTTCAGTAGTAAATATTGAACCTCATATTGCTACCATATTCCTCTCCCTGTTAATCCTTAAGTTCCTTGGATACTAAGGGATGACAGAACAACATGCTAGAGTTAACAGCATCAGATACTACTGTAAGATAAACCTAGTAGTCTAGTTACATGATATATTCAAATACTGCTCTAGCAGCAAGGAAGCATGGGAGCAGCTGGCCAGACTGACCCTCCTTCTCTGGGTATGTAATACATGTGCTGTTGGGAATTTATCAAATTACCCTCATTTGTCTATGAGATGCTGGAGAATTGAAGAATGCAACTGTGTCTTCGCGCGCGCGCGTGTGTTTTAGAGACAGTGTCTCACTATGTTGCCCAGGCTGATCTCAAACTCCTGGGCTCAAGCAATCTTCCCACCTTAGCCTCACAAGTTGGCTGGATTACAGACATGAGATACCATGCCCTGCCTCTGTCTTCATTTTTAGTATCCCCTGTAGCATCTCCTATTGGGTCTGGAATATCATAGGTGCTTATCACATGCCTATTAATTAAGATAAGATATTGTCTTAGGTAATGAAGGGTGAACCTCACTAGGAATTAAAAGTGCTGAAGTCCTGTTCCTGTCTATGCCACTACTATGCCATGTGATTTGTTGTGTGTGGGGCGTGAGGGGGGAGGGCTGTAATCTTTTAAATTTTTCTAAATATCACCATCTAAATCTGTTTAAAAAAGGTAAGAATAAAATGACCCCTGAGGTCACTTTCAGATCTCTATTATATTTGACATATTGAGCAGAGAACCTGAAATCACAGATGTGCTTTATAACCATTTATTTTCTTAGTCATGAATTCATTCACAATTTCAGTCAGTTACTAACCCTTTCTTTCGCCCATCCAATAAAACTGGGTATGATGACTTGTGAAATGGAATGCAATCTAAGTCTTATGAAATCCATTGCTACTGGGAACAGCACATAGACAGCTGTACCATAACAAATTTTATATTACAGGGTGCCATGATCTCCCAAGGAGAGTAGACAACACAAGTGAAAACATGGAATATTTAAAAAACAGGGAAGGTCTAGGGAAGCCAAATATTAATTCATTCATCTACTCATCCATTCATGTCATCCAACAATTTTGAGGACCTATGTGGCAAATGTTTTTCCCTGTCTCAAGTGTACTGTCAATCACAAGGATGCACACAGGACCCAAGCTGTGTCCTTCAGAATATTCACAGGACATAGCAAATGGCCTTATAGATGGGCTGTAACTCAGGGAAGGTAGTCTCAGTTCTTTGCAGTTTCCTGATAGAGTGGCAGAAAGATCATTCTCTCCTGCTTTTAGTGATCTTAAGGCACAAAAGTTATGTTCTGAGACTTCCAGTGGTCATTGTGTCTTTGTTTCTGTCACCTAGGAAAAATATCTCAGCATCAATAAAATATGAGTTCAACACTTGATTAGACCCAGAGAAGAGTAGGTGGAGATGTGCCCATGTAAATGGAGATGCAGAAATATAAAATTCACAAGATTGTTTAAGTTCTTCATCCAGTCTTGACAGAAGCTAGACTACTCCATGAGGGCAAGTCATAATTTGTCCTCACGGCAATGACTTGCCCCCATGCAGGGGTAATATGAGCTGCCAAGTTTATTGCCCTCATGGCAATGAACTCGTCATGGAGCTCACAGTTGTGTGGAAAAGGTAGAGTAAAAGTGAGAGCTGAAGGTCAGAGTGCTCTGCACAAAGACAGAAGGTAAAAAGGGCAGTTAGGAGAATAAGGACACATCTGAGAAGAGAAACGATAAGGGTAGAAAACTTTGACAATGGCAAAAGAATGAGAAAAATAGACATTATGAGAGAAATATCAAAAATGAAATCAGTAGTAACTGGCAATGGACTGGGTGTGAGGTCTTAAAGATGGGTCCTCCAAGGTTAATGTGTGATCATTTACCGCTGGTTGGAAAAGTGGGTGGATACTGTTGACATCACAGAAATATAGAATATAGGGAAATTATCATATTTAAGAGTTTGCTAAGTGAAGTTTGGGATGCAGCTTGAGGATTAGCTAGTGACAGGATGTTGGATACTGCCATGAAATTCATGAATCATCTGAGGCAACAAATGTAATAGGAGAAGAAGACTGGAAGAAAATACTAAGGAAGAAAGCAGGAACACCTTTGAGTATTTGAGTGGAAAGGCTGCAATGAGTGACCAACCAAGAAAATTGAAAAAAAAAAAATTCCTCTTTCAGAAAAGCAAAAAATCTAGAACTACAAATACCATTTGACCCAGCCATCCCATTACTGGGTATATACCCAAAGGATTATAAATTATGCTGCTATAAAGACACATGCACACGTATGTTTATTACAGCACTATTCATAATAGCAAAGACTTGGAACCAACCTAAATGCCCAGCAATGAGAGACTGGATTAAGAAAATGTGGCGCATATACACCATGGAATACTATGCAGCCACAAAAAAGGACGAGTTCATGTCCTTTGTAGGGACATGGATGAAGCTGGAAACCATCATTCTCAGCAAACTACTGCAAGGACAGAAAACCAAACACCGCATGTTCTCACTCACAGTTGGGAATTGAACAATGAGATCACTTGGACACAGGAGGGGGAACATCACACACCGGGGCCTGTCATGGGGTTGGGGGAGCGGAGAGGGACAGCATTAGGAGATATGTAAATGATGAGTTAGTGGGTGCAGCACACCAACATGGCACACGTATACATATGTAACAAATCTGCACGTTGTGCACATGTACCCTAGAACTTAAAGTATAATAATAATAAATTAATAAATAAATAATTTAAAGAGAAAAAAAGAAATCCCAAAAGATAATGAATTTGAGGAAACTGGAGTAAGGGGGCAGCCAGGGGCATCCCCCAGCAGAATGGCATTCATTGGTGATAATCACAATGAGTAGATAACCACTGTGTGTAATGATCTCTGAAAAAACAGTTCCATGCCCTCTATAGCTAACACTTCTTATCAAGGGAGCAGTTCTGATTAAAATTTAACATTTTCATCCTAAGATACACATTTAGTTGCTTTTCTAATATTGTCAAAGGTGAAAAATCTGATAACTTTCTTCCTTAAAGTAATTCTTCAAATATGTGTAGGCTATATTCTTCCAGGCATAGCACCTCAAAGCTTTTATCCATTACTCAAAGGAACTATGTTCTAATATTTCCTTTCCAACCACTTACACAAACTTGTTCTCCACATTTCTTGGCCTCTCGGAACCCCAAAAGATGCATACCACTCTCTTAATCCATCACTGCTGAGACAAACCTTCCTTGCCAAGAAGACACCAACAAATCATGAGGAAAGACAGGCAGGCACAAGCAGGGCACCACAGTCAAAGGCACAGGTTCTTCTCTGGGCAGAGCCCTGACCTCAACTGTGATGCTAATCAAACTCCCTTTCTCTTTTGGAGCTCTCCTTCAACATTGGGAGACCCAATTCCCAGGACAATTGTGGGGATTCCAGGTCATCAGTTTGGGAAAATATGAATTGTGATACTAGTGTCTTGCCCTCCTTTCCTACCTTCATTGATTCATTCCTTCTTCCTCATTTTTATTTTTTCTATTTTCCTTCTTCCTCCCTTCTTCTATTCCCTCCCTACTCACCACTTTGTAGGCCCCCATTATGGTAAATATCAAGACCATCACTACCATTTTCTCATGAGCAGTGCTCCTCAGCCGAGACAATGACTATCTTCCTCAAGTGTCAAGGCCACTTCCCAATACATCACATTACCGTGTACTATTGATCACATTTATCACTACTAAAAATTATTTTTTTCACTTGTTTGCTTTCTGTGGTCCACTCCCTCAAACTAAATGTAGGATCCATAAGAATAGATACTGTGTCTACCTTGTCCACCCTTATATCCACAGCCTAGCTGATTTTAGTGTGTATGACTTTTGCTAAATGAATGAGTGGATGGATATTGTGATAAATGGGTGCATGGACAGATGATATATCCTTAGTCTGATGGGATTTTTGTTGTTGTTTTTTGTTTCAGGGACATCTTTACTCACAGTTATGATGATATATTGCATTCATACAATATAGACATGTATTCTTAAAAGTAAAATTATTCTCAGGTTGCATAATAGAATTAAAAGTGCCAGACTCTTTGTTTTGCACAATGATTGCAAGTTCACACCTCCAAAAGATGACTGCAGACAACAGCTAATAAGACCTTTAAGGAAACTTCTGATTCTAAGAACCAAAGCTACTGTTTGAATTAAAACAACTCTAAAAGTCTAAGTTTTAAAAAATTCATGTTGAAAATCCATTTCTGCACTGTTTAGATTTCTGTGTAGCTATAGACTCAAAATCTTACTCCCAATTTATCTCAGTGAGTCAACAGTTGAAGACAGTATGAGGAAATATTTCTAATGGGATCATGTCTCTCGCAACATCTCCATATACCCACTCTTCTAAAAAAATCACTTACCTCCCTCTTGGGAAACCTGTGGAGGAAATTCTTACTTTGAAGAATCCCAATAAATCACCCCTTCCTTTACTCATGACTGTAACACAATGACTCTGGGCTTGCCCATATGACCCTGGCCTGTAGCCAAAGGGATATAGACAAGCATGATGCAAACAGAACCATAGGCACCCTTGCACGCTGTGACTTTTGTATTTTTAAAACATATGCTCTTGAGATTTCTCCTTTCCAAAGCCAACCACCATGCTATAAGTCAAGACGCCCCATGAAGGGGCCATGTGTTAGAGACACTGATGCTTGTGTCAATGATAGCTCACCCACGTCTCTGAAAGTCATGATTATCCCTGGTTACAGGTAAGAAATACCCTATTCTTGGCCATCCCCTTAGTATGGACCATTCTGTTGAATCCGACTTTGGGGTGGAGACTCAGGACAGGAGCAATGGAGCAAAAACTGCAAGAAGATGGCTCCAGCAACTGTGGTTTAAAAGTGTGGGGGCTGAGATGCAGCAAAAACACTGAAACTGAGCATTATCTGTCAAGGTATTTTGATTCTCTACTGCTGTCTGTCAATTCACCCGCAACAACTGCAACCTGGAGCCAGCCCATCTCTCTGTGCCCTCCTCTTGTCACCCTCCACCCAGTGCCTACACATGCACATTCATGCAGGTGCCTACCACGTGATCCAAGCACCATGGCACACCTCCAGGGTGCCCATATTTTTTGCGTTCCGTTGAAACTCTAAACTTCACAGGAATCTGATTTCCTGGATAACCTGGGTGTTGGAAGCAGCTTGGTTTGTTGAGTTATCACATATTCTCGGTTAGCTTTGGATCTTGCAACCTGCTAGATGCTTATTTAGGATATAAATACATGTTTTAAACAATTGTGTATGAAATGAGAATAAGCATGAGACAATGTAAGAGAAAGCATTATAAATTCACTGATGCCAGGTGGTAACAGAATTGTTATATTAATGGTATTATTTTTTCATCATCATTGTAATAATCACCATCATTATTAAGGTATTACAGTATTATGGAAAGAGGCCTACATGAGGAAATAAAATATGTTAAATCTGAATTCAAGCTCTGCATTCTACTAGCTTATATGATGATAAGAATGTTATGTAATCTGATTCTAACGTTTTTATCTGAAAAATAGGGATGGTAGTATAGGATTATTTTGAAGATGAATTAGATAACATGAAAATATGCCCAACAGTGTCTCCCTCACCAACAGTAGTTTTTTAAAATTCTGTATAAATGTATTCTTCAAAAGTTGAGACCTGCACTATCTGTAAGGTATCCGCTAGCTACATGCAGCTACTGAGCACTTAAAATGTGCCTAGTCTCAACCGAGATGCATTAGTATAAAACACACCCCACATTTCAAAGACAGTACAAAAAAAGATAGGAAACGTCACATTAATAATGTTACATTGATTACAAATCAATGATTTATATTATGTTACACTACGTTGTATTGTGTTATAGTTTTGATATATTGGCTTAAATAAAATAAATTATTAAAATAAATATTACCTATTTCCCTTTTACTTTTTTAATTTGACTGCTAGAACATTTTAAACTAAATATGTGAATGACGTTTGTGGTTTGTATTGTATTTTTATTGGACAGCACTGGGTTAAAGAGTTATCATGAAATTACAATTATAAACATATAAAAGCTCAAAAACAAAGGATTTGGTGGCGAAAATTTAGTTATTACTTTCAGAGGTATGCAAATATGATTCCCACTGGGAAGGAAAGTATTATCTATGCCAATTTCCTTTAAAAGTGAAGCATGACACCTTCATAAGCAGAGGAAAGATTCTCTTCCTTATACCCAGGTGAAAGTTAGGTTTGAAAGAGCAGCAATAGATTAGTCAATTTTAGTAAAGGGAATGGAAAGGAACAAATGGGTTTGGAAACACTGAACTTAGAGACAAATTCCACATTGTCACTCACTAGCCATATAACCCAGAGTAAGATGCATAAACTCATTTAATCTCTTTCTCTCTATACAGCAGAAATACTAATATACTTCTAACTCACAAGGTGATAACTAGCAGTTATTAAGTCCCATTATATACTTGGCTTTTTGTAGGTGCCACTGTTATCCCAAGGTAGAGAGAAGGAAATTAAAGCGGAAAAAAAAAAAAACAAACAAAAAAAAAACAGAAGCATGTAATATACACATGGGCACAACAAAAGACTGGGGGCAGTGAAATCTGTTTTGGTATAAACCCCTGCAGCACTGCACTTTTAATCACTTCTCTGTATTCAGATTAGTCTTTTATGGCTATCCTGGGAATGGAAGGAGACAATGAATGCAAAGCATATACCAAGATCATCAGAGAATGGTCCCCATTTATATTGCTGTTGTGAAGGCATAGGGAATTATTGAGAGGATGTAAGATTTAAATCACTCTGTGCCCCATTTGTTCATTCCAAAGAAAGACCCAAAAAGACAAGGAGGTATGTAAGCTGACTTTGCAAATTCTGTTGTCTTGGTAGTACTCTTGATTTCATAAGAATTCAATATTTGGGGGAAATATATTCAAAAGTTAATCTATGAAATACAAAGCCAAAAGAATTCTTTTAAGTTTTAAGACAACTTAAAAGCTTTAAAATCAGCTCCTACATGGCTGGTAAAATAAATATCTGAGGTCCTCCCAGTTCTTCCCGAAATGACTTTGAATCTCACCACCCATGTTTGCAGCATCAGCATCAAGTTACAATATTTTTTTTTAACGTAAAGCATACATTTCACAAAGATTGAACTATTTATATAAAGGCTGGGTTTTCGCTTGGTTGTTGTTGCTTGTTTGTTTTTTGAAGAGATTTTAGTGTTCATGTTTTTGTGAGGGACCCAGAAAGCACTGAGAATAAGGAAGAGGCTGAACCAAATACAGAGGGAGACCGGGAAATATTCCCAGCTGGGACAAGCCAGCTGCTAGCTATCATCCCTGTGAGTTTCCCAGCGGGCACACTTGGATCTAGCCTACTGGATGACCTCCAACACATTCCCACAACACAAGACACCTCCCAGGGCAACAGTCACATCCCTCTGACTATCCAACCTGACACCTCTGCAACAGACATGATTGCTTCTGACAAACTCATTTCTTGTTCAATTTGATATGAAAATGAAAGCTGGATTAGCACAATTTCTCACATTTGAGAGCATGTGCATGAATAGCATTTTCAATGTTGCCTTACAGTAAACCCAACTGAGCTTTGAAAGGAGGTGCAATAATGCAGGTGAAGGTGATATTTTCAAGATCTCTCTGCTTTGCATCCAAATCAGCCCTGCAAGGTGAAAGCACGCTCAGTGGACCAAGCTGATACGATCAACGTCACTCTCTCAGAAGCAGACCATCTTTAGAAAGAAATGTTAATTGAATTGTTTCCCATGCAAATGTAAAAACAGGGGAAACAATATTATAGATAGTATCAATATTTTTCAACATTAAGCAAAGACGGGCAATTCTCGAAGAGTGATGCTATTACCATGAATTTCATCAATTCACATTCTTACCCACAATGCTTTTCTTATTTGCTTTGTTTTCACAACTGTTCCTTGGACGACAGGTTTGGGGGCCTCTTTGCCAGAACTGAGAACTACGTTCTGAGTTTCCACGAGCCTACTATCAACTTGATTTTCATTGTCCAAATAAAATTTTGAACGCAGGAGCTGTGTTAGGAGAATAATACATGTATTCTCTGGGTCAAGTCAGTGTGACCAAAACTTCTTCCTGGACTTTTTAAAACAGAGCTCAACTGTTTTTCCCAATCCCTCCTATAGGGAGGCAATTTTCCATTCTCATCCTCTTATTCTACCCAAGAGGAAACTTGAGTCCACACAAGGGGAGTGAGTCCCTTCTTGTTAACAGTGAGTGGGATGGGTTAAGGGTTGGACCCGGGGATCTACAGATGAAATGTTACGCGAATATAAGAGTTGATCAATACAAAACACAGAAACCTTTGCAGACTATGTCTCTTTGAACACACTTTGCCATGTTGGCTTTGCTATCACATTTATTCTGAAGACCTGCCTTAGAGTGCTAAATTTCATGTCTCTTAATGTCATCCTAGAATTCAGTGTAGATTATTCTTTATCTCTTACAAATCTTGTTTCTTATTAATATGCATTAGAGAAGCTGCAATGGAACTCCGTTTTTGACATGCAACATACAAGATCTTAATGCTGCCTAACAGAGAATGGATGGTACCTATTGATGGACAAAAACTGAATGTATACATCTTCTTTCAACAACATTTCCCAACAAACTGTAAATCCTGGGTGCAAGATAAATGTTCTGACATGACACTCTTGGTAGCATCTTCCTTTCATGTATGCCAGGGCTGGACAGGAGCCAAACTCTCAGGAGAGAACATGGATCTTGGAAACACAACTTCTTTCTGCCTAACACATCTTCTTAAATATTTAAGTTTTATGAGCACATCACAGAAAACATAACACTTGGTGTCATCCTTAAATAATTCTGGGTGGGGAGAGTGCCAAGAATCCATCAATCTTGTATGCCTGAGAAAAGTCATGGGAAAAGGTTTCTGGATCTTTCGGGTCCTGAATTTAAATCATTTGCAGCTGTCTACCATGTGATCTCAGGCTCCCATTTATGGAATTGGAAAGATGAAATGAGATAACCTATGAAAGACCCAGTCCCAGGCCGTCCGTAAACACTTCACAGTGATCAGCGGTAAGTCTCATGGACCTGCCCTTGAAAGCATCTTAAGTCTGTCTCCCTCTAACAGAGAAACAAAGAACATGGGATCTCTTGGCTCAAAGCCCTGCTTATCCACTTATTAGCTGCATAATACTGGGAAAAGTTGCCGAATTATCCTGGGTATTGATTTGCATATTTTATAAATGGATAATTATAGCTTCTACCTCATTGAGATTGTCCTGAAGATGGACTGAGATAATTCATGGGACGTGCTGAACACGGTGTGTGCATAGAGTAAATGCTCAGTCCACATCAGCTACTATAACAATGCTTCCACCCTCGTGCTGGCTTCATCCTCTCTCCCAGTGAAGTGAGTGCCAGAGGGTACTCACAGGACTACTCTCCCTGTGAACTTCCCTGTTTAAACTTCTGTCTCTTTCTATCAGTTCCTTTCAATGTGGTCCAGAAATCATTTAATAAAGCATGCTTCAAATCCTGCAAAATTTCCTTGGGACCTAGGGAATAAAGTCCAAAGCTCTAAATTTGGTATTGAAAGTATCCCATAAAGGGTTTCAAAATGATGTCTCACTATCACCCTCTGCTTATAAACTCTGCTCAGGCAAAGCAAACCTGTGCATTCACATCCAGGTATGCTTGTCTCTGATTCCTTCTCCAGAATGCTGAGAAGCGATGGTTACAAAGTGCCATGCCAAGTGATTTGTGCAGGAAGATTTGAGAGCCAGGCCATTTTCAAGCTGGAAAGGACCCAAAAGGCCACTTTACAGATGAGGAAACTGAGGTTAATTGGCTTTCTCAAGGCCACACAACTATTTATCAGCAATGCCAGCATTGCAAAGGCTGATCTGCCTAGAGGGAAGGAATCATAGGGCAGCCTATTAGGGAAAATTTGTCAGCAATTGGCCACAAACTTACTGACAGGTGATCTTTCTCCAATCACGAGAAATGAGACAGAAGTTATGCACCCAATAAGAAAAGGACACTAGGCACGTCTCCCTGTAAGTGAAAACTGTTGCTTTTCTGACTTGCAATACAGGGCACAGGAAGAGTGGGGGTGATAGAGAGGGCGCAGCTACAATGACGCCTCAGGATCTGATCTGTTCCTCGCTTCAAAGATGTGATTTCTCAGGCTGCGTTAGTCTCTTGACTAATGCTCCCAAATGCACTGCTGAGATGTGCTGAAGTTGAAGACTCCCTGCAATGCTTGCAGCAGGAATGGCAATGAAAAAAACACAAGAATCACCAATGCATTACTTGGAAGCCAAGCGTCCCCAGCTCTAACTGCTACATTGCAATTTTTACTCTAAGATAATAATATTGACACTCCATGTAAAAAGTGCTTTCTAAGCTCCCCCAAATAATAATAAACATGAAAATTTATCTTACACTATAGCAGTGTCTATTTATGAAGATGAAAGTTGAGTGAAGTTGTTGAAGATAGTTCTCCCTTTACTACTGAAATATTTTGGCAAACTATTGAGATTTAGAATTGTTTGCATAAATGAAGCACTTCACCCTGATTTCCAATTTGGCTTTGGATTTAAACATGGTTTTGCTGCTGCTATCAATTAAATATATTTCAAAAAAGACCTTTAAACATGTGGCTTTCATAAGTAGACAATGGAAAGTTGACTACTACTGATATTTTACTAAGCCGCCTATGTAGCCTCGCCTATGTTTGGTTAGTCATCTTTGGGTAGTGATCTGGATTTTTGTTCATAGTGAGCAGGCATGGATTACCACATAGAAATTGAAATGAGCTGGGCGCAGTGGCTCACGCCTATAATCCCAGCACTTCAGGAGGCTGAGGCAGACGGAACACTTGAGGTCAAGAGCTCAAGACCAGCCTGGCCAACATGGTAAAACCCTGTCTGCAATAAAAATACAAAAGTTAACTGGGTGTGGTGGTGCATGCCTGTAGACCCAGCTTCTTGGGAGGCTAGAGCAAGACAATCGCTTGAACACGGGTGGCGGATGTTGCAGTGAGCCGAGATAGCTCCACTGTATTCCACCCTGGGTGACAGAGTGAGACTCTGTTTCAAAAAAAAAAAAAAAAAGAAAGAAAAGAAAAAGAAATTGAAATGAATGGCTCCAAGAGTTCTGTTCAGTTCAGTGATAACTGGGTTAAATTTGGGCAAGGAGCTCTCTCAGCTACAAAATCAAAGCCCTTAAAATGTTGTACTCTCTGACCCATTAGACAGGCTACCATGTCTCAGAGGCTCTGAGACCTTGGGCTTCCCCTGCAGACTTCACTCCCTGAAAGAGTGAAGCAGATTCCTCTCAAAGGTGTGTTAGAGAAGTTGTTGTGGGATGGTATGAGACTAACTCCAGAGAAAGCTTTTACCCGTGTGTCCTTGCTGCCCAAACTCACCCAACTGTATGCACGGACAACTTCCACTGTTTACCCAACGCTTGGGCCAACACAGAGGCTATACAGTTAAGAAGGCATGCAGACTGTCCCCTCCAGAAGCTAAGATGTGACTTGAGGCCACTTGTCCATTCTTATGGGGGGATCCCCTTTCATGCACCCATCAATGCCTAGAATTCCTATGTATTCCAGCTTCTGAGATTTTTGTATTGGCTCCCTGGCTAGAATCCATGGAAAACTTTCCCACAGAACTGGATGTGTCCCTTGCAAGAGACTATTTGCCATCCACATGCCAAGCTATTATGCTGTCTGCCATAGCTGCCCTTGGAATGCCACCTCATCCACTGAGCTATATTACTGGGCTTCTGCTCAGGTCCTGACACCTACCCAATATTTGCTCAATGCAAATTGGACTATTTAATGTTTGTTTGTTTGTTTGTTTGTTTGAGACAGGGTCTAGATCTTACACCCAAGCTGGAGTGCAGTGGCACAATCCCAGCTCTCTGCAGCCTCAACCTCTCAGGTTCAAGCAATACCTCCCGAGTAGCTGGGGACAACAGGCACGTGCCGCCGTTACCAGCTAATTTTGGTATTTTTTGTAGAGATGAGGTTTCATCGTATTGCCCAAGCTGGTCTCGAACTCCCGGGCTCAAGCAATCTGCCTGTCTCAACCTCCCAAAATGTTGAGATTATAGGCATGAGTCATTGCACCTAGCGTATTCAATGTTTACTAAAAGCTCCTTCTGCTCCAACCTTACACCTTATCTGACTCTCAACATTCTATTCAGCCTTTGAGAAGAACTCAAAAGCCAGATACCTCATTCAATAATGCAACAGATATTGTTCCTCATAACAGTCCCGCAAGGATATGTGGGGAAATGAAAACTTTTGGGTTTCTTAGTTGAAAGCAACAAAAATAGACTTTGGGCAGCATAGTCTACAGGAAAACTGGAGAAAGAGGCTCAGAAAACTCCCAGGTACCTAGTAAGGCTGGGCAGTTAGAACCACAGGCCAGACTCTGCCATAGAACGAGAAGAGTGAAGGCACCACGGTTGTCCCTGCTGGACATGAGTGGATATGGGTTATTTTACCACCTCTGTGGCCCCTGGAAATCAGATACTGTACAGCCACTGCTACAGTGACCAGAATGAGTTCTCCATGGCCAATGATGTGTGTGTGTGTGTGTATGTGTGTGTGTGTGTGTGTGTAAGATACTGAATCCAAATTTAAAACACAGGGGATTTGGTGCTGAGTCGGCATTCTAGCCTCCAGGAAAGTTAGGGAATCAACTCTATGACGCTTTAGGCCTCGGGAGTAGAAGGAACTCTCTTCCTCCTATAAAGACTTTTATTGGGGTTATTTCCTAAACATAGGAAGGTGGTTTTGAGGCCATGCAGTCAAACAATTGAACAAGCAAACAAAATGACAAGCATGTGCTAAATAGAATGAGTGATGCATGGAATGTTGTCTTCCATGGTTTTGAATCACTCAAACGGAAGGGGTGTGTGTGTGTGTGTGTGTGTGTGTGTGTATGTATGTATATATATATATCTCATATGGTTTAACAAGACACTGTCCCTGCTTGCATCTGGGTATTTTCATTGCCATCGCTTTGTTCTGTTTTTACAAGGCAAGGTTGGAACTGAGGAAACCAACCCGTAGCATGAGACTAGAAGGGATGACAGATATGCTGAATAACAGACTAAAGATTTAAATTTTAAAATATTTCAGTAGACCTGATCAATGGACCAAACTCAGCAATAGGAAAAGTAACAGCAATAAGAATAACAGCAACTCCATTCCATGAGCTGTTTTAGACAGTTTTATAGATTAATATCATTTAATAACAGAGCTGCTTTAGAAGGCAGATACTGACATTAACCCCAGTGCGATGGGGAAATTGAGAAGCAGATAGAGACTTGTACAGCTGGTTACTGGCATGGTCACGCCTGGAAGCAGGGAAGCCTGACTCCAGAGCCTGTGCTAACACCACTGTAGGTGACTTATCATGTCTTATGTGCACAGGGACAGGTGGGGAAATGCAGCTTAACAGCAGCACGTAAGGAAAAACAAATAAACAAATAAACTGTGGAGCATAAGTCCTCTGGGTGATGTGGCTGGCAATAAAAGCTAATGTAATGTAGCCTCAGGCTGCAATAAAAGAAGTGTGTAGAAGGGAGTTGATAATCTAGAGTCTAGCTGCCTAGATTTCTGGCTTCAGTCCTTTCCTCTGAGGAAAGCTAGAGACAACAACAACAACAAAAAAAATGGGGAGTTCAATCTGGAGATTTTAAGACTGGGGAGAGGGCATCCTGGTAGACAACTTAAAAAATGAATAATTGCAGCAGGGCGCTGTGGCTCATGCCTGTAATCCCAGCACTTTGGGAGGCCAAGGCGGGTGGATCATGAGGTCAGGGGTTCGAGACCAGCCTGACCAACACAGTGAAACACGCTCTCTACTAAAAATACAAAAATTAGCCAGGTGTGGTGGCACACTCCTGTAATCCCAGCTACTCAGGAGGCCGAGGCAGGAGAATCGCTTGAACCCAGGAGGTGGAGGTTGCAATAAGCCAAGATCGTACCACTGCACTCCAGCCTGGGCGACACAGGGAGACTCCATCTCAAAAAAAAAAAGATTAATTGCAATGTGGAGGAAGAATTATATCAAGAATTACATCTATCCTGCATAGCATCATAGGCTACATCAAAAAACAGTTTGGCTCAACTGAAGGAAGCATTTCCAAGAGTGAAGGTTCCCAATGTCTCAGTGGTTTGCGTAAGTGGGTAATGAGCTCCGTATCACTAGCAATGCTACAACTACCACCGGGACATGGTAGCAATGATTCAAGGACCTGATGGCAGAGTTTGTTGCTCTAGGTGACCTCTGTAGTCTCTCCCTATCATGGAGGAGTAGAATTCTGTTATTTCTTCCACAAACCACCCTTGATCACCAAACTGGATGTGACTTCTCCTTCCTGTGGCCCAATTTAATGCTTCCTTTGTGGTCCTTACAGTATGAAGCTTTGAGTTTTAATCAACAACCCTAGTATTCTCTGTGCTGTTAATATTATCAGCTCTCTGAAGGGAAGCCCTTGTGATTTGACCACTTCTGTGTGCCCAACCCAGGGCCTTTCGTTACTTTAATGACAAAGAAATGAGTTTGAAATGAATTTCAAACCAAACCCTGCCAAAGTGTCGTCTATAGGCTTGGCAGTGGCAAGGTAAGGACATCATTCTTACTCTGTTCTTTACAGAACCTTGGAATGGAGTTAGTAATAGGAGGTGACTATAAAGTAGGACAGAGCTTAAGGCCAGGGCCAAGTGTTGCATTTTGCAACAGATTATCAAACAGCATATGAAATGACACTGGACTGACCACGAACTTCCAAATAAGAGATTCATGTAAAACTTTTAACCTAACTGCCCACAGATATCAGAGGGTGCAGCTTTACATAAACAAATGAACTAATGACATGTTTACAAAGAAATCAGACCACAGGTACAACTATTTAAATAATCAATTAAACAATGACTTTTGGCCAGGCAGGCTGGCTCATGCCTGTGATCCCAGCACTTTGGGAGGCCGAGGCGGGCGGATCACAAGGTCAGTATTTCGAGACAAGCTTGACCAACATAGTGAAACCACATCTGTACTAAAAACACAAAAATCAGCCAGGGGTGGTGGCACATGCCTAGTGTTAGCCACTCCGGAATCTGAGGCAGAGGAATGGCTTGAACCTGGGAGGCAGAGGTCACAGTGAGCCGTAACCTTGCCATTGCACTCCAGCCTGAGCAACAGAGCAAGATTCTGCCTCAAAAACAAAAAGAAGAAGAAGAAGAAGAAGAAAAAGAGATTGGGTTAAGAGCCTCAAGAGCACAGTTCTGTTCCATTAGACTCTAAATTACTGTGGGATCCTGGGCAAGTCCTGGTTCTTCTCCGGGTTCCTGAACCCTCATCTCTAAATGAAGGTTGACTGGAATAGCTGATGATTCAGTTAGTGACTTCATACATCTGATTCCTGAGAATTCTACTTGGTAAAATGGAGTCCTCAGCCCTCCTTAGAGAAAGTAGTGGATTCAGTGGTTCAAAGTGGTTAGACTGTCTGCCATAGGGAACCTGATTTAAGATGCCACGTGGTAAAGCGGGCAATGACAACATGGAGTGGAAGCAGATGGGAGCGATGAGGATGGTGACAGGTCTGGAAACTGTATCTCATCAGATTAGCTGACACTCTGAATGGTAGGAGCAGCCTTATATGGTGGCTAAGCTTCAGCATCTGACGCTTGGGTTGCAATCCCAGCTTTGTCGATTACCAGCTGTGGAACGCTAGAATACGTGATTTTAACTGCACCCCTCTGCCTGCCCCCCATAAGATGCTGGCAACAGTCTTAAGTAGCTCATGAGGACATTGTGGGTAAATCTCATATTATATAGAATGTTCTTAGTACAGTGCCTGAAACTAACAAAGTGTTCAACAAATGCAGGGTTTTAACTATTATCCAATACCAGGTACCAAATAATTGCAGAGCCTTCAGGAAAAGGAAAAAGTGAAGGGGGGTCAAAATATAACTATTGGGAGAAAGTTACCAAAAAAGTTATTTCAGCTCCTTCTTCATTAAAGTGGAGTGCTTTTAACGACTAGAGTTAATGAAATCACCTGTTCACTCCTGGGTTCCCTGAGAGGTAGTTAGCAGGCAGTCATCAGGACATTTAAGAAGCTGTAGGATTATTGGGAAAACAAAAAACCTGCTGATAAGGGAGTTGGATCAGAGGATCTCAGAAGTTCGCATTATGGGTAAAATTTGAGATTTTGTAGGAGCTGAGGGTTGAGCAGTCAGATAAGCTCTTCTGTGTCCTTCTCCAGAGAGTGAAGCAGGCCCAGGCTTGAGACCTGCACCAGACATAGTGGAAAACTCCTGAGCATTTAGTCACAGCAGGTTTGGGAAGCCAGCTTTCCTTCTCCCCAGACTCATGAGCTTAGACAAGTGTCTTAAATTCCCTCTGAGAGTCATTTTCCTATTTGTAAATGGAGATGAGAGTACCTTCCTCTCGGGGTGGTTGTACAGAATAAATGAGGTACCTGGTAGAGCGCCCAGCACACAGTAGGATCTCAAAACGTTGTCTCTCTCTCCTTCCTTTTCCCGGGCAAATACAGACAGATATTCCCTTTCATTGCAAGGTGCAGGCAGGAGGGAATGCCAGCCTGGGGCAAGAACAGATGACACCGGCGAGCCGCAGATGGGAAACGGCAGGACAACCTGGAAGGTCCCGGAGCCTTGGAAAGCCCAGCCTGGCTGTGATCTTGGGTGAGAAACAGTTGGAAAACCATTCAGGGCTAAGAGAGGGCGAGGACTCCGTTATTTTTAGCGTGATGCGAAATCACTGTGCTTTTGCCTGGGCCTGCAAAAGACAGAAACCCACAAGGCAGGACCAGGACTTTTTCAGCCACCGTCTATTTATGAGTTAAAACTGTCACTGCTCAAAACCCTTACAATCCCAAAATACATTTACCTGAAAAACAAACAGGAATACTCTTGAAATGGAGACGATTTATCAAGAGACTAATTATCTTTTGAGCTCGTCTGGAATAGTAATGAGCCCCTTTTAAAGGGAAGCAAACCTGTGATGAATATCTCAATATGGCAGGCTTAGCAAACTTTCCCAGTAAGGTATTACTGCAGGGTAACTTACCACAGCAACCCATATGCAAAATGAACAGAGGGAAAAAAATGCAAAGGTAGGAAGGAGGCAGGCAGTGTTCAAAAGCAGTAATTAGCTCTCAAATCTCAAATCCCAACTGCCTCTTGAATCTTTTAAGTGGAAGAGGGATGGATCACTTAAATTTACGAAATCACTCAAAAAAGGCAGGCACTAAGAAACAATTCATTGCTAATTGGGAGAGGCCTCAATCTAAAACAACTGTTCCATGCAAGATTTCTGGCCTTATAATGATAAGAAAGAACTGCTACCTGTTCTCATTAGTCTGTAAAACTGAATCCCAAGTCTATTTCAGACAGGGCAAGCAACCCCAGAACATACTGAAGGCTTATCGTGAGGTAGGCCTTGTACTAAACTCTCATTTTATCTTTACAAGAATCCTAGGATGTAGATATTATTATTAAGTCTATCGTTACCATGAAGACACCTAAGTCTTGGGGAGCTTATCTAGCTTATTCTTGGTCACATACTTTGTAAGTAATGGAGGCAAAACTCCACTCACAAAACATAAGACTACACCAAAAAACCTCAGTAATCAAAATAAGTAATACTTTAATGCAGTATTTTAAAATTCAAGATTAGTTAGCCAGGTACAGTGGCTTACACCTGTAATCCCAGCACTTTGGGAGGCCAAGGCAGGAAGATTGCTTGAAGCCAGGAGTTTGAGACCAGCCATGAGCTGCAATCATAAGACTGCACTCCAGAGTGAGACTCTGTCTCTAAAAACATAAATAAATAATGAAGATTAGTGGGAAAAAAATCTATGATGAGCAAAAGTCAAAATTTTCAATCAAGACAGAATCCAGCCATGCACTTACTTGGCCTCGCTCTCTTCACCCTCATCCTGGCCCTGCTGCTGCGCACTGTTGCTTCCAAGATTGAATAACTGGTCCAAGCCTCTAGCATGATGAAAACTGAACTTTCCAGAATGAGTTTATGGGTAAAACATTCCAGAGATCCAAGGCAGGGTAGGTATGCAGCAATTTGAGCTACTATGCTTATCCTCGCTTCCTCCACCCTTGCTCTTTTTGAGAATAATAAAGATGCATTGATAGCAGAGACTCTACCCTAAATTCTCACTGTTTGCTCTCACTGATGGAGCCTAATGGAGGCTGAAATGAGATCTCTACGTGTCTTAAACTAAGATCAGAGAGGAGCCTCCCCTACCATGCTGGTTGCCATGTGAGGCGGTCATCACAGTGAGGACAAAGCCGGACTCCAGGCCATTTTCTTCAAGAGAGCTGAATGTGAAGAGCTAACTTTAATTTGTGAAAATCATTTCAGTGCAGAAGACCATGTCAGGAGGATTTCTGGCAAATAAACGGTGTGGAGTTTAGGAATCAAAGGCTTTTTTTTTCACCTGCAGTAACCAGGAAATTTTGAGAATAAACCCCTGCTCATTCACAAATATTGTTTGAGGGACACTTGGTGCCAGAAAACATAGAATAAGACCTTGGCTACTGTTTACTGCAGTCCTTAAAGCTGTTTATATCAGTCTCCTAGATTCAGCTCTCCAAGTGGCTTAAATGAGGAGAGAGAGAGAGAGAGAGAGAGATGAGAAATTGGCCTCCATGAGAAATAGCATCATTAGTCTCTCTCATACTTTTGAGTTTCTTCCTCCTTTCCCTCTCTTCTCTCTCACATTCCTCTCACCTAATTTCCTGATGTACCAGATTTTCTGATTGAGCAGAAACCTCGACCACACAGACTGTGAGAGAAATGCTTTGTCTCAATAAGAATCCCTGAACTCTGCAACTGTCACATGACTAATTAAACCAAATAACAATGAAATTTTGCCTCCAGTTCTAACAATGTGCATTATTCACAAGAGCTTAGAATTCAAAATTGTCCTTTTTTAGGTTAAATAAACTGTCCAGTGATAAGTGAACATCGGTTTACAAAACACTTTGTCTTACTTTCCACTGAGTTACTTAATACTCTCTCCCATAATCCATTTGCATTGATTCCTTCTTCATCAACCATCTATGCATTCCAACACAGCTCAGAGCTGTAAAGAACTCCACTGCTGAATCACCAGGGAGGCAACTGTACTCACTTAAGACAAAAAACACAAATAAGTATCCACTTAAAACAGTACTTTTTTTAAAATAGAGTTTTCCTCTTAATCATAATATAGCATTAGTTTCTTTTTGCATTCTCCTCCTGAACTTTCATGACACATCAAACAGGAGCAAATATAAATTTGTGTAGCCTGAAATACACAATTTAATCATAAGTCATAATTTCCATATCAGGAGAAAAAAAATCAAATGATTATACTCCAGTGCACGAGAAACAATCTTGAATTAAATTTTACTCTCTGCTACATTTAGGTTTTCACAGCAATATCAAGAATGGTTTAAAGGAAATAGGAAAACAGTTACTGCTATATTAAAACTCCATGTCCCTAAGTGTTTACCGAAGATCAAACTGCTATTCCTTTTTGCAAATGAGAAGTGTCTTGCAGACATCGTCAAAACCGGATGTAAGAATGGGCAATGGTATCACAGTAGTCTCACTGATATTTTTCTTCTTTATCCATCCCCTTCCACTTGGAGTCAGAAATGATGCTCTTTTTGCCAGAAAAAAAATCCAGAAAATCCTCCCAGATCACTGTCTCAGTGAGAACTGACCTTGTTTATCCTGCAGCCCAGCCCCCACCCTGGCTGCTGCTCAATGTCAAGTTACACGATTTCCCAACTTTCTAGTAAACTCGAAAGTGGGAGGAGAGGCTGAAGGTAACAGGATCCACCCACTAGAAAGATGCTAATCCTGACAAACTGCTCAAGCAGTAGCTTGAACCACAGCTAGATTGAATTCGGTCTCTCCTGAGAGGGCCAGACAAGACTGGTGAGTAACAAAACCGCTTTTCATGATGCCCTCAAAAGCAGATGGGCTCCATGCAGAAAGTTGGAGAAGGGTGCCATTGCCCTCTAGTGGCCAGAAGTGCAATCTTCCGCGAAAGAGTCCATTTCCAGAGATGTACAAGGCTCTCAATGTCAGGGTAAAATTATAGCAGAAACATGTCTAATTATGCTCCTCGAGTGTTTTCTTTAGTCCTTCCTGCTCAAAGGGGAGGCTGCGGATGGCTATCACAGGAATCCTGATGGAACAGCTCATTCTTAACTCCTCCTGGTGCACCAGGATGTGTCCAATTTTCTCCAGCTTTATTTTTCTTTTTCTTTAGCAGACCTGTTGATGGTTTTCCCCTAATCAATTAAATCACAAATTCATATAGACCAACTATTTTTATATATTTCAGAGTTAATAACTTTAAATTAAAAAGGCTGAAAACTCACAATTCTTGGTAAGTGCAGAATAGGAATTCTTGACAAACTAGGTAACGTTTTAAGAAACAGCAGCCAATTCCATAAGGGAGAAAATCATCCCAAACACATTTCAGTTCCTTAAATCATTGACTAGTGAATTTACACAGTGCTCAAATTTTCTAGGAAAAAAAACTTGGAAGTTCATAGTCATTCTTCAAATTTGACAATTCAAGAAAAAAGTTTGAGACCTACTTTCAAACTTTCTATATTCCACTGTTTTATTATTATTGAATGATTAAGTATGCCTGTGATCAAAGTGAAAACATCAATATTGAAAGTAAATTCCAATGAAATTG
Organism: Piliocolobus tephrosceles; assembly: GCF_002776525.5. NCBI lineage: Eukaryota > Metazoa > Chordata > Mammalia > Primates > Cercopithecidae > Piliocolobus > Piliocolobus tephrosceles. The sequence goes on from NC_045450.1 coordinate 49,916,434, forward strand.
TTATGTTTCTCGAACATCTACCTACATAAATGTATTGAGAACGAAGGAAGACTAAAATCAGATTCGAAGATCTTGTTTAGATGGTTCTGAAAAACAGATCTGAATATAACAGATCAACGTTTACCAACTTCATAAGTTACCACTTCATAAGTCACCGGAATTCACAGGCAAGGTTCCAGGACACACTATGCTCCTGGGAGTGCAGTACTGGCATTGTAAATCAGACCACGAGGTCAATGTCATGGCGTTTCCCATATGAGGGTCCCCAAACCAGAATCTTTACAAAGCAGCCATGTAATTCTATTCAAAGGGGAAGAAAAACCATGAATTATGAAGACAATTGCATTAAAAGAGCATGAAATTGATCCTTATTCCCCCAAATCACGGCGTGGCTCTCCAAGTCTGTCCCCTGCCCCCTCCTCCCACAAATACACAAACATGCACATCCACAGCCACCACTCTACAGAGGAAACATGAGTTCTAAGATATAAAAAAAATTGCACCGTAACTATTTTTTTTTATTTTCAAATTAACAAAAGATTGCATCTTAATTGAAAATAGAATTTAGGTTTCTAGTAATTTTGCTGTCTGGTGTTCTGATAAGAATGCTGAACATAATGAAAGTTCTGAAGTGCTATCAAGATGGTCCACTGCTTCAGTGAGAACTATTTTAAAAGCTTATTTTCCTAGGAAGCAATAAGCAGCCATTTGAATAAATCTACATGTCTGGGCCTTGCCAGATGATCCAGTCTCAATCTGTCCAAGGCATGCCTTCACTCCCCCTTGCCCAGGGGTGAGGAGGGTGGTGTGCTCTTTCAAACAATGTCATAAAATGCCCAGTTTATGCAGACTCTGAAGTAACAACTAAAATGATAGTAATAATTTTTATTAATAATAGTGCATGCCTGCAAGACATTTTAATGTCTTAATTTACAGTGTCTCAAAAGTAAGATGTAAAGACAATTCTTACTCAAGCAAAGATGCCTTTCCCTGGTCTCTACTGAAAAGCACTCACATTCCTTTTGTACTAGGCTGGATTTCAGTGTTACATAGAGGTTCGAATTCCAGAGCCCACTGGCCAACTCTAAAACTTGAAATCAGAGATTGCATTTAAGGAACTTTAGTGGCTGGAGCCTCAGAGTGCCTCTCGTATTGGCCACAACTCTGTCCCTTTGTTTTGTAACTTTTTTTCCTTTGTCCTATTGGAAGAAGACTAGGCTCCCTGCAGCTAGGGTTGGGCAGTTAATATTTCTGTTCTGGTGTCTGCACCTACGTATTTGTAGGAAAAACAATTCCAGGATTAACGAAAAGAAGGTCAGTCCCTTCTCTTCTCCTCTGCCAACATATTAGGCTCTAGCGCTCAGACCCCAGCCTGGCAAATGTGCTGATGCGATGCTAAAGGATCCTCGCTCCTAAGAACACATCTGCATCCCCATATCCAGGAAATCCAGACACCCCGCAAAACCATCGATGTCTGCTGCAAGCCCAAGTGATAAGGAAATTGATCCGTCCTCTCGCCAGATTAATTATGGTAGCTTCCCTGTGATTAAAACGAAAACTTACTGCCTCCTATTAAACCGAAAGCCATGATTAGAAGAAGAAAATAATAAAAGATTTCAGAGCGATCGTAGCAAGATTTCTTTCGGGGGAGACGAAGGGAAGACCTTAGTGAAATCTATACCCTCATACAGCAAGGTTTCAAGAACAATCCCCCACTCCCATCCCTTAGGGATGACCGGTCGTCATGCAGGGATGGTATTAAATAATTAAAAGATGCAATTTCTTAATAGCAGTGTGATGGCCCATGAAATTCCTACTGCATTATCAGCAAAAGCAACAGGGCTTCTTCTAGCACCTAGAAAACCTTTCACCCGGGAGAGGCAGGCGCAGGGAGCCCCCGGCGAAAGTAGGCCCTCGGTAAAAAACGAACAAGGAAGCCGGACCCGCAAGCCTCCCCCGACCCCACTTTCTCTGGGGACTCCGCTTCACAGCGTGAGGCGGGCCCTCCTACAGTTCCTCCGTGTTGGTGGGGGGCGGGGGTGGCGGGTGCGGAGAAGGGAGCTCTCCTTGCCGCCCTCCCCATCCGGCCAGCTTCTCACTGCTTCCCACCTCCCGGCTAGCGTTCCGGGGGCAGAGCGCAGGGAGGGAGGCCGTGCGTGCCGGGAGCTGGAGAGGCTTGGCGCGCTCCGAGAGGCGGCGCAGGTTTCGGGAAGGTTTGGTTCTCAAAGTTAACGTTGACCCTGGCAGCTTTCGCCAATCCCAAGCCAGAGGCGAACCCGAGTCTGGGCCGCTCATGGACCTACCCCTGAGCTGGTGGGAGCTTACAAACGGGCTCCGGAGCTCCCGCAGAGACTCAGGCTGGAGGGCTGTAGCGCACCGCAGCTGGCTACCCCAGAACCGCAGTCGGCGGCCCCAAACCCACGCTATTAAAGTGCGGGCAATCGCCTTCCGGAGCTAGGGTCCTTCCGTTTTCCCGGGCTTCCCCGGCAGTCTCGACTGGAGGGACTGAGCCCCGGGGAGCTTGAGGCAGGGATCCGGGAGGATGGAGTAAGAACCCTGCAGAGCGGGGTCGTGTCGCCGCTTTGGGGAAGCCGCGCAGGGCTGACGGGCACCGCGCCGTGGGCGACTTTCCCCAGAGACATGACCCGGGGCAGTCGGCGTGTCCGGAGCTCTGCTCTGCAGCTTCTTGCCCCAGCCAGGTACAAACCCCCTCTGCCGCGGCCTCGGCGCAGACCCCAGGGGAGGCCGGAGCCCGGGAGAGTCGTGGAGCGCACATCTGGGGCCTCCGTCCCCTGCACAGCCCGCGCCCACAGCTGGCTCCCTTCTCCCCTTCTGATGTTTAAACAAATCTCTCCCTCCCTTTTGCTTTGCATTAGTGAAATCTTCTCGACTCGGATACCACCGTCTCCCCCACCACCCCGCCCCGCCAAGACATTCTCTTCCTGAGAAAATCCTGCCCCCCACTCCAAGAAGCCCCAACCAGGCGAGAGGAAGGGACTGGCGGCGCGCCTCACCTGGGGCCCTAGCGGGTGGACGCAACCTCCGGGCCGCCCGTCCCTGGCGCAGGGCAAGCGCTGCGGTGTTAGCCCCGGCCCCAGTCCCGGTCCCATTCACAAGTCAGCGGCGGCTGCGAGCGGCCCCCGCGGCATCTGCTCCTCGGCCCGCGACGCTCCCCTCGGCTGGCGGCGGCCGCGGAATGAGCCGCCGAGCGCGCTAGTGGCAGGAATGAGAAACCGGGGGGAGGTGGCGGGCGGGCGGGGGTGGGGGGGGGGCGGGAGGAGGGAGGCTGCCGCTGGGAGGGAAGGAAAGGGCGGGGGCTGAGAGAAGCTGAGGCTGCGAGACGCAGCGAGATGGGCCTCGCAGAGGCTGCGGGGGCCGACCCCGTCCGCGCCCCTCCCCCCAGGGGCCCAGAGATGCCAACCCCTGGATTCGTGGCCGCCCCTCCCGCCCTGAGGCGCGGAGCTCCGACTCCCTCAGGGCTCAGATGGAGTCTGGAGCGACTGAAGTTGGGCTCCAGGGACGCACAGCCAATCAGGGAGGGCGGCGGAGGGAAGCTGGAGAGGGGTTGGAAGCCCCCATTTTCCTCCTTCCCCCAAATCCGCTCCAGCTGGCCAGGCTGGGCTCTTGCCTGGCGGGCTGGGGTGGTTGGGGGAAGGTATCGTCCAAGTGAGGGAAGCAATCGGGAATTCGGGAGCGCGTTCTATTCTTTCTCACTCCACCACCCCACCTTCCAAAAATCCCTCAACGTTGGCGGCTCCAGCCCAGCCCCCAGCCCCCAGGCCCCTCAATCTCCCATCCCTTGCAAACTCTTCTGGTGGCTCTGGTGGTGAAGTCGGGCAGGGAAGGAGACTTAGGACTTGGGAAGAGCCCAGTCTGCGTTCTCTCTCATTTATCCTCTCCTTCAGTGCCCCCCACGCAACGCCTCAGAGAAGGGTGCGCGGGGAGCGCTTCGCGGAGGTCGGCCTCGCTCCACCCTTTGGAAGCATGCCTTGGCCCCTACCCCAGCCAGGTATCAGTGGCCCCCGCCGGTAGTGTCACTTGTTGCCACCCCCTCTCTGCAGACCCGCCAGGGCCCGATGGAGTGAGCGCTTCTGCGGGAGGGAGGGCCTAATGGGGCGCAGCGCCGGAGTCCTCGCTCCTTCCTCCCGTGTTCCCCTCACTGAGGAGTAGCTACCAGGAGGGAGCCCCGGGCCTGCTTCCTGCCCTCCCTCCCCGAGTCGCCGGGAGAAAGGGCTAGCAGGGTCAGGGCTTAGGAATCACGCCAGGGACTGGGCGGGGCGCTCGTGGTACCGGGAAGGCGTGGGGACCCGCACACCCAGCAGGGAACAACCATGTCCGTGTGGGGACCCCTGGCCTGAACAAGTTTGCAGGGTGGGAGGAGGAGGCGAGAGAGGAGGCGGAGGAAGGTGGAGGCGCCAGTGGGTGAAGGCTAAAAAGGAACAGCCTGGGGGGACGGGGATGTGGTTGGGAAAGGAGAAGAAGAAGAGATGGACCCGCGAAAAAGACAGGGAAGGAGGCTGCAGAGGGAAAGCTGGGCGCCACAGCCAAGCAGTTGGAAAGGGCTAGAAGGGAGGAGACGGCCCAGGAGTTAACGGAAAAAGAGGCCGAAAACGGAAGAGAAAGCTTGGGATCCTGAGCGCATGGGGAAGGAACCCCAATGTGGGGCGAAGGCGGGGACGGCCGAACCCCGCCCTCCAGCTCCTGGTCACCAGCCCGTGGGTCCCCGAGCGCCCGCAGCCTCCCCGGGTTTCCACGCGGCTTGGGGAGACGCCCGCGGGGGCTGGTGCCGGCGAGGCTGCCCCGGGACCTACCCTTCTCGGGCCGCCCGCCCGCGTTCTTCTTGGCGACTCCAGGATCCGGGTGGCGCTGCGTGCCTGCCCCCAGTTCGCGTCCTGCGCGGAGAGGATGCCTCTGACACCCTCTGTGTGGACGTGGCCTTTAAACTGCTCATTCCTCCTCTGCGGGGTAAGAGCTGTAAGTTTCCAGCTGCCCCGTTCTCTTACTCCTCAGCCTTCCCCCTATCATAGGTGTCCAAGGTGATAGCCCCCTGGGTCCCCAGTAACTCCCCAACTTTGCACCACACTCTCCGTGCAAGGGACGCGCGAGGCCATTGACGCTGAGTGCTTTCCTGTAGAGCGCCAGTGAGCGGATCCTGGTGCCCGCCACTACATCCTCCCGCTGTGGATCCCTGGCCCTGAACCTTTTCAGAGCTCTACCCGGCTTCCTCGGTCTGCCTTGTTGGCCTCTGCTGTAACCCCTAAAACTTTGGGTACTTCCCAAGTCACCGCCGAAAGTCCCCACTCTAATGAGGCATGATGATGGTAATGGGATGCTCTGGTGGCGCCATTTCAGCTTATAAATGAAGTTACTTACACAGGAGAGGAGGGAAAAGGGGTCCGGCTTTCCCTCAGAGATACTCGAGTTTTGCTCTTGTTTGCCTACAAACTATTGCCTGGATTTTCTCAACCCTTCCACGTGGTCCTAGAGGGAGTGTGAAGCCACGGTCAATCTGATTATACATATATTATACAAAGATGCCCAGGATCTGTGATGATTAGGACATCTTTTGATCCATGAAGCAAGTCTCATAAACTCCCTTTTGGAAGCGTGTCCAAAGATGAACCTGGCCACATGTCAGCTGACATTAGCTGGACTTGGACCTCTCCCCTCTGTTCAGAATTTATCGAATCACAGCAGTTGTTTTTATGGACCATCCCTTTAGTAATGGGTGCACCTGCCGATTTTTTAAAAGTAAGTTAAAGATTGCTTCATAAGTTTCCACTGACACTACACACCTGAATCAGATGGAACCTGGTGTATAGGAGCAGTCAATAATCCTTTGCACAACCCAGCAAGTCTATGCCTAGGATTCTACTCAAGAGAACAGGAAACATGTCCACACAAAAACACACACCAGAATGTTCACAGCAGCATTATTTATAATAGCCCAAATCTGGAAACAATACAAATACCCATCAACTGGTAAGCAGATAAACAAAACAGGGTGTATCCATACCATGGAATATTGTTCAGCAATAAAAGGAGAAGAAATACTGATTTTGTTACATCATGAATGAACTTCAGAAACATATGCTAAAAGCCAAATGAAAAACAACATATTGTATGATTTTCATTTATATGAAACGGCCATTTATATGAAATGAAAAGGCAAATTTATAGAAACAGAAGGCAGTGGTTGCCCGGGGCTAAGGATTTGAACAGGAATTGACTGCAAATAGGACTTGAGGGAATTCTGTTGGGCAATCAAAATGCTCTAAAACTAGATAGTTGTGATGATTGCACAAATCCATAAATTTACTAAAATCACTGAATTGTAACCAAGAAAGAAAAAAAATCCTTTCATATCTTTATTCCCAGAATATCTGTGACCTGCAGCTAATCCGCAAGGGGAAACTTGGCAAAGCAGTTTCAGAGAAAAATATGTTAAAAAATATTTCTAGTTCTTATGGAAAGATAACCATATTTCTATTCAGCAAGTTCTATTTTAGCTGCTGCTTTGGAGAACCTTATAAGTTTTAAAGAAAGTTAATTCCCCCCTTTCACTCTTCTAAGTGATTAATTCCTGGGAGCCAGAGTTAGGCATTCCAGTTCATGACATTTTAAACACACCTACTCATAGACACAGTACAAAGTGCACATTTCAGAGGGGATTTTTTTTTTTTATGACTATGTTAGGATCTGTCTTAGAAATCCTTATCAAGCACTTGGGTGGAGTATTGTGTGATTACAGTTTAGATTTTAAAAAGGAAAAGAATAGGGGGAAAAAAAAAAAAAGAACCCACTGACAGCTTAAATTGAAAGATTCAGTTCAGCCAGCCAGCCAAAAGTTTGGGTGTTTATCTTAACTTGCCTCACCTTTCCTTCACCTTGTTCTTCTTCAAGGGAGGAAGCCAGCCTTCAAGGGTTGCTCTGGAGTCAGGATTAAACAGCCCCTTTTGCTTCCTGTGGGTTCCAATCCAGACAGATATGAGGCCCAAATGGGCCTTTTCTTGTCTTTGTCCTTGACTGCACGAAGCTGTTAATTTCCTGTGGGTTCCCTCATCAAAGGTACCAGGCTGTCATTCCTTTGATGCGCCTCTCCTCAGACTCTGAAGATAGCCAGACCCTGCTGAGTCAGTTCCTTGTTTAGACTTAGAAGTTCCAGGCTCCCCAGGTCTTCTCAAAGCTTCCTGCTCTAGAGGCATCCTTTGGTAAATGGTGTAAAGAGTGATGCAAGATCCAAGTGGGGCGTTAGTTTCATCACATTGCAGTGGGCTCCAACCACGCCTTCCCCAAGCAGAGGGAGGAAGTTGAGAAAGATGGACTGGGAATGCCATTTCTGAATCAGACACTTCAGGAGGATATTCCCACAGTTGGATCTGTAGAGCAAGGTGGGAGGACCACCGGCCTTTGATCTGTGTCTGATTCCTGGCTCTGCCACCCATTGGCGCCATAACTTTGGCTAAGGACTTTATCTCCTTGAGATGTGCTTTCCAAATCTATACAATGGACATTACTATCTGTGCCTAGATTGTGGTGGGGATTCAACATGCCCACATACCTAGAGCAAAAAGCACTAAGCTTGGAGCATAGGCTCAATAAGTGAAAGTTATTAATTACTATTATTAATTATGAGGACTGATTATTATCACATTTTAAATGACCTGAGCAAGAAAAGAAACATGCTACAATTGTGAATTATAATAATTATAGAGATTAATTTTATCTTAAATGGAACTCGTTATACAACTGGCCAAGAATATTACGGCAGTTCAAAATTTCTGACACTGTAAATTGTCTAAATAAGGCTTGTTTGAGGTCACGTAGAATGAGATGTGCCAGCCTTGGAAGCTGAGGCTCTGGGTTCATGTCCTAGATCTGCCACAAATTCATTGATTCACCTTGGGAAAGTCATTTCTTTTCTCTGAGCCTCAGTTTCCCTAACTGCAAATAAGAGCTTACCTGAAATGAGCTCTGAAGAAGGTTTTTCCAGAGTTTAAATCCTGGACATTTTAAGTCCTACTTATCATTTCATGTATTGAGACATCACATTGTACCCTACAAATATGTCCAATTACTGTGTATTGATTTGAAAAATTCAGTAACATCTCAGAGACGCAATTCCCCTTTCCAACTCTAGGAGCAATCAGCCAATCATCTCAGGCTAAGGCCTGACTCCAGGCAGCCCCTGTCTCTCAAACATACCCTTTTCAACTCTATCAATAACATTTGTCTTCCTCCCTCACTTAAAGTTTAAGTTCCCCAAGGGCAGGGGTGATACTTTTCTAGTTTATTTATTTATGCATCCCTAACATCTAGCATGGTGCCTAACATGACATCAAACATAGACATACAATATGCATTTTTGAATGATTTATTTGGGTGAACTAAAGCCAATATATTGAATAATACTATGTTGTGAATGATCCCAGCACTCCTCACTTAGAAGAGCATGCATTTACTATCATAGATCTGTGATTAAGCTAAGGTTGCCTGGTCTAAACTAGGTTGAGCTGGGGCAAGTCAGCTTGGTTTTCTGCATTTCTCATCCTCCGCCTGGGACTCTCCTGGACATATTCTCATGGTGATCAAAACTGCACAAGAGGTGAAGCAGAAATATGCATGACCCCTTGAGGCCTAGGCTCAGGACTGGAAGCTATCTTTTCTACCTTAATCTGTCGGCCAAAGCAGCATGGTCAGACGGAAAGTTAAGGAGTGCAGAAATATGATCTGCTTTTATAGGGGGAGAAACTTTAGTTGCCTGACAAAGAGTGGGGTTACAGGAAAGGGTGAAGTGCTGGGCCACTAATGCAGTCTCACACAGGCAGAAACAGGTTTCCATCATCATTTACTCTGGACCATTTGGATCTTCAGGTTCCCTAGGTTATATTCTATAGTCATTGTGACTACAGACACACACACACACTCTTTCTATATATAGTGACCTATATATTCTCTCTCTCTCTCTTTCTCTCTCTACATATATATATCCATAACACAAAACAATATTCTGTACAGTGTGGAAGCAATCATGGTTTAATACCCAGAAGTAAAATGACTGTCAACCAGAACACAACGGCTTTTCTGGAATACTATATATATATATATACACACACACACACACACACACACACACACATACACACATAGAGAGAGAGAAGAGATACTATATAATATACAAAATAATTTTATGTTATTTTGTATATGGTGACCTATATAATATATAAAAATCTATATAGCATACCTAGGATTTTAGCCACAGTTTCTGGCTCATAACTGGCACAGCCCTTCTTATAATATGGGGGCATTTTATGTCTAAGGATCAGGCCTCAGAAAACACAGTCTCTCCCTCTGACCTTCCCCTGTCTCCTTTCATCTGCCCAAGGCTGGACTCTATCTGTCTATGGGTCATAAGACCCTCATACCAGAGGGAGTCCTGACCCAGAGCCTGCAGACAGGAGTACTGCATAGAAAGGCCAAGAAGAATCTGGACAGGCCTTACTGGGTTTAGATCATATCTTTTCCGTCTAATCACATCTCTATATGGTTGTCAATCATGCGTATCCAATGAAGTCTCAATGAAAGGTCCAAGAGGACAGAATTTGGGGAGCTTCTGGATAGCTGAACTTGTGGAGGCTCCTGGACCTTGGCGCACCTGGAAGGGGCAGAGAAGCTCTGGGCCCTGTTTCCCATACCTCACCTTATACATCTCTTCATCTGTATCCTTAGTAATATCCTTTATAACAAACCAGAAACTTTAAGTAAGTTTTGCACTGAATTCTGTGCGTCGCTCCAACAAATTAATCAAACCCACAGAAGGGGTTGTGGGAATCCCAACTTAAAGCCAGTCGGTCAGAAGTTCTGGAGGCCAGGACTTGCAGCTAATGTCTGAAGGCGGGCAGGAGCAGTCTTGGGCACTGAGTGAGCTCTAACCTGTGGGATCTGATGTGATCTCCAGGCGCAGTGGCTCACACCTGTAATTCTAGCACTTTGGGAGGCTGAGGCAGGTGGGTCACCTGAGGTAAGGAATTTGAGACCAGCCTGGCCAGTATGGTGAAAACCCCATCTCTACTAAAAATATAATTATTAGCCAGGAGTGGTGGTGCGCACCTGTAGTCCCAGTTACTCAGGAAGCTGAGACAGGAAAATCACATGAACCCAGGAGGCAGAGTCTGCAGTGAGCCGAAATCATGCCACTGCACTTCAGCCTGGGTGACAGAGTGAGATTCTGTCTCAAAAAAAAAAAAAGAGAGAGAGAGAGAGTGTCAGATGTGGATAGGAGGAGGACACCCACCCAGCTGGTGTCCACTGCAAAAGTGATCACTTGCTTGGCAGTGGGGAGAATCTCCCCTTCCATTTGCTCACAAAATCATTTTTCTGTGTTGATGATTATTCTGGTGGTGTGAGAGCAGAGAAATACAAGTAGTTTGAGGTGTTCGAGGTTTCTTTTTGTTTTTGTTTTTCCTAAATAATCATGAATACAATACTTTAGAACCTTACAGGAGACAGAGAATCAAAAGGCGATTTCAGTCTTATACCAAATCATTGTAACTATGCCCTTCCTCTACATAGAGGTTCAAGTTGGAAAGGAAGAAAGCAAGCAGAAATAATAATATAATAATCACTAGCTTTTATTCAGTCTGTTTTATATTCCAGAAACATTTATATATAAAACTAACAATCCTCAAAACATTTCTTCAAAGTATGTATTATTGTTCTTATTTTACACATGAAGGAATTAGGGTGAGAAAATTATATTCACTGTCCAGTCTAATACAACTGGTGAGTAGAAGAGCTGGGATTCCAACCTATGGGTGTTTGACTCCCATATATTCCCACTAGCCTGACTTACAGTGGAGAAGCTCATGCAAAAGATTCCAGTCTGGATATAATTGGAGCTGCATGAAGGAAAAAGAAAGAAGTTTTCCTCTATACCTGAGGAGAAGCACATTCATCAGATCTCTAGGCACAGCGCCAGGCACATGATAAGTGCACAGAATTGTATTGAAGAGTGGAAGGTGAAAGGGTGAAAGGAAAGCAGAGAGGGAAGGAAAGGAAATAGAAGCAGAGAAGGTAAGAGAGGAAGAAGGAGGGTACAGGCAAGACATAAGCACGTGGATGAATTTGGAAACCCCCTTTTTCTGTGTCAGCCAGAAATCTCTGGATTCTGAGCGCTATGATTTCCCTGCCCCTAATGGTGCTGAGAGCACCTGCCTTATGCACACCTCCTTTCCGAAGTCTAGAAAGTACAACATGAGAGCTGCCCCTTATCTATGAGATCTTCCAATCTAATGCAGTCTCATACAGGCAAAAACAGGTTTTCATCATATCTTCATTCTGGGCCATCTTGGATATTCAAGTCCCCTAGGTTAAAGCCTATAGTCACTGTCACTATCTATATGTGTGTGTGTATATATATACACACACACACACACACACATGCCAGGAACTGTAGCTAAAAAGCTATATATACTTATATACTTCTATATATACTAATATACTCCTATATATACACTATATAAGACCTATATATAGTATATATAGGTTTTTAGCCATAGTTTCTGGCTAGTAACTCCCATAGCCCTTGTTATAATATTGAGGCATTTTATGTCAAAGAAGTAGGCCTCAGAAAACACAGTCTCTCCCTCTGATCTTCCCCTGTCTCCTTTCATCTGCCCAAGGCTGGACTCTAATCTGTCTATGGGTCATAAGACCCTCATACCAGTGGGAGTCCTGACCCATAGCCTGGAGACAGGAGTACTGCATAGAAAAGCCAAGAAGAATCTGGACAGGCCTTACTGGGTTTAGATCATATCCTTTCTGTCTAATCACATCTCTATATGGTTGTCAATCATGCATATCCAATGAAGTCTCAATAAAAGGTCCAAGAGGACAGAATTTGGGGAGCTTCTGGATAGCCGAACTTGTGGAGGCTCCTGGACAGTGGTGCACCTGCAAGGGGCATAGAAGCTCTGGGCCCTGTTTCCCATACCTCACCTTATACATCTCTTCATCTGCATCCCTAGTAATATCCTTTATAACAAACCAGAAACTTTAAGTAACTTTTGTCCCTTGATCACTCAAGCTTTCTTGCTGTTCAGACAAGTTACCAGGTTGAAGACCTTTGCACTTGCTGTTCCTATTGTCTGGAACACCCTTTCCCTGTTCATTCCTGTGGCTTGCTTCTTGCTTTGTCTGTCTGATGAGGATGTCCCTGGGTGTCTCATGAACAGAAACACCCACTAGACACTCCAATCCCCTTCCGATCATCTTCAGGCTATCCCTGTAAACTGTGTTATTCTTGTTCATAACACATATATTTGAAATTTTATTGTATATTTTTATTTACTTATTTTTTGGTTGCCTCACCCCAGTAGGATACAAGCCTCAGGAGAGCAAAGCATATGATCTCTCTCATACCTTCCTAGATCTCAAGCATCTAACACAGTACCAGGCATTTGGTGGGCACTCAGTAAATATTTATAGATTGAATACATGAAGAATAAATGCAGTAATAATGCTAAGTGAATGAATGACTCCTGAAACCAAAAGCAGATGGATCCTCTGCTTGAATCTAAACATGATGCAAGTATTCCTGTTTACAAAGTGAACTTAGTGATGCCAATTATTCACATTACAAAAATAATTCTTCTGTTTACCAAAGATTTCACTTGGAAGCTAGTTAAAATAACTTGTTCCTTTAGTGCTTTAAAAAATTCAATCCAATTTACAAAATGATGGTATGTGGACAACTATTCTAGCCTACATGAATTTCCTAAAAATGAAGTGTTCAGCTTTGCCTAATGACAATTCTGCTTCTGATCTCTGATTCCAGCTTGTTTGCTGTATGGACTAATAGAGTGGCTTATTAAAACACCTCACGAAAGGCTATTTCAATGTTCTCATGTGTGGACATTTACATTCTTTTATAAACTTGTGAATAGGTGCATTTTCATGTGTTGGCCCTCCAGGAGAACCACTGGAAATATATTCAAGATTCATACTGGCTTGCTTTGCAAATCGTCCACAATTTGGACAACAGGATTTAAGAAAGCTCTAGCTCTGTGTTCCAATTTTCATGTCCATTAACTGTCAGTACTGGGAAGAGGAAGGCAGAAATCATTCCTACTCAATGGAGAAGCCATTTTTAAATTTTTCCTTCTTCAATGTCCCCAGCTTATGATAGTCAATTTGCCCAGCACAGGCTGTTGGTATTTCAGTGCTTTATCTAGTTGTTGTATATGTTTCCCTCTCCTTATTCACTCACCTCCTTCATAGCTAAGAACTGTGACAGTTTCTCTACAACACGAGGTAAGTCAAACCCAATGTATTTTTATACACAGGCGGCTCAAGAGCTTTCTTCTTGGAAATGGTATTCCAGAAAAGCCATTGTGTTCTCACAGACAGTCATTTTTGTTCTGGACCTTAGTCCGTGATTGCTTCCCCATTGTACAGAATATTGTCCTGGGTTATGGATAGAGTTAAAGAATAATATTTTTAATAGTTATTCATTGAATGCCTATTAAGGGCTTTCACTGATATCCGTACAACTATTCTACAGAGCACTATTATGCCTATTTTATAGGTGAAAATGGGAAAGCTCAGAGAATTGAACATCATATTTAAAGTCAAACAGTTTGTTAATAAATACATGTCATTTTGCCGCTCAGAGTTTAAAAGGGAAAAAAACTGAGATTCTCATTTATACAGTGGAGACGGTAAAGAGAAGTATGCAGAGGCATTAGAATAAGTGAAGTGATAGAATATTTCACATACAAGGAATAGGGCTGTGTAAGGGCTTTGAGGCAAAATTGGCTTTGGAGAGCTTGAGAACCTAAAAAGGAATCTGTAGACCTAGTGTTTAATAAGTTTTGGGAAAGTATTCAGACACAGACAATCCAAATTCATAGAACACAAAAAGAACCCCAAATTGTATCCCAAATGCAATGGGCAGTTATTGAATGAGAGTTTGTTGTTGTTATCGCTGTCGTCCTGTTACTGTTGTTGTTTTCAGCAGGAATGATCCTGCACTCACAGATACTTTTGTTTTTGCACTCACAGATACTTCCCAGGGTCAGAGAGGCAGTGTCACCTGATATTTAGTGACTTAGAAGGAGAAAGCACTCATGTTTGAGTCAGGAAACTTGGGTTCTGGACTTGGACTTTGGGCTTCTCTTTATTTTTCTATGAACCATTTATTCTTGTCCAAAGTGAGGAGATGGCCCAAAACACTTCTATGTGCCAATTTCCCTCCAAAAGCCCGTGATTACTGATTATGACCACTGCTGGGACAGTTTTTCAAAACTATGTCCAAAGGTTACATTTATATTGATTCTGTATCCGTTGAGAGTCTCCTCCTGAGACACAGGTGAAGCAGGACATAGGGCAGTGATAATGACCAGCAGACACACAGGGTCACTCAGGTTACCCAGAGCTCAGTGCAGAGGTCAGCTCTGTCCTCTCGTGTTGCCACTCAGGGCCATTTGTCAGTGATTGATTGCTGTTCTTGCATCACAGGATTGTCACCCGTTCTCTTTTCTACCTAAAATGTCTGTACCATCGCTCTTTTCCAACTTTTCCTTTCTGGTCCTAACTGAGAAGGGAGCAGAATTCCATGGCAGAGACCATGGGCTTAGAAATTGAGCTTCACAAGTTTAAGTCCTGCTTATATCCTTTACTTGCTGTGAGCAACTGATTTCCCTCTATAAGCTTCCAGTTTCCACATCTGTAGAATGGTCACGGTGTCAGTACCTGCTTCAGATAATTCCCGTGGGTTAGGAAGATGATGATTCACAGTGCCCAGAAGATAGTAAATATACTCAGTGAATTATTTACTCCTCCTCCCTGTGTTCTCCCTGCTACCCTTTGTTATCTTTAATCTCTCAAAGCTGAGCTAAGGGATCATACATTTCAGAAAAATATCTCCTGCACTTGTCCCTTCCCACAGAGAATCATGTTTGTAATTTTATCTTGCCTCAGTGTATTCTTCCCTATGCTGTCGTCTCACCCCATCTCTGCAAGAGACATCTAGAGGCCAATCATTATAGACACTTCGTTGATGTGTCTCAAGCAAACAGCATAGAGCAAGTATTGAATGAATTTCTGCTAACCTTTACTGCCAAAGGGCATGTTGAAAGGAGGAATGCTGGAAGAGGTAAGGAAGACAGAGGCACAGAAGAAAAAAAAATCCCTTATGTCATGCCAGCTCCTCAAAAGCCATTTTATTTTAGAATATAAAGGAAAAGTAGAGTAAAAGAAGAAGCCATTAAGTGGCCCAAATTGCATTACTAGTTCTCTACCATGGGATACACAGCCAGCATTCAGTCTTTAGTACAAGCAATTCTTGATTGACTAAGAAGTGTTTAGCAAAAGAAGCAAAATTTACCATGTGTATTTACCGTCTGAATGGCTTGGCTCCTCTAGCTTTGCTTACATCAATGAAAGGGGGAAAATGAACCCAGACAGTCTAATTTCTTTAAGTCAGATGAGTCACAGAAGCAAACATTGGAAGATGTGCTACAAAATAATCGATCATCAGATAAAACTGTTTTGGATGTAGCAGATGTATAAAATAAAGTGAGACTATTTTTTAAGCTAAAAGTTTGTATATTTACAGAAGATTCTGGTAGAATAGAGAAATTTAGCCAGACCATCACTTAAAAAATTAGCCGGACACAACAGAGTGTGCTTGTAATTCCAGGTACTCAGGAGGCTGAGGTGGAAAAAAAAAGAAACTATTGACAAGGATCTTTTCTTGCAGAAGAAAGAGAGATAAAGAAATATCTACATAAACACATATACATATACAACTTATATGTATAAACACAAATATACATCATAGATCCAGATACTTTATTGATTCATATACTTAATAACTTTCAACACTAATAAATTGGACACTTATTTAGCTACATTGATAAACACAAGGCAGATCATAGGTGGCTCTATGCTCTCTGTGCCATCATGGTCTATGCAAGAGTTTTTAGTCCTGGTGTCATACTGACATTCAAGACATTGAAGGTCCTGGAATGTGAGCCACACGATGAGATGATTTGAAGATGGACAGTTTACAGAAGAGAATACCGTTTGTTCAAATATCTAAACAGCTGTCATGAACAAGAGTGATTAGATCCATTTTGCTTGACCCTGGAGGTGCAAAACTGAGACTAATGGATGGGAGCTTCAGGGAGGGAGAATGTTGCTCAGTCCAAGGAAGGATTTCTGGCAAGAAAGGTCTATGCCGCTAGATCTTGTGCTCCTGGGAATAGGGAGCTTTGGTTCCCTTCCAGCATGGAAACTCAGGCTACATATCCATTTAACAGGTAGTGTCATATTTCACAGGATACTTCTGCTTTGGGTAAGAGAGAGTATTACAGGACCACCATAATCTCTTTTATGTATACATTTTAGTGGAAATTGTAACAAATCTAGTTAAAATGACATATGCCTTGGAAAAAAGTTTATTTCTACTAATGTTAAAACTACTATGATTATCACTGCCAATTCTACTACAATTACTATTAATGGTCATATGATAGATAATGTTTGCAGGGCAGCTACTGTATATGAGGTACATATTCCCTCTGCTAGATAGTTTGCATTTTGCATATACCATCTCATTTAACCTGCACAGCAATTTTGAGTGGTTGATGTCATCGATCTCTTTTTGCAGTGGGAACTGAGGCTCTAGGAGGTGAAGCCGTCTATTCATGGTTAGCCAGATAGTAACACTCAGATCCATGTGTGTCTGACCACAACATCAGTTCTCTTTCTGTTTTACAGAGCCATAGGAAGAGAAGGTAGGAAGAGAGGAGAGGAGAGGGGAGGGGAGGGGAGGGGAACATATAATAGATAACCCTAGGCTTAAGCCAGATTTATTTTGGGAAAATATGAGACTTGGCTACTTAAATACTCCAATTTTTTATATATCAAGCTATACATTACTGATTATACAGGTTGCAATTCTTGATGACAGATTCACTAGTTTAATTCTGTCTCTGATGAATCCGTTCTTCCTGAGGTCGTTTCATCCTTCATAGGAAGAGCTACTACTTCACAATTGCATGAGAGCAGATCAATTTATATGTATGGTTCACACACATCTTCTCAAAAAGAGAAATCAAGAGGGACTTAGGTATGGTAAGTTGAAGAACATGAAAAGGAATTGGAAAATCAAAAATGGTGAGGTGATTTTGGGATATCATCAGGATATCAAGTATAATGAAATTAAACATACCTGAAAGCAAATGATTCTGAGCAATTTTGATAGATAGCCTCTTTCCCCCAAGGGATTTAAAAATCCAAGTTGGATGAGATGATTTACATAAACATGCCAACCTCGGTAGTAAATAAAAATGTATGGAAAGCATAGTTTTTTATATAAGATGTGCCTAGATTTTTTATATGTTTTCTTTACATAACATACGTTCTCCATCTTTCTTTCTTCAAGACCTACCACCATTATGAAACTTTTACTCAATTCTCTGGTTCCTGAGGTTTCCTCTCACACTCCTATAGAAGCTGTCCTCTGCACTAAAAAGTTAGATCCTGAATCATGTGCTGTCTTGTACTACTGGATTTTTTGTTTTTCTGTGCCTGCTTTTCTTTCCTTTGCAGGTGGACAGAAACGCACATGGGTTGCAGTCTCTAGGGAAATGCCAACTGAAGGTTCTCCAGGGCTATTACAGACTAATGTAACTTTGAAAAGCATAGTGAATTCCAATATCTAATCATCTTTGCAAGACCAAGAATTCACTCTTGTCTGAGTCCTAGAAATGATGATTGATTCAAGCATTGATTATATTTTCCTAACGTTTGAGTTGTCTCAAAGTTAAGTGGAGACAATCTGGACAAAACAGAAGCTTTCTGCTCCACCTACTTGTAAGGCAATGAGGGCAATCACTGAACAGAATTCCTCCTAAGAGGAACCCTGAGAGTGTTTAGAAGAAATAAATACTATGCAGAATGGATGGTGACCATCAAGAAAAAAACTTCAGTGGAAAAAGATGGCTTCCAGATTTCTTTTTCAAGGAAACCAGAGCTCCAGGAGAATGTTTTGTTTGACTGAGTACTTTGCTGGGCCAGAAGATGAAAAATTGGGGCCAGGCGTGATGGCTCACACCTGTAATCCCAG
This sequence comes from Piliocolobus tephrosceles, assembly GCF_002776525.5. Classification (NCBI taxonomy): domain Eukaryota; kingdom Metazoa; phylum Chordata; class Mammalia; order Primates; family Cercopithecidae; genus Piliocolobus; species Piliocolobus tephrosceles. Next base: position 49,934,567 of record NC_045450.1, read on the forward strand.
CACTTTGGGAGGCCAAGGCGGGCAGATCACGAGGTCAGAAGATTGAGACCATCCTGGCTAACAAGTTGAAACCCTGTCTCTACCAAAAATACAGAAAATTAGCCGGGTGTGGCGGCGGGCACCTGTAGTCCCGGCTACTCGGGAGGCTGAGGCAGGAGAATGGCGTGAACCTGGGAGGCGGAGCTTGCAGAGATTGCACCACCGCCTCTAGCCTGGGCGACAGAGTGAGACTCCATCTCAAAAAAA